>NC_088113.1:606060-909090 GCF_036370855.1 Dromaius novaehollandiae | reverse complement strand
TGGATAAGCCATGCCAGAACAGAGACACACTTGAAAGGACTTCAACCTATGGAGGACCCATGCTGAAGCAGGGACACCCCTGAAGGGATTGCAGCCCTTGGAGGAACCCATGTCAGAGCAAAGGATCAGTAAGAAGCAACGAGAAGTAGAGGAAAAGAGTAAGAAGCAAGGAGTGATAGAGAGAAACCAGTAGGCACTGACCCCAAATTCCTGCATTGCCCATCGCCTCACCGAAGGGACTGGAGGGCCTGATTGTAACCTGCAGTGACAACAAGGAGACTAGGAAGGGAGAGAAGAGGTGTTGGACTGAAGTTGATCCTGGGGAAGGGGGAGCAAAGTCACTTGATTGTTTGTCTTCTCATTTTTTCTCAATACCCAAATCAGTAATTAAAAGTTTATGTCAATTGGCAATAAATTAAATTAAGTGAAATTCTCTGAGTCAAGACTGTTTTGCCCATGACAAGTGATGGTGAACACTTATGAAGTTCTTTCATGGGATACCTTAGAGATTATAAGTGATTTACAGGAACATAGAATAATTTAGGATAATAAGTTCCAAGATTTATTCTGGGACACCTATCTCTCTCACAAGCAAAGTAAAATATCGGGAAGATGTCTATTTGTCAAGCTAGTGGAGGAAAGCATATCATTTTGTTTTTTCTGTGGAATCTTGAACCAAAGAGGAAAGGGAACTCTTCTGTATGAATGGCTTCCGTCACTGTAGGAGATGTTCTAATATTGTAGGGTGGGGCTAGGTAGAATTGTCAGGAGGGCATTAAAGAAATAGAGAAAAATGAAAAAAAAATGGAATGAACATTCATTTAGCATAAAAATCAAGATGCCAATAACAAAATCAAGATACCATGAGATAGAAGAAATTCTTTAATTGTTTATGTTAGAAGTTGTTAGGCATGTTAGTAGCGTGAGGAATAAAAAGAGAGTTTGAACTGCTAGTTTATGAGCACAGATTTGATCTAGTTGGTATTACTGAGGTTAGAGGAGGGAGATGGAACGATTTCAGCAGCTGGAATGTAAAAGGATAAAGGGGACAGGAAGATGTCACAATGTCTGTGTGTCCAATGGAGTTGAATAAGCATTTTTAAATGTATAGTCAAACACAGTAAGTGTTATAGCAAGAAATGGAGCTCCAACTATTATTATCTATTCCATTCTATTCTATCATCTATTCTGTTATAGTATTATCTATACCTATTATCTATCTCCAGCTAGTATTATCTGTTACTAGGCGAGGTGGACAAATTGCCAGTATTAACGCTAAGAAGGTAGAAATGCTCAATGATATATCTTTTCTATGGTTGAAAAGAGGCTGGCTTGATTTATTTATACCATGATGATGAAAGAAATCCTATTCCAAGAATATTTCAGAAATATGTGAAAGGACCTAAAATTAAACATTTTAAAATTATCTAGCAAAGGTAATTTGCCTCCAGGAGTTTTGAAGGAGCAGATTGAATGGTTTTTCAAATAAATCTGTAAATTGTCAGGAAATTCACGAGACTTAGAAGCAAACTAGAATGCTAATATTTAAAAAGGTTGAACAAGAGGACGGAGGACTTTGTCATGTTGATACTGATCAAGGACAGAATGAGGTCCAAGACTTTACAAGTAGTTAATAAAATTAATGCCAATCAGCATGTGTCAAGCAGATGAAAGACTTTATCAAACTGATAGTTTGAAACAATAAGTTTGGATATGATAGAAATCATAGTGTTGATATATTTTTGTAAATGATTTAATTTTACACAGGCTTAATTAACGGAATATTAGAAGCTTGATCCCAATAGATTGACTTAGACCTCCTGAAATAAATGCATGCAGTCTTAGTACAGCAGTAACACAATTTAAGCAACTCAGACAACACCTGGAGCTTCAGGGGCCTTCTGACATGGAAGTAGCTCAGCCAGCAGCTGAACAGGAGATATGAAAGAGATGTGTAACTTTAGACAAAAAAAACCTATGTCTCTGTATCAGTAAACTAAGCAGTACCAGCCTTGGGCTCTGGATTGTAATTGCCCATACTATTAAACTGCCACCAGGGAATAGAGACTACGATATAGCTACACACATTCCCCAACAGTGGAAGTGCATCATGTGACTGTCATTTCTGGAAACTATCCTGATGAATATACCTCTTAGCAGCTGCAACACCAGATTTACCTCAGGTAGAAGCACGTGTTGTCAAGATCTCAAAAGGGGGATTAAATAGTTACTCAAATTCATAATGCTGAGCAGTCTGAGGGCCTGAGAGGTTTGTTTAGCTCTGCTGTTCCTGCCTGTCTGCCAGCCACTGCTACTGTGACACAGCAAGGACAGCACACCAGCATAAAGTTATTAAGCAGAGTCTTCCATCTCTACAGCAGCTCCAAGCAGCGAAACAACTGGGGGTGGTGTCCCTTAGAGTTTTCTCAAAGTCCTTATTGTGCCAGCACGTATCTTTTGCCATGTTGTAGTCTAGCACTATTTTGTTTTTACCCTTCTCTCTGAACTGCTTACCACTTCCAGTTAAGCTAGGTAATCATGGTCAGGCATGAGAGACAGTATGAGCCCTTGTGTTGAAATCATACTCAGTAGCACACTCCTGTTATGAGTTTAGAAGTATACTCAAGTGCTTCTCTGGCCAAGTTGTTTCTCTCACATGAGGATCTTTCCTCATGCAGGTCATCGTTTCTGCCTTAAGCTGGTGACTACTGGGTGCTCTGTGTCGGCCATGTGTTTGTCATGCACAGCTGATAAGAGATAATAAGGCAAGGACACAGCTGGGAAAAACAAGACATTTTAATAAAGAGTTAATAGCCAGCACTTGCTTTCGTATCAATATATTACATTTGGGTCTTGATTTTGGCACTCAAGTCCAATTTCCCTCATTTATCAAAGACTTATGATGCAATAGAGAATTTTTTGAGTGAATGAAAAGGGTGTACAACAGAAGTTTGAAGACAATCAACCTGACCATACACAGTGCTTTTTGGTAGGAATCAATGACCTGATTCTGGAGCAAGACCTGGATGTCTGAATATATATACAGGAAGTTTCTCAACTAGATAATGGCCCAAGCCTACATAATTGATTGATGGATATAAAATGGTCTACTGAAGGCAATTCCTGTTCTGCAACCACATTAACTGTCAAAGATAGACTTTGCTATTATATGTGGATAAAGAAATCAGAATTATTATCTTCCTCTGGTAAATTATTTCTTCTGGTAAATTGTGTACCCTCATTCTGGCATAATCAGTTCTAATCAGTTCATAATCAGTTGTCGGGATAAACATTCAAGGGACAGTGTCCTCTACAAACTTGAAAACTTCTTTTTCGGCATCAGTCGGAGTCAGATGAGGTGCAGCTGACAAGGAGTCCAGGAGTGCCTTTGTTTCATTTGGATAGACTGGAATCTGCTTTGATCAGCTTGTTTTCCTAAAGATCACAGTCTGGCATCCAGACTGGTCTGTGATATAGATGGGAAGATGTTTGGTACTTATTACACCAGCAATGAAGACAATCTGCCATGGAAAGATCCTAAGCATTTGTTATTTTGTTGCTGCTGCTTTTGTCTCCTGTTGGCATTATTGCATGTAGACAATTATAGTGTCAGCAGTTTTGGTGTTATTCCTATCATCTACTGACTGTTGCACGACTGTGACTTGTTGTCGAAAAAGAAGTTGTAGAGTATCCTTCATGATGAGGTTGACAGTGGGATGAGCGTCACCTTTCATTGTCTACCTGTGCTCTTCACTTATCAAGCTGATAGGTCAGTGGCATCATGCAATGATATGAGCTAATTCTGGTACCAGAAGCTACATAGCCATGCTGCATGGAGCACTAATTTACTCTCAAGCAAAACTGTTCAGGATATATATTCCCTGGAGTATTTTCATGGTCACTGTATTCCAAACATCATCATCGTTTAGATGGCACTTATGGTCCTAGATGCATTGTATTGCGTTTGGCAGTATTAAAATTCACTTACCAAGCAGTCTTGATTGTACTGTACTGCTGAATTGCACACATTATTTTTACTTCTCCAGCAATTTTTGTATCATCTGCAAATTTTACTAGCAATTATTTTATATTTTATTCCAGATCCAGAATTATCACTAGAATATTAAAACAGAAGTGATTCAAGAAGAGATACCTATGAGATGCCCATTAGAAAGCAAAAATCCATTCAATGCTAGAATAAGCATAAATTCATATTCATGTGTATTTTGAGATCTGTTGTACCAGTTTTTAGTCTTTAAAATATTAGCCACATTCACTTTGTACAATGCCAACTTTTATTATTAACATATCATGTGGGACTAAATTAGTTGCATTACAGACAAATATTTTGGTAAGTTTTAAACCTGGAATACTGTTTGGTAGAAGACAGCCTTTTGGGCTAAGCAGGTATTTTAACTTTAACCAATTCATGAAGCCACTGTCTTCTGCAGAGAGTAGTACAACCTCAATGAAATAAGAGATAAAGGTTCTCTAATCTTGGTCAAGCCTAGCTCTCTTCTTTCAGACCTTCTTCGATGCTCCCACGGTCTTCTGGTTGTGCCATTATCCCCATCACGAGTAAAGTGGGAAATCCTTAGTACAGCGTCACTCGCACCTAGTAGCCTGACTCACCTCCTGGCACAGAAGTAAGTGACATAGAACAGTGCAGCCTTTTTTAAGGTTATGGGCAAAGGAACTTGAATATTTCATCCTACCTCTAAGGAGGCATACATACATTGTATGAGCCAAAGTGCTGGGGACTTGGAGTAGGGTAGAAACTGGGACCCTGTTGGCTATGCTGTGGTATTCTTCTCAGGGGATGGAAGGGTCCAGAAGGGCTGCTGCACCCTGATGTGTTTTTATCGAGGTAAATATATTAATGTCTCTAACTAGCTTTACTTTAAAAATCATCAGCTAGAGAAATGAAAGAAAATTAATATTCATTATTCAGCAAAAGTAAAAATAAGTTCAAGGTTGTAATCACTTTCCTCAAATTTCTTCTAATCTAAACATAGAAACATGCTTGTTAATACTTTGTTTTCAATGATCATATTTCTTCTATTTTGGAACTGCTATATAGATCAAATAGTTGAACTAGTGCAATATGTCTTAGAACAGAAAAAAGCTATTTTAAAATTGCTTCTATATCAAGTTATTTTAATATTGATAAACTTCTCATAAAAGGCACGCATGCCATGTAAAGTGTTTTCCCAGTATGGTTTAGTTACTTTATAAGGCAAACTTGTAATCACGTAAAAAGGCCGATTTGAAAACTGTTTTCCAAGAAAATGTGTTTTTTAGTCTTAATTACAATCATAATCAACCATCCTTGATTTGAGGATTGATGGTGCAATAAACCAAATTTCTACACACTTATTAATTTTGCTGCTTAATAAAGCCTGATTTCTGTCCATTGTTCTGTGACCTTTATCTGTTCTTTTCAATATTTTCCCCCTCCTTTTCTTCTATTTTAGCTTCATTTTCTTTTGCTGATACGATCCATGCCATATCAGTGTTCTGCAGTGTCTGTGGGTAGATTGTTGGGATTTTGCTGCCTATAGATTTTTCTCTTCTTTTATTTACACAAACACATTTTTAATTCTTCTAGTTTCTGACTATACCTTCTTCAGAGTTGACAGTTGCCGCATGTGTCACTATTATCCATTCAATTACCTTCCAAAGTCTGATCTTTGATTTCAGCCTGACCACTAATTTTCCAGGCTAATACTTTTGTTAGCTCTGTTATTGCTGTACTTCTTTTGCTTCTTCTAGGTTGGAGTCTTCTGACACTTTCAATGCTTTTTTTGATTTCTTTTCTTCTCTAATCTTCTCCAGAATGACTTTCAACAAGATCTGGCACAAATATGATACAAAAAAAATTATTTTGTGTTTACATTTTCTTTCTGTGGGAAAGTATGTTGATTTTGACTAGTCATCAGATTACTGTGCGGTTTTCTGTATGCTTGTACATAGCAATCAGGGAAGTGATAGCAAATGAACACAAAATATGGTACGCATGGAAGGCATTAGATTTCTTTGCATTTTCCCAGTCATTTGATTCTTTTTCCCACTTACAGCAATGTAAAATTTCCTCTGCTACTGCACACTGCTAATACCTACTCTATTTCCCTGAGATCGGTTTTACTTGCTGTACATGTGGGGTTATGTTAGAAATCTGTTGTTTCACAAACCTTTCTGATGTTTTAATAGCATGTTTAGCACAAGTCACTCTCTCTCTTATGGCCATGGTGTTTAGCATGAATTTCTATGAATGTCACATATGCAAAGCTGTTCTTTCTTCTCCTGTCAGTCTGACCTCCAAACACTCCAGTTTTTCTAGAGAGGTTACAAGAATCTCCAGCCTTGCGTGTTTTTCTAACAGATACCATACTTCCTTGGCATCTGTCTTGAACTGTGCTGGCTCATTCAGTGGCAAGCATAAAATACCATTTTGATATGGAGAGACACTCCATACAATTTAATCAAAAGCAGATTCAAGCATCAAAATATACAGTGGATTGAAAAATGCAAGGTGTAAAAGAAAAAAACTGTATAAAGACCCCCAAAAGCATCTTATACCCAGTTTTTATCCTTTTTTTGTGCAAGCTATCCCAAATGTAAAATTCTAATAAGGTAGCGAATAGAATTATATCCCACTCGTATTACTCCCTTTTATCATTTGTTAGCAGAGCAGTGTTGCCACATGATTGGCTTTTTTCTGTGTACTAGATTAAAGATACGTCTTTCATATCTGAAAACTATATTACCTACATACATTCTGTATGAAACTGAGTATTTATGAAATAATATTAGCTTAAGTGTCTGGTTTTGTGTAATTAGTGTCATCAAACATTCCAAATGAGCATGTTACTCCAGTGTAACTCTACTAATGAATCTGTATTATGAGTTTAAACTTTCACTATGAAAAAACAAACTTATTAAAGCAAGTGCAGCTTTTTCTTGGGGAAGAAAGAAGTGGAGTCTGATTTATTTCCTTAGCTGAACAGAAAGTAGTTTGGAAATTAATTGTATTGCATTATCAAGTTATTTCAGCTTTGAATCTTTGTTTTACATGAGAAATAAAGAAGGCAAAAAGACAGATAAAGATTTAGCAACAAACAGTTGTCAAAAACTGTCCCATCATTTTGAAAATAACTACTTTGTTTTGAAGTTTATGATCAATACTTTGTCATATATCTTGCAGTGGAAAAAATATTATCCCACAACAAACCTCTCTTCCATTGACATTATCTCTTAATTATATCAGAACAAGAAGGAAGGTGGATTAGCAGACACATTTGAAGTGACTGAGTTCTAGATAAATGAAAGCTATTAGTTTGTTTCAGAAATAATTGTGTGTCAAGGACAGAAGAATTTGTAGCAGTCTGTCATCAATCCTTTGTCTCAGAATCAATAAAAATATGGAGCTAGAACCTGTATAATGAACTGTTAGAGGCAGTCGTGAACTGAAGAGCCACAGTAACAGGAAGCAGGAATTGAATCTGAGATCTCTGGATCTAAAGCTTGAACTAAACATATCTGCATGGGCATGTGATTAAGATCTTGGTTTGAATGTGCCACCTTGGCATGCCAGGAAATGCTCCAGAGATGTGCACATGGTAGTAATTTTGGTAGTACTTAGATCCCCTTTTAACCTCCTGACATGTACAAAATAAGTTGGAGGCATGCCAAGCGCTGCTGTCACCACAGCAAGGCCTAAGCAAGGCTGGTGCAGTAAAGTTTACTATCTCAAATATCTTTCTCAGTTTATAAATTATTTTGTTTTAATATGAAGACTTTATATTGATGTTTAACGATCAGACTTCTTTTCTGACTATGTCCAGGAGATCCCAAACTATGAGAAGTGTCTGCTGGCCTCTGGGAGATATTTCATTATCCTTGGAACAGCTTCCAGAAGAGTCCTGCACCTGCTGGCCAGCATCTGGAAGCTGAAAGTTAGTTTAGAGATTATGAACAATGAACTACCGTGAGCTATTAGCTGCCTTCTCTTGAAGACCTGTAAAGAGAAGGTTTTTAGGTGGAGCAGAAGCCTGATTAACATTGTCATTTATGCACTAGCATATTGGCTAGCAATGGATCTACCATTTCTGAGTGCAGAAGAAGAGTGGCTATTCTCTAGACACTGCCAAACCCAACTGGAGGTTAATAAAGCATCACAGTTGCTTTATGATTGTTGTAGAAGTCTCCAGAGCTGTAACTGACTTACTATACCTTGTCTGTTCCTGTTTGTTATAATAGCAGAGTTCCAGACATTGAATTATCCAGTTGTACCAGAGCAGTTGATAGCAGCCATTTGCCAAGTAATTCTCTACTGAGCAGTTTTCCAGAACAGGCAAACAGGAGGTGATATTTTTCCCTGAGTTGCACCTGAGTATTTCCCAGCTGGCATGCTGAATTTCCTGCATGATTTGATCTGCTGCTCTCTTCTTTGCTCTCCTCTGCATGAACATTGGGTGTCTTGATATGCTGGGTAATTGGCTGTGGTGTTGTAAAGGAACAAACAAGAGTAAATAGGAAGTATCCACAGAGAATATTTTACCACTGAAGTGCTGCTGCTGTCCCAGCGTCTGGATCTCATGCAATGCAAGCTATTTTTCCCAAACTCTTCCCAGATATATTGGGCAATATTAACAGCTTTTAGTACCCAATCAGACACAAAAAAAAAACCCTCCTCATGCTAGAGAGAGGTGTCTGTCTCTCTGCTAGTATCTGTTTCTCCCATTAGACATAAATATTTGAATAAGTACTGAAAGTTCTCTTTTGTGGAATCTGGTCTTCCCTGGAGTAGGAAGAAGCAAAAAGAAAGGTGGATTTCTTGTGAAAGAAGAGAGTCTGATATGAATAATTTCTTGCAGATAATCCAGTAGCCCAATCCAGCAGCAAATGAAATCACTTCCAGCAATCAAATTACACCAACCAGGTAGGAACCACTAAAAAGAGAGAAGTTAAAGTGTACCATGCTATATAGCAAACGAACATTTCTCACTGTGGAAAGTACTGGGCTGGATTTAAATTCATTCTTGAGAATTTAATACATCCGTGGGTGGAAACTTGAATGACTCTGGAAGGACCATTACCAAAAAATCAGTGTAAGTCATTGCTAATTGCAGGGTATTTCACACAGTGTAGCTATTAGGTCTCTCACATTTCCATCTGTTGTTTGTTTAATGTGGCCTGTTGTGTTTGTGCTAAGAGATTAGCAGGTTAACTAGAATGTTAATGTGAGTTGTAGCAGAGCCCAGAGAAAAAGGTGGAAGCTGAGTGTGTGAATGTTAGAAGGAAAATTTACAAAATGTATACAAAATTTACAAATGCTGAAGGAAGCATCCATTGCCTGTGGCTTGCAAAGCGCGCTGAGTAGGCAAGGAATACACAGGCATCCCTCATCCACAGAAAGGGGGCTGGGCAGCTAGCCATTTCATTTTCCATTGCCATCTACCTGCCAAACTCTCCTTCCCTGCCTTTTCAGAGAAAACATGCTGTGTGGAAACATCCTGCTGACATACAATAGCAATAGCCCAACACATCCTTCCCTGATTTTCTGTTTTGTCCTTTTGTAACTGTGTTTTTTTTTAATCTGAGGACAAAGAGAAGCCCCAGAACAGACTAACTCCAAATATTATTTGTAGTTGGCAGCTGCAGTGGGCTCATGGAGAAGTGGAGAAAGGACATGGACTATTGATAGAACCACAGAAAAGAGTAATTGCTACTTAGCAATAGTGATTCATGTATATGCTGCCTTCTTTTTGAGTAAATCCTGTGAGATAAGTTTTTTATTTTTATTTTTATTTTTATTTCTAACCTACCCATCCAAATTGCATTTTTTCACAGCTATGTGGTTCATTCCGGGGGCAGTGATATCTCAGCTGTGATTTATCAAGGCATATAAGTTCTTCAAAGCTGTAAACAGAATGTGAACTAATTAATGTAAATTTCCAGAAGAAAGTAAAGGAACTACAGGGAATGCATTTTGTGACAAGGTGGAATCACAATGCTGCTTTGATTTAGGTCTGTGACTTCACCAGAGTTGTCTTTGATTTTGGAGAATGTGGCCATATAAAATTCTAGTTTACCATTCCTTAGCTGTGATCATCTACTTTCTTTGATGAAAATTTTCAAACAGAAGAATGTAATTCCCCCTTTTTTAGTGCACTTTTAATCAAAACAGTAGCTTCTTCCTTTTCCTCGGTTATTTCTCTGCCTTCATCTGGAAAGAAGTATCAGATAGTATTGGCCAATAACTTATTTTGAAAGTGTTTTTCAGGGATGCAGTATGGGAAACTTTTCAGAGTACAAGCTAAGCATTGCATTTCTAGATACAGATTTTGTTTCTTTAGAAGAAAGGTAAAGAGTGAAGACATATATAAAGTCTGTAAGAGATGACAGAACAAGGTCAGGAGCGTAAAGAATTATGAGAACAATAAGAATCAATTGTTTGTGACTTTTACAGAATTACAGGATTATGAAAAGGTCTTGAGATCTATTTTATTGTCCTCAACTATGTTTGTTACTTTGTAAAGAAGTTTGTCCAATATATTTTACAGACAGCAAAGGATGAAGACACCACCATATTCTCTCTTACATTAGAATATTTTTCTTAATGTTTGTCTTAACTCTGTCTGTCAGGTATCAGTCTCATTACAATTGTAGTTCCTTCTTTTATATTACATCCTCAGTGGTTCTGAGGAACAGTGTATTTGCTAGCTTGTTTTTGTTAGCTGTCTGTGAACTTGATGATTATCTACTCTCTCTTCTCTTCTTCTTTGTAACCAACCCTATTAAGTCCTCCTTTTGTCACAAGTCATGTTTTGTAGCTCCCAGACCTTTGCTTTTCATAGCAGAGGATTTCAGCTGAGGCCTTGCAGAGGCTGAGGAGAATGGAAGGTATATGGCCCACAGCCTGCAGGCTCTAGTGGTGTTTACACAGACACACACACAGAATTACTGAGGTTGGAAAGGACCTCTGGAAATCATCTAGTCCAACCCCCCTGCTCAATCAGGGTCACCTAGAGCACGTTGCCTCTTGTCCTATTGCTGGGCACCACTAAGAGTCTGGCTCCATCCTCCTTTCACCCTCCCTTCAGATACTTATACACACTGATAAATTCCCTGGCCTCCCAGGGCTGAGTAGAGGGATAGGATCACCTCCCTTGACTTGCTGGCAATGCTTTACTCCAAGGATACCTTGCAGGCTGACCAGGACTCCCAGGTCCTTATCCGTAGAGCTGCTTTCCAGCAGGTCAGCCCCCAGCCTGTCCTCGTGCATGGGGTTATTCCTCCATACGTGCAGGACCCTGCACTTCCCTGTACTGAACTTCAGGAGGTTCCTCTTCACCCATTTCTCCAGCCTGTTGAATGGCAGCACAGCCCTCTGGTGTATCAGCCACTCTTCCCAGTTCTGTATCATCAGCAAACTTGCTGAGGGTGCACTCTGCCCCTTCATCCAGGTCACTGATGAATAAGTTGAACAAGACTGGATGCAGCCTTGACCTCTGGGGGACATCACTAGCTAGAGGCCTCCAACTAGACTTCACGCCACTGATCACAACCCTCGGAGCTCTGCCATTCAGACATTTCTCAATACACTTCACTGTCCACTCATCTAGCCAGCACTTCTTGAACTTGCCTGTGAGGATGTTATAGGAAACAGTGTCAAAAGCCTTACATGACCCTGCGTGGAGTCTGCGTTTTCCAAAGCAAACAGATGCTGTTTGATTCATGCTCAGCAAGTCCTACACTCTAATCCAGGAGAGATTTTCTTTCTAATTGTGCAGATAATCTTGATTATGCAAAATTATATTTATGTTATGCTTGTGATATTTGTGATAGAGATTCCTGTATATCTCATGTTCATTTGGGTTTCATTGGGTTGGGGATGGACTCGCACTTCTAGACTGCAACTTCTATCTTAGTCAGTACCCAAAGATGTGATTTATGAAGAAGTTTCTTATTCCTATAGCAGTAAGAGAAAATGTATCCTTACGCTTTTGGTTTGGTACCTATCATCATCCAATAAATACCCTTTTCCTTCTCCAGTCCTTTCCACGCCAAATACATGCTTCCCTGCAGGTCTAAAGCAGAACTTAAGTGGAATCATCCTCCTTAGGGGAATCTTTCTTATGGCTTCATGCAAATCTTCCATGCATGATGACTGCTGCTGCAACCACGCTGGGAATTACCCACTGCAGTGATGTCTGCAGGCTCTTCATTAGGCTTCATTCTTATATTCAGTGCTGTCAGGTTCACAGAAGTGGTAAAAATGGAAACCTGTTGTGCTCATGAGGGTAGCATTATCTCTGTAATCAGTTCTGCTTGCATGCAAAACTGAACGTTCCTGATTTAGATCTGCTATTTAATGAAGATGTGTTTCCAAGAAATGCAACAGTTAGTGATTCAATGGATAGTGAGGCAATTTTTTCCCATAAGAACTAATGTAAAAAGGGAGGATACATGCGGAGATTTGAGAAATACATGCATTTTAGGTACGTAGGAGCAGACTACAACCTGAGATTTTTGCCATTTATATCCTGAGAACACTGCCCCCAAAAATGAAATCTCAGCAGTGCAAATGCAGAAAAAAGGCAAAAGGGATACTGCTGCGTAGCCACACACAGGTGGTCTGCACAGTTGTGTCTTACACAGCACTTTACTGAAATATTAAAAATACTGTACTTTAGGCTACTATATCTGTATTCTTACATTTATTTTAACTTAGAGTCCACAAGTGATGGAAGGATGAAGGACATAAAAACAGAGTAATAATAGTGCTTAGCAGAGTAGGGTATTAAATGATCTACAGAGGATCTCTGTAACGAGAGATAGAGAAGAGATGGATAACCAGGTGTTACTGAAGTAGTCAAGCCCCATGTCTTGTTAAAACTTTCTCTTGGCATCATATCCTGCTTTCACTGCTGCCCAGTGGTTTAATTGGTTCTGAAATGGTATCAAAGATGTGCTGGCTTCTCTTAGCTGTACTGAAATCATGCTCAGTTCTATATTCTTTAAAAAAAATGCATAAAGGACCATGGATTCTGTCTTTATGGAGATGTCTTTATTTCTCTCCTAATTATTGTAACATATTGGCTAGGAAAGTAAAGAGAGATGAAAGCTTAGATCTCCAAATTTATGTGGTGGTCATAGGCATAAAATGGGAATGATTTGGAAAAGCGTTATGGACAGCTAGAGAGTGGAGTGATGACTAAGACTGAGCAGATGTAGGGATTTTTTTTTTTTCCCCTGCAGGCTGTACAGAATGATTGCAGGAGATCTGAATCTGCAATACAATTCTGGCCTGATCTGTCTGGGTGATATGGCAGATCATGCGCTGGATTCTCTAGTCCACGTCCTCTGCCTTGCTACAGTGTCCACACTAAAAATCAGATTCAACCACTAGCGATTTTGTGTGGACCCAAGATACCATAAAGCACATTCATGAACCCAGTATCACATTAAACTTCTTGTGCAGTTATGTCCAAGATAAACTCTGGTTTTACTGTGATTTAGACTTCAGAGAAATAGAGTCGTGTGTTCTGACTTTTAGAGGTCCATCCTGATTCAAATACTCATGTAGAGCACCAATGTAAGATTTTTGGCTGGCATACGTAGTTTAAATTCCCTCCCTCCTGTGACCCTGCTACAGTGGCTACAGGATTGTCTTGTCTTGCATTCCTGGATTGGATTTTTCTGTCTCTCAGTTCTGGATTTGAAGAAAATAGCTACTACTTTTAGAGGAATGCCATCAGCCTTGTGTTAAAAGTGATATCTATACATGAGAATAAACTATTTCCAACTTCTATTCCATATTTTATTTAAAAGCTGGCCCTCCTGATCATGAGGGTTCATATAGCGCCTTATGCATTAGGAATCTCTCTTTTTTGCCTTTTCTGGATTTGACCAATAATCTCTCTTCAATTCTTTCTAGATGCAAGAAAAGTCTAAATTTTGGATTCTGACAAATGGTGACTGACAATAGAGAAAAAAGGAGTAAAAAGGTTTTAAAAGAGAAGATACATATTGTGGGAAGAGAAGATACATATTGTGGGAAGTAAGTATAAAGTTCATTACATGTTTTGGGAGGGGAGTAGAACAAAATCTGTTCTACTTGTTAAGGATAAAAAATAATGGTTTTGTACAGTGCAGTTTTAGCTATGGTATTTGTATAAAATCATGATACATTCTTCATTCATTATTAGTTGTACAAGGCAGAAGTACAACTTCTTATTGAAATAGTGATGTGTTGGGAACGCTACATTCAAAAAAATTACCT
The DNA here is from genome assembly GCF_036370855.1 of Dromaius novaehollandiae. Lineage (NCBI taxonomy): Eukaryota > Metazoa > Chordata > Aves > Casuariiformes > Dromaiidae > Dromaius > Dromaius novaehollandiae. The sequence continues at coordinate 894,803 of NC_088113.1, read as the reverse complement.
GAGAGTCTGTAAGAGGGTGGAAGAAACTGCTTATTGAGCAAATAATTGATTTACTTATAAGGTAGTAAACAATAAAGTTGTGTTAACTAGTAAAGCTATGTATATACCTCTTTCACCCTTCTCTTTTTCAATATGAACCCTAATTGTATGATTACTGGGTATAGTTAAGTGCCCATACTGGCATGGGGATCCTAACACACTGTTGCAAAGCCTACAGTCCTTATGTGATTTTGTGGGTAATATAATGTGTATATTGGACTTGTTCCAGCTTTGGACTCAGTCCAAGATGCCAAGGTCCAGTCCCTGTGTCCAGAGGGGTTCAGTAGTCCATACTTCCAGACCAAATGTTTTATAATAAATAAGTCAATTTGGGAATGGGGAGACTGGTGGGAATGAGGAGAGGTGAGGGAAATTCCAGGATTGTTTCCCCTCCCCAAAGCAGTGTATTTTAGGTATATTTTCAAAAGGGTACACTACTGCAGTATGGATTTTTTTTTCTTTGATTGTTTTTAGTAATAGTAGTACAACAAAGCATAAACTGCTTCAGTTCGTCAGCTGCAGTTCATCTTAATGTGGAACTGGTGACTGGGAGATGGATGCAAAGAGGAAAAAACATGTTGGGGCTGGTCAGGCGCAAGAAGACATTATCCACTCTGTCAGTTTTTGTGGAGAGAGATAATAATAGATCACTTGGAGTTGTTACTGCAATTCACAAACCTATGCCCAACTTCCCCACAGACAGGAGGACATGATTCCTATATTTGTTATGTGGCTTAATACAGAAGCTTTCAAGCCATTCAGTGCAGAGTCTCTGTGAAATGAGACTACATAAAAAATGATCTATATACTAAGAACAAAACTCCAGCCTGTTCCTGATACAGAAATAGTATGTAGAAAGTATCTAGACTGGACATGCTCAGATGTGTTATTCTACTTAGTGGAGCCTTGAATAATTTCCCAAAATCTGTTTGTGAGAGACCGACTTCTTTTACTTCTTTACTTGTTGCTCCAGTAATAAATGAGATGGCTTCTGTCTCTGTGGGGTAGTTTGCACCCCATTCAACATCAGCCATCCCACAGTAATCAGAAGTTGAAAATGAATCAAACTTGGAGTCAATATATGTGCTCTTCCAGTGGCGTGGTGAAAGTCTACATGAGAAGGACTTATACCGCTATAATTTTTGGACTGATAACTGATATATTTCACATACTTGCTCTATTTTATACATTTCTTGTGTTACTTGGCTTTTCTTTAAATATGTACTTGAATAGTTCATAGAAAATTAATGGATTTTGCAATGTTGTTTCAGTGGAGTCCTGAAAAATCTGTTGTGCTCTGTCACACTCAAAGTCTTGTCTACAGGTGAAGAGGCAGCTCACCTTTTATATATATACAAATGTGAAGCCCTTCCCTTGCTCCTGTGGGTTGGAAGGTTGGTGGTTTCATTCTGAGGTTATGGTGAGTTGTCAGCATCCGGAGTCCTATGCCAGGAGGAATATAATGTTCGTGTTGACGGTTTTTTATTCTTCACTCTAGAATCCACTTGGCCTCATTTTTGTGTTTGCTAGCACACTTTCACACCTTTTCTCACTCTTCACTGGTCTGCAGCTCCGTGCTTCATCCACGTTTACTGTATATGGTGCCTTTTATGTATATTAGATACAGCTACTTTTTTCTCTTTGTTACCCATAAAAATCAGTTTTGCCCAGCTGCAGGTCTGCATTTTTTTTATCTGACCATGAACAAGTTGTTCATAGCCATGGGATCTCCAGTGCTAAGCCAGTGCCTCGTCTCTTATCATCCCACAGCTTTACTTCATTATGCGACATCCTGTGTCTCCAGTTCTCAAGGCCCCTGCTGTCATACCAGCCTGTATCTCTTTACACTACATCATTATGTTAGAGTCATAAATATCTCATTCTGCATAGAATAACTGCTTGTTACTGCTATCTAAAACTGTGATTGTACCATACAAAGATAAACAAAAGTAAAACAAATTGCCACAAACACCTGGTCAATTAGTGAAATTGCTGTCACAGCTAAACAAAGTGAAGTAAAGCTGCAGGCAGGTGAAGAAAAGTTCAGGCCGAGCAAGCCTGACCAGCCTCAGTCATGAGGCCTTGCAGACTCGGTACAAAGCTTATGGCCTGTTGCTAGCAATACCATATTACAGGGCTACACAGCTACAGCTCTGCAAGCTGGTTAGGAGCTGCTTGGTAGCTTGTCTTGTAAGTCATAAGGGAATGGTTGTCTTTGAGTCAGCTAGCCTATAGTCATCAAAAAGAGGGTTCAAATGGTACTGGAGTCATAGGGAAAAATATGGGTGTAGTTTCTGAGGAAAGCTGGTTTTCCTCTGCAAGAGAAGATAGAAGGAAAGATTCCTTTTTAAAAGAAGAAAGAAAAAGTTTGTGGGAAGTGACTCCCGAAAAGCGCTGAGAAGTTCTGATTGCACAATGGCAACAGTAAAGGTCATGGTTGCTTAGGAGGACTGCTCTTCTGTGGCTCTTAACTTTGGGATGTCTTCCAAGTATTTTCACAGGTAGCAGCAGTGCAAAGGATGGGAGGTTTGATGCTATAGGCAGTTGGTGAATTAGGGTTCAAGCTTGAGCAAAGCCGACACTCTCAGATACTCTTCACCTTCTCACTTCCCAACCTGAGAGGTCACCCATCAGCTCTCATTTAGACTCAAAACCAATCACATATGCAAGGTCAATAGTTCAGTTTAAACCCTCTCACAATAGCAAGAACTGTGCTCTTCATGGCAGGAGTATTATCTCCACCTAACAATAGCAGCAATCAATTTATATCTAAAAGGCTATTTCTGTTTCTAGTTCTATTTTTGTTTTCTACTTACTTCCTTTTATCTTTCTCGCAAGAATACTCTTCAGCTTTGTAGGGAAATCAAAAAAACACACAGTATTTCCATTCCTTAAATAGTCTATCTAGACTTACAATATTCTTTTCTCCTCTCTCTCTTCCCTAAACGCTCGTAATAGTCCCAGTGGCTGATCAGGAAGATAGAGGTGACACACTAGGCTTTCCAGCAGCACTACTGTCCTATTCAGGCAGGACCTGGCAAAGCAAGTCTTTTGTTCCTCGTATACTACTGGAATTCCTGTATCACTCAGAAAGTCAATTTTCTTCCTCTTCAGTACTTTGAGATCTTATATTAAAGCATTCCAGTTTAGGAAGTTACTGCAGTCTCAGAAATTTTGGAATAATTCTGTGCTGTTTTTATCAAAAACATACTGATCAAAACTATACATTTGTCAGAGTTGTTGCCCTCCTACATGTGAGAAATATCAAAGTAGAATGTGAAGCCATTGCTAAATGCTTTACCTAGACAAGGGTAAGGAACCTAAAGGTATTTCAGATTTAGAGATTCATTGTTTCATAACAGCTTGCTGCTGAGAACTGGGGAGGTGGGAACCACAGAAACGACAACATGCTTGTTGAGCGACTTCAGTAAAGTGATTTTTTTTTTTTTTAATTCTACCACTGTTCTGTTGTTCACTGCAAGTATATTGAATACTTGAGAAAATTTACTTCCAAAATTCAAAATAGGAGGCAAAGGTCAATCTAAAACCATATCTTACTTAAAGGACTTGCTGTTTAAATAACAGCAAAGTAGAAAATTCAGCCACAAAGCTACCAGGTTTCCAAGACGACGAATAGCGATCACAGTCTTTAAACACCATACCCTGCTGTGAAGTTCCACTCAATATTACTGGTATGGTGTCAGAACTGAACACAGTCAATAATGTGAATCTAAATGTACAAAACATGCATACTGAAGAAGAATTAACCTATAGTGGTATTGGCATACATGAACTTACACCATCTTTTTCCTTGTACCTTTCAAACTCCTACGTACCTGGAATGAAATTCTGAATTCTCTAACTGTAGGAAAGATGCATCTGTACATTTTTGTCATATTCTTATTAAGTTTAGAACCCCTTTCCCCTTGTTTCACAGACAATACACAAAACAAAGCAAATTCATTCAGAGGGCATTATGGACATTTTGCTTGATTCTGTCTCTTAAGGGTTTGTAATGAAATTATCTGTTTACCTTTCAGCTACTGGATATTACTTACTAAGACAAAGAAGTGAGTTTTAGGTCAGTTTACATATATTCCCAAGAATTGTATTGCTAGAGAGAAAAGGTGCTATATCCTGTTTAGTCTGAAGGTGAGATAGAGGTATTTTTACTTAATATAGCCAAATGTCTGTCTAATCAGTTGAAGAGAAGAGAAAATAGAGACTGGGACTATGACCAAGACCGTCCATGATTTAGACCATTCAACTTTACTGTAGTAACATGTGGCCAGAAAATTGATGGGACACCCAGCACATCATGTATGACTTTATAATTATATAGGGGCATTACTCATACTCATACCATGGTTCCTGTATGGCTGGAAAATAAGTTGGTTTGTGAAATAGAGTTTGCACATTAAAAACAAACAGCGAATCCCCCATCAGAAGAGGGACATTTCTCTGTTTTGCCAGTTTCTTATACTGTGTCCCGTTCAGAAATGACTTCAAGCAGCAAGAGGTTTAAATGCCTCAAGTCAACATAAACCTGTCTGAGGAAACCAGAATTTTCAGTTACTTCTCTTTGCTCAAAAAGAAGAGGAAAGGGAAAAACTAGAACTGAGGTTGAAAAGGCTGTTACAAGGAGATGTAATGTGTTCATTGTATCTGTGAAACTTTTAGAAATAATTTTTGACTAGCAGCTATGGCATAGATTGCTAAGGCACTGAACTAGATAGCTTTTAATTTCTTCTTGTCTTCGGTGTTGATTTTAGATCACCAAACACTGATTTGCAAGAAAAAAGATATAAGATAGTATTTTAAATATGATCTTTTGATTTCAGTTGTGAACTAAGAACCCAACTTCGGTTTATATATAGATAAGGTTCTTTTTATCTTAATGATATGCAGTGCAAAAAGTCCTGCAATATTTTAGACAACCAATCTAAAGCTTTGAAAATATCTTCATACACCACTGTGGCGGACAGATGAGTGAACTGTTGCCTTAAACATTTCTTGGTACATAAGGTGCAAGCAAACCATAACCCCGAACAAGCTATCTGTTCCTGGCGGAAACAGGACTGAGCTGCTGCGACCCCTGAAACGGTCTCCCTGCGACCACCTGGGACACATCGAGCCTGCGCCGAACCAGGGCACAATCGGGCAGAGACTTTGGGACCTGGACTGTAAATTATTGCCGCTTAGCACAACTTTTATAAAACTTGCTTAGCATGAGTAGCTAAATTTGCTGAAGCCTTAGGCAGTGAGAAAGGGCCCCAGAGCTGGTGCAGACTGGAAAGACAAGGGAGTTACAAGCAGTCTGCATTCCTATGCTTCACACTCCAGGAGGGAGGATGTGAAGGCTTTGAAGTGAGGCCTGCCTGGGCACCAGGACCCTGGGAAACAAAGCCTCCCCTCACTGCTGAAACAGTGTTAATTTGGGGGGGGGGGGGGGGGTCTGGATTATATCCTCTTCTTCAGGACCTTGGAAGATAACACCTACTGTCACTGCTGGGGCAGTGCTAATTGCTGGAACAACACCTCTTTGTGTTTGTGCCTTGAGAGATAAGGGTAGGACCCAAGGAATCAAAACACATCTGTCAGCAGAAACCGCAACAGTAAAGATAAGGGAGGAAAAACAGCCTGCCTAGGAACAACGAGGAGACCCAATAAGGAGCAGGAGACCCCAGACCTAAAAATTACTATTGGTCTGAACTACCGCGTGAGGGGTGGGAAACTTAATTTGAAAAAGCTATAATTGCCCAGGGGTTTCTTTGTTCGGGGTCCCTCTTCGGAGGCACCCAACTCGAGCTGTAACTACTGCACGCGTGTCCTTACAATTTATTTATTTAATTTGCCTTGATTTGGCTCCGAACTTTTCAGCGGGAACCTAGGGTCGGACCCTGCTCGAGTTCTAATTACTGCACGTGCATCGCTAAAATTTACACCCAGGGTGAAGAGGACCAACGGAACGTCGCTGGATCCACTGGTGGTGATATCTCTTTCTCTCTCTCTCTTTCTCTCTCTCCTCCCCTTTGCCTTTCCCCACCTTTTCTCCCCACTCCGTGGAAAATAAAGTTAAAAGGCTGTACGATATTTGACCGGTTTTAGCGTCTTAATCTCGTCCTTGGGATCGTAATGAACCCCCCCCCCCCCCCGATATTGGATCGGGACAACCACCCATAACAGTTGTTTTATATTCTGAGAGGTAATTCCTTAAATAGGCCATTGTCTGTCCATATAGACTCCATGTAGCGTTGAGCAGATATTCCTCTGCTAACCTGGTTATTATTAAACTTGTAAAATCTGAATATCCTAAACACTGTCATACAATGGATCATCACCTTTAACTTCCTCGTCTTTTGGGGGCCTATGAAGTGTAGGCTAAGATAGTTCAATGCTTATTTTTGTCACGTTAAAAGACCTCCCTCAGCTATTTTTTATATGGTCAGCAGAATGTTGGCTGTGTGACATATGTTGCTGGACTTAATTGGAGCAATGAAGAATTTCATCCTTTTTTCTTGCAGTTATTTGAATTGACAAAGGTCAAGGCATAATGTCTCTATCTATAACTTATTCTTGTACAAATTAGAGAACTTTGATCAGAGGTACATAGAAAGAGAAAGTTTCAGTGCTGTTGAGATGAAGGGTCTACTTGTTTCCTTTGGCAGAGGTTTTGGCATAAAAGATAAATTATTCTTTTGATTCCATTCTCTACTTTGTCCATGGTACAGAACACGTATTGTATGAATATCAATATGCAGAAAAAATGTTCTCTGCATACCAGAAGTTTATCCAAACGCTTGTTTAGAAATGCCAGTGGAAATGTAACAAGATAAGGCATTCTTCGGGAATGGATAATTCTTTGTTTCATTTTCACATCATTATATAAATATCTGAGAGAGATTTTGGAACTGTAATGTTCTAACACTATGAGGACACCCCCCACAGAGAAGGCTGATGGGAACCAGCTGTTCAGCACTACATGACCTATCAGCTTTAAAGTTGTTCAAAACCATAGCATTTCATATGTTCAAATATCTGGCAGGTTGTGGCAGTAGCACCTGTCCCATGCCGAAATTCCTTTTAACTCAGAGAGAAATGCTCAAAATTCACTTGAATTTCAGTAACATTGCCATAGGCTTTTGTCCTCAGGGTCCTGTGAGCAGTGCACATTAGCTTCTGCCTTCATCGTGCTTGGAATGGAGGTGTACTCCATACATTCAGTAATGTCACCACTCTTATTTAAAGACTCCATAATGACATCTGTTCCATGTAGAGTGAGCAAACCTTGGCAGTTGTCATCAGGGGCGTCCCCGCTGATGGGTGGGTTGTTGGGTCCGCAAGCTAGCTGATGGTGAGTTCGAGTCCACACACGTGGCTTACTTTCTTTTATCCTTCTGGGCTTAGTTCATTATCCAAAGTGTTGCTCTGGCTGTTCTGGCTTCTGGACCATTTAACTGGTTTCTTAAAGTAGCCAGTTCACCATCTTCATGATATTTATCCACTCCTAGAGAATATAAGAGAACACACTGACGACTTCATCACACTGTTCACAGAGATCAAATATCATTCATTTTCCCAGGTCTTCGGGAAAGTTATTGTTGACCATTCAGTGTATAAGTAAGATTTCCCCCCACCCCCAGGCACCTGTGTTTATGTCAGTGAGTGCATACTACCCCTTGAACATAATGGCGAGTGCAATGCAAATATGACTCTTGAGATCCTGCCATTCCTGGCTTAAGGTTGCTCACACTCCACTTTCAACAGGCTGGATTGCTTTTTTGCTTGTCTAAGACTCATCATACATTGTGTAGGACCTGAGTATGTTCCTTAACTGGATTAGATTGTCCTCTACCTTTTCTGCCTCCTTCTTCCCCACCATCAGCAAGTAGCTAAAATACAGATGCTGCAGCTAACCTCCCTGGATCAGGTTAAAATTGGTCTGATTTTGTATGTCATATGTCCTGTCAAGATAACACTTGAATATGTGAGAAAATATTCTGCTCCCCGACTTGGTGGTCCAGGCCTATCCAAGCCTTATATTTTGGCTCAGATTTAACGCTATGTAACTGGTCTTGAACAAAGCGTAAGGAAGCTAATGGAGGATATCCAAATCATGTTCTGAAGGTGCCAGTCTTTCTCTGTGGACAACAGAGGCAGCTTAGGTGTTTCAGTTAAGTACCAATTGTTAGGTGGGAAGGAGTCAAGCTCTGGCGTCCTTTGAAACAAGTATCTATGAATGCATGTGGCTAGGAGAGAAGAAAATAAGGAGACTGAGTATGTATTTGCTTGAATGTTGTGATCTGACATTACATAAATTGCACAAATCCTTAGATAAAAGAGAATTGGGGGAAATTGCTGAAGTCACGCTCTAAGGAAACATCCTTTATTGTACTATTTTGCAGTCTCTCTGTACATTTTTGAGTCTACAAAATCCACAAACCCTGCAGGCTTTAAACCCCTTAATGTCACCGAATTAGGAATAATTTTGTTATCCATTATGGATGAACATGTATAATAGGAGATTTATAAAAATGAACAGTAAAAGCAAGATAAAGGCATAGAAACTACTAATTCATGACTCAAATGATGACCCAGAGAAGAGAAACTTTTAACAATACAGTCATCTGGTATACTCCCCATTAGATCGAAAGTAAATTCATGGCAGAGTGAAAGCATCAGTAAGGTAGTTGAAATCTCTCATTTCTTCTTACATAATGCTTACTGCTGCTGTTAAAATAAGGTTCTTTCTGTGCAGAGGAGAGAGACTTGCAGCAAAGCAAAACTCATTTTGTGTATGACCTTTAAAAGTCATCAGTTTCAGATGATCACATACAACGTAGTCCCCTTTTCAGGTAGTAATGAACTGTCTGCTCTAATACTTTCAGGTAAAGCGGCAGTCAAAGTTATAAATGTGGAGAAAATAAGCTCCCAGGCTTATCTTGTTGGCTTCATCTTTTAAACGCAATCAGACCTACACAACAAACCAACTTAATACAGCCCCAGAATAAAGTTATCAAGGTACCAGAAACAGAATGCCTAGCATTTTTCATTTAAATAAATGTTTGGCAAAACTTAACTTGTAAGTACATCAGAGAGTGATAAATTCTCTTTATACTTGGCACTGACTAGAGAAAAGATTTTAAATTTTAAAAGTGCTGTGCTATAGCCGGTTACTTTCTAAGAATATCAATATTAGAAAAGAATAAACTAATCCAGCATTTGTATGACTAAAGAAGAAAACTTGGTGTAAAATACAGTACAGCATGTTTTCAATTAAAGAAAACATCAGTTTTTAAACTCTTCCTGAAAATGCACAAAAAGGTATTTTGGTCTATGTCACTTTGAAGAAAACCTTGCTAATGTTGTTTGACTTGCTTTCAAAATACAGTGCACACACTAGTGTAGGGAAAACGTTTCTGCCAGTGCAGAATATTATAATGAAAAGAGTCAGTCAATAAAAGTACTGCAAGGGAAGAAAAATGATTTTAGAAAAATACAAGGTTGGGAACAAGTGCTTAAATTATTTACAGTGTTCCTGAGGGTTTAGAGAGATATATGTTTACCTATTTTCCTCCTATGTGTCTTTGCAGATAAACTGAAGTTGAATTGTTTCAGTATATTGTAATAGATTCAAGGAGCACTAAGACTAACCTATAGGATGCAAACAGGTGCACAGGATTGCAAACAATTGTTATAAACTGCTGTTACGTCTGACAGCCATAAAAGTGAGAAATCTCTAGCCAGCTCTGATTAAAGCCTTGTTAAAATAAATTTTAAAAAACTACTGTGTATTTTCTATAACCAATTATTTAATCTGCTTCATGCTATTTTATGAGGATGGTCATTTTAAGCTATTTTTTTTGTCTAAAGATGTAATTTAAAACATTACTTGCAGATCTAAACTGATAATGTGGTTCACTATACATTAAAATTTTCTGTTGAGTTAATTCATGATTTCTCATAGTTGTAAACACAAAATGATAACAGTTAATGAAACTGTTCAACATCTGTGTGTGGCCCAATACTTATCCTAACTTACTAATACTTAATATTGTCTGTGTTCAGTGTGTATGTTTAATGAAGTTGGGGTACCTAGAAAAACAGTTTCATTTCCTGTATAACCACAATTCATTAAATGATCAATAGCTAGACTGTGCATGAGGCAGGATTCCTCTGTGAAGAAAGCACAAGAGTATGTGAATAAAAAAAGCACTGAAAAGCTGGGCTGCACAGTGTTTCCTAACTATAACATTTTATGAATATTTATCCTTACACCAGGAAGAATATTAAGTCATTTTTTTTCTTTCCTTCCCTCTCACGCCTGCAAAATCTGATATCGTAGGATATTAAAAAAAAAATGAGAGAGTGTTTGTAACAATTCATAGCTTTTTAGTTCAGTTCCTATAGCAGCAGCTGTAGATTTTATCCTCTTATAGCAGCAGTTGTAGATCTTATCCTCTTAATGGAACATTTAACTCATCTAAAAACTCATAGCACCTGACAAATGTTTACTGAAGATACCCAGGCACAGATGTGGCAGAATTCAGGTAGGAGACGATGTATTAGGGACTACTTTTGCTTAGTCTGGCAGGGCTCTCTTTGTAGCTTGAGTGAGAATTACATATGTAGCCTTTTGATTTTTTTCATTCCTAAAAGGAGGAATATATTGCTTGCTCCCCTCTTAGAATAAAAGAGAGTAATCTAAGTCTATAACAAAATTTTGTGTGAAGTTCTACTGTTATGCTTCAGTGGAAAAAGTGTGGATTTAAAATTCCTATTATTAAATTCAGTGAGTTTTCCCTGGCACCGTGTGGATGATAGATCAGAGATATCTTATCTTAATTTATCTGCTGGCACAAGGTTGAGATCCATGCAATGGTCTCCTACAGCATTGTGTAGCCTTGGGAGAACAAGATATGTAATTAGAAACTCTGGAGGTTTTAGGTATTCTGTAAGAGTTCTAGTGTAAAAGGAATTTCTCTTACTCCAGTATTAGTCTCAGTATTATGTTTCAAGTCTCTGTTCAAGTCCTGTGCCGTTATTAGGACCACTGGCTAGGATCTGGCTAGGAGAAAAAGAAAACCCTTCACTGAAGACAGAACTCCCTACTCTTTTCTGGAGTTATTCTTACTTTTTTTCCCCCCCTTGTAAGTAAATGAATAATCTGAGGTAGAGATCAAGCATGCATTATATCAGCCTGAATGATTAGTTTGCCAGATTTAAATTAGTTGGAAGCAGGATGGTGTTTATAATGGAGTATGGTCACCATATGTACATTAAGAAAACAAAAAAATACAATATGATTACAGCATACTGCTCCATTTGAAGTGACTACTATAATCTTGGAGTTCATGTAGGAAAAAGAAGCACGAGGAACCTTCTAGATTGCTATACCAGATAACCACAGATTGTATTCCTTTTATTAAATTTCTTCATATTGACATTGTGAAGTTTATTTCTGCTGTATGAGACACAACTGTCTCCAGCAGAACCCTGTCCTGTCTCCTACCTTCCAAGCTTTTTAATTTTTTTCTTATTTCCAGCCTAAAATTATACACTGTTAATGCATACCCATTTATTCTGGTGCCTTATCCTTTATTTTAAATAGCTATTCTCACTTCCTGATATGTATTCCTTGATATATTTATAGAGAGCAATCAGGTCTTCTGGAATTAGTACTTTTAAAATAGATATCACACTAATTGCTTTCTTTTTTCATGCAAATCTTATGGGTTTGAGGTCCTTCTCTAGCCTGGACTACTACTAGAGAATTTCTGTCTTTGTTTGCAGGGGTTTCACTGTTTTTCTGATCCTTTACCGTGTAGAATCAGATATTCAAGGGGATATAGGCAGAAAAAGGGGGGTATGGATATTCTGACCTGTGTAGCCTAAGGTTAGGTAGTTATCTACCTATTATTCCCATAATCTTGTGGTTTTATGATGGGTCCTTCATGAAAGCTTCCACTTTCTTTTGCCTCTATCTTTCTTTAGTATTTGAGGAAATAGTTTGTTTTTCCAAATGCTGAGCTAACTCTGAACACCTTTATTAAAACTAATTCTTTTTTTAAAAGGGAAGCAATAATGTAGGCTTCATTTCTTACAATTACAGTTTACAAAAGACATTAGATAAGTAAACAGAATCAGACAAAACACATCAAATTGTATTCCTATATATTTATTAGAATTCCTGTGTCTGCTGGATTTAATTGACTCACCCACCCTTAATTCCTTTCAAAGTCCATGATGCACTTTTCTCTGTTCCAAAAAGAAGCAGGGGACAGTTGGTACTTCGTATCAGTGTTATAACTGGACAACAGCAATCCGATGACACTTTGCTAGCAGAGAGCAGAACTACACATATCAGACCTAAGGGGAATAGAAATGGAGAACAAGCTCTGGGCCAAACTGCCTCTACCACTTTGGAAACCACTTTGCAAGTGTAGCATAAAGGTCTGTCAAGGCAGCTGAGGAAGGCTTGGGAGGGGGGCAGATGGTGAATGTTCCCTCTCCCCCCATGAAGTCAATAGACGCATGATGATTGTAGGTGTAACTGCTGTATATTGCCTGGATTCCTCAGCTGCATAAGGAAAGCATATCTGTCTCAATGTGGGAATGACGCTCAAAATAATATGAGAGCATCACTGCTAATAAGCAGCAACATTACAGAGGGTGTTGGAAATCAGCTCCTGCTGGAGCTCTCGGTTCAATTTACCCTCCTAATTCCTCAGGAGGATGTGTGAATAATCTCAGGTATCCAGAGAAAAAGTTCAGAAGGAAACCACAGAAGCACCAACTTGCAAGTGTCCTTTCCCCACATTATATAGGAACAGCTTAGGTAATGATGCCTGCTATTAAAAGAAAGGAGCATGAATTAACAAGACTGCTGTGATCGTATGGTTGGTAAAATTACATTTTATTAAAAACCTGTAACTAAATTGGCCACAGTTATTTCTTCTCTTTGTGAAAGCACTGTTGCCTGTACCCAGGACGATTTGTCTCCGTACTCTTTGTCAAATCTTTGCTTACTGTCTTTTGTTTTCTTTCATGTTTCTTCTAAGCCGAAGGTCAGCTGGGCATATTCGTGTTTAATGTTTCAAAGGATCAGGAGTGTGAAGAAAATTCTGAACTAACTATTGAAGTGAAAAGATGGGTCCATGACAGTACAACAAAGTCAGTAAAGGACTTTGAAAGTAAACAGCTTTCATTAATGCTTAGCATCATTGAACTGCTGACTCCTGGGCACCAAAGGATTAATCATTTTTGATTCTCACAGGAGAAACACAGATTAAGGTGTTGTTGTTGTTGTTGTTGTTGTTTTTTAAGAGGCATTTGTGGTTTACTGCCAGCACTAGCAAAAATTGCACAAGTAGACAAATTGCACCAAGATGGTATGGATGAGTAGTATACTGGCAGTGGTGAGGTATTTTAGCACCCTTGTTGTATTCGGATTCCTCCAGGACTTGCTGCCCACCAGGCACCCATGTACCATGGACATGCAGCGCCTCTGCCCAGGTAGCAGCAGTGGCAGGAACCGTACGTATCTAATGGGACCTGCAGACCTTTTCTCCTATGCTGCACTTGCCTTAGAGGGCCAGCAGGAGCCAGTGTCTGTCTTACCCTGCCCTTCCATGGTATTTCATCCTGTCACTATGGCTTTCTCTGTCATCTTATTTCAAGACATTTAACTCTCTGACTTTTCTCTCATTAAAGTCAAAGACTTCATAGGTGTTGCTAGCATGACTTAACTTGAAACCTCAGATAACTGCTTTCTTATCCTTTTCTTATCTGCTTCCTTTCAATTCAAAGAACAAACAAAACAAGACATTACTAGAGGTTTTTCTTAAGATGAAGTGAAAAGTTATCTGAATTTTATTTTCCAAATTTGGGGAGTGTGGGGGGGGGGGAGGGAAAGACATATATATAATGAAAGAAATAGATGGGGGAAGTCTTATGCTTCACTGAGGCTGGTGCTCACATCACACTGCCTAGGGAGTGTCCCTTGTGAGAATCATAGCTGAAGTCTGTGTCAGATTTTGCCCTCAAACTGTGAGAGAATTTTAGGCACAGCTTTGACCTAAAAGTTGTGAGTTGAACTGCTGTATTTTTGTATAATTAAAGGAAATGAGCACATTTAAAGTAATGCAGGCAAAGCTTCTCACATTAAAAAAGGGCATTCTACTGTCCATTTTCTAATTTTAAAAGTATTTTTGATGTATACTGTACAACTTTGTTCATTTGTGCCTTTGGAAAAAACATAGTTGTACAGTATACATCTGAGAAAGCAGCTCAGAATTTGTCAAAACTGTTAGATACTTATTCAGACCAGAATTCCAAACCTGTAAAGTTTACCCATTTTTCATAAGACCTGAACAGTCAAGGTCTTTGCCTGTATTTCTGGAAAAAATTATACAGTGGAACTGACACAAGTGAAACAATAACATAGCAATACCTACAACATTGATGGACATTAAGAATAGTCTATAAATTAAGTATTAATTTATCTTTTCATAGCAAAAGTTTCAGATATTATGACTTTTAAAACTGACCAGCAGCAGAATGTTTAATAGCGCAAAGTAAAGAAGGCATTGGGACATGGTGCTTATTGTTTTATACTCTGTGTATTTTAAGTCTGTAGTTTTCTCATATGTTAAAGTAATCAACTCCACTTGTAATACAAATGTCAAGTACCATATATTAAGGTTAATGTAAATTTTCCCTCTTGCAACATGAAAAATATATTCTGTAAACCTGGAGAAAAGCCACCATATAATACTAAAATGTTTTCAGCAGTTAAGCAGGAAAAAGCTGTCAACAACAACAAGAGTAATGATCATTTAAGCTGCTACAAAAAGATTAGCAACAGCCCTTCCTTGACATGTGCATGTGGTTAAGAGTTAATTTTACTGTACATACTGGCAGTCATTATCCTACAAATTCCCATGCACATGAGTACTTATAAGTGGGCAAATAAGATTATTTAAGAAAAGTATGCATATATATAGGGGTTTGCAGCACTATATTTCTTTGTTCCTAGAATGTTGCATTGCTAATCTTTTTTTTAAAAAAATAGCAGAGCTTAAACATTGAATAAGCTGGAATTGTTCCTACAGTACCTCTTGATTCCTTGTTTCAAAATTTTATTGTTATTAGTCCAAATGTGCTATATTCGAAACATTTAAACTAATTAATATTCCTATTTTTAAAGCATGTTTTGCAGTGTGATTTCTCTTTCCATTTCTTTAGTGATCCAGTGACAAAAAAACATTTCTTTAGTGGTCCGATGACAAAATTATCCATACAGAATAACTTAAGATTTATTGAAGTATTCCTAAAAGCAGTTCTAAAATATATACCCTATGTTTACATTCATAATCAAGATAAAAACAAAAAACAAAAAGTAGAGAGGATCTCTCCAGCATATTTTGATGGCTAGACTGCTTGCCAAAGTTTAAGAAAATCAACAGGCATGTCAGCAACTGCACCTGGTCACACCAAGTTAGAATTTGAGCCAAGTTTTCTTGTTGCCTAATAACTGAACTTTGAAGTCGCTCTCTTTCAGGCTACAGTGGCTTTCTGACAGGAAATAACAAGAGGCTGCCCAGGAAGATCTAATAGGATATTGATAAGGGCACTCCACTAGGGTGAGTCTCAAGCTTATGCCTAAATCTGATCGGGGTATGCATCTGAGTTATACCCCTTTCTAAATGAGGGTCCTGTTCACTGAGTTGTCAGTTATTCTGAGGTTCCCTCCAGCTGTTTCTGTCTGATCAGCAATTCCAGCCTGGACTTGAGAAACCTCTCCCATCAGAAATGTTGCTGAAAACAGCTCATTCCTAAAATGTATATATCAGTTTCAACAAATTACCAGAATACACTTGGTCAAAAAAGTCCCAATCACCTTCACTTAGGAGAACAAGAAAGCAGCAGACATGCCATTTGTCCACAGTGAATTTGTCAAACTGTAAGAAAGGTCAGAATAGCACTGTCAGAGTCCAATAGTCTTTGACCAGGTTCTTTTAGATATTCCACGCATGGCAGGTTTAATATTTAATACCAAATTTACTTACTTTAAGATATCTGACATTACACAGGATTTTGATTTAGCAGAATGATACAGCAATGTACTTAAATCACAATACAAATACAAATTGCACTTAGCAAAGTATAGCAATTGCAATATATAGTTGAATCAAAACACAGAAGTGATTCTCATTACTTGTCTCTCTAATATGCTCATTGTCATGATGCTTGGCATCCCCAGTCACCAGGAAGGTGATTTCAGTGAGGGCTGAACCAGCTCCAGCCCGCTGTTCTCTTCAAAGTTCTGTTGTTCAGTTTTTATACTCTGTGTTGGGCTGAGCCACATATACATCCCCTCCTGCACTAAATGCTGGTTTGATGGACTCAGGAGGACATTTACACTTTTTCATTAACTCAGAGACAAACATTGACACAACTAATTGATTCACTCAACTGATATAGTCAGCTGATCCGCTCAACTGATAAAGCCAGTTGATCCATCCAACTGATACAGTTTTTTATTTAAAACAGAGGCAACTCTCTGGTCTCCACTGTGTTGAGCCAAGTTCAGTTTCCTTTGCAACAGCTGTGGTCAGTCACTCCCTATACTCTTCCCTGAGCTTCACAAGTGCATCACCCTCGCCTATCTCCCCTGAGCCTTCTTTCACTGTAGGAGTTTATTGATAAGTCACAGGCATCCATTTGTCCTTTTAAGCAGGGCCCATCTAGTCCAGCTATCTGAAACAGAGTATCATGTATAGTGTACAAGCTTACTTGTGTTCTCTCATTTTGCTTTAAGAGTTGGCTAGAAGTCATTAAAAGCTTGGAAAATGCTGAAAAACTTTATGCAAGTTAGTATTGAAGTTACTGAAAGTTTGAATGAGTTAAAAAAAAAAAAAAACCCCACCAACAATTGGACAAAATCTTAGGGGGGGGGGGGTGGGAAAAAGTGCATTAAGAGCTACTTTACACAAAGGTTCTGGCCTTTTCATATGTCCCAGTATGAAAACCACCAGATGTGGGGAGGGCCTGCTGGGGCCATGTGATTTTTTTGTTCTTATACACTTCATCTGCTATGCATCTGCTATGGGTCAGAGGCATGAGACTTGATTAGATTTGGTCTGATACAGCAAAGCCATTATTTCATTCATTTTTGCCATTAAACAGAGCTCTCAGGATGGTAATATCATATCGGTCTTTATAAATCATTAATTTTTACCTTTTGAAAAGATTAGGAAATATAACCTACACAATGTAAAGGCAGACAGTATTCTACATGCAGCTATAAGCAGTACTGTACACTCCAAACACGGTCCACTGCACGGTATGTATCAGATTTCAAACGGATGTGTAAATGAAATAAGTGGCCATAAACTGTAATGATCGGAAAAGCTGATCTTTCCAAGAGACTAGGGTGGCAAAGCATAACATTCTGAGAAGATCCCACCATCAACATTGGAGGGCAATATGTGAGTTTCTCCGATTAACTCCTTTGCTTCAATGGGAAGGGTCATAAGTCCTCTATCTCAGCTCTTCAGTTTGCTAGCAGCTTAAGGGCAGAACCAGAGCTGTCGGTATGAGACCACCTACAGGCACGGTAAGTCACATCCACTTTCTTAACCTACAAACTGTGATTTAATGCAGTTTGAGGAAAAGCACAACATGTCTTACTGCAAAGCTGGATGGATTCTGCCTAGTGTAGATGCTTGCATATTAGTTTTCACTAGTCTGCATGACCTGTCTGCCTTCAAAAAGGGTCAGAAAAGGAACTATTATTGGAATCCTTGGTATGGTCTCCTATTGTTCTTTGTGCTGAGATGTGTTTTAATGAGCTTTTCAAAGTGGAGTCAAAATAGGATCTAAAATAAGATAGCTTCATATAAACATTTACCCGAAGCACTGAAGTGTGAAGGAAACATCTGCTATAAGAAAGCAAAAGGTGGGTAAGTTTGAGTATACTAAAGGCAGAATCTGGTAAGCTTCATGTAGTAGACTTCATCGCCTAGATTTCAGCAGGGGAAACAAAACTTCTTTACCATGGAATTGTTAGTGATCCTAAAGGCTTGACTTAGTTGCTCATTTGGAAACAGAAAAATTCTTGAATACTTTAAGGGCTGAAAGTTCTGACAGGTCTGAAGTACTTTGATCTGAAGGGAATCACTATCTTTTTACATCTTTTAGCATCAAATTAAAAATCCATTCAAGTGGAGAAAGTAGCCACTGAGAAGTTCAAGCTAGTGGACATTGCATAAATATTCCTGCCATTAATTTGCTCTGTGACTGCACAGAGGTGTGTGCATGCCAGCCACTCAGGGTTTATTCGAGAGGCCATTGTGGCTCCCCTGCTACCAGTAAACAGGTAGCTAATTTAAATCCAGCTCAGTATGACCACAGGAGTTGTAATTACTATGTGTGATATAGGGTTTATAGTTTCACTCTTCCAATTTCTGCTTCTCTAGGGGAATTATGCTACCTCTATTCTGCCCTTCATGTCATAAGAGCAAAGGCTGTATTTGTCTTATTTGTATTTGTCTGTGAGCCTTTTAATGGAAGATAGAAAGTTACATCCATAACCACATTCTATGATTGACTTGGTCTTATTTCTATACTTTGTGATTTAAATAAATAGTTTACAGTAAATGTTAGTGTAGAAAAATAGATTTAAGGCATGCCATGAGCCATACAAAAGCCAGGCACAATTGTAGATGAGGTACCTTTGAGACTGCAGTCTTAGGAAAGAACATTCAATACTTCATCTTTTTAGCTGAGTGTAGAGGCAGGTACTATTTTAATAGCCATATTCTTTAAGAATGAAGATTCTAGTCTTTTCATTGTATTGACAAAAGGAGTTTGAAGGATTTGTGAAGTAAAGTAGGTCAGATATAGTTACCAGTTTCTCATTTTTATCTGTAGTATTTCCCACACGATTTCATCCTACATCTTCTTCTCACTTCACCATTTGCACTTCTATTGTAGCTAGAGTATAACTGTCCACATACCCGCTTTGGGAACCTTATGTCTTTTATTCCCACACTACAGTTTGGGAATGGTAGCTAAAGTTCATACGTTGGATAAGGTGAGCAATATAAGTGATTACAGCAGTATTACAATATTTTTATATGTGTAAAATGATATTTTTAAATGTATAAAAGACATGGACTGTCTTGAACTCTTGCTGTAGGACAGAGTCTATCAGTATTTGCAAGTTGAAAATCTCATTTGAGAAGAAAATATTAAGTTCTTAGTAAAGTCAGAGAAAAGAAAATATCTCCATTGGCTCTCCACTAACTTCTGTTTCTTGTAAGTGTTCACTCTCTTTCTTGAAGACTTCATACCAAACTTTTGGCAATACCGAATTATTTCTGTATATGGTTAGGTTTTTACACGAGAATTGTAACATCATTCCAATACCTTCCTGCTAGTTCTGTGCAAACACTTTCATGGGTCAACTGAAATTCTGTCTGGGGAGGGGAATTGCTAGCATCAACTCAAGGTGGGAGAGCAATCACAAAAAAAACAAGGAGGAACTGAACTAATGAACTTGGGAGATCACATCAAGATAGATATAACCAAAACAAGGTTTCAAAGTGTTTTAAGAAAACACTGGTCTATACTGTCCGCTTAGGGCTCAAATCAATACTCCTTGATCATGCTTACATGCTGACTCTCACTCTGGTTCAATTCTGGAGTTAGCCCTTGGCTAACAGAGGAAGGAATCTGGGCTCAGTGAGAGATTGGCTTAAACTTGGACCTTTCTAGTAAAGAAACTTGAGCCATGTAGTGTAAGGAACTGACACAAACTAGACCATGCCAGAAATACCTGCTACAGGAAGATAACAAGGGCTAAATTCAGTCAGGATGATTAAATTGGTCCACAAAGAAGCACTCTTGCAATTCTGGCTGCTTGCACTTGTTAGGGCATCATCATAACGTACCATCTGCTCTTTTATATGCTTCTTTATAGCTCTGACTTTCAGAGAGATGGTTGTGATTACCTCACATCTTTAATTTATAAAAAGAACCGTTTGCTAGTTCAGTGTTCAGGGAAAAAAAAAAGTGTTTTGTCAGTTACTCATCAATTTGCTCATCTGTTTGTCCTCTGCAGCATGATGATTTCAGAGTCTGCTGACACTGTTACCCAAAGGAGTATGATTCATGCACTAATTTTCCTTCCTTCCTGCCTATTTCTTTTAAACTTGCTGGAACTTTAATATATCCCATACACATTTTTCACCTTAAACTATTCTGCCTTTCACTACCAGCACTACATTCATTTCACTTCTAGAATCTTATTTACTTCTTTAGATAGGCGACTTACTAATGATAGAAAAATACTCTAAATTAAGATGGCATAACATTGTGGTTTATTACTGTTAACACCCCATTCTTGGCAAGATATCTATTCTTTTAAAAAGATCTGTATCTTTTCTCTTGGAAAATGAACTCCTTTTGCAAGAATAAAGACTAATATTAATAACAGTACTGTTGTGTCTGTAGAGCCCATCTTTACCAAGGCTATCAAAGTATTTTAGGAAAATAGCTTGTTTCTCTTTTGTCAGTAGGGAGGTCATTTAGCATGCTCCAGGATACATAGTAAATCCGTGACCTTCAGAATGAATCTCCTGACACTGAATCTTGTAGCAACTAGAGCATGGTTTGTTGTAGGGAAACCCACCAGGGACTTCTGAGTGGATCAACACAGGACTTTCCATTTCTACTGCAACTAAAAGGCAGCTGCAGAGGAGATCACACTGCCAATCATTTTAGTTTGGAGAGCTCAGATCAGAAGATTTACTCTAAAGTTTGAAAATGCAAACCTGGAGCAAAGTATCGATCCTGGCAAAGGTCCTTCCCTGTATTTGTCTCATTTGTGACCCTTTTCATACTCTAGATGAATTGAGCTGAAGGAAATGTTTTGACTCATAAAGGTCACCCTAATCCACAGAGTAAAGGAATATCTTGCAATTAGTCTCCCTGTTCAGGAGAGAGCTAGCAGCAGTGCATGAGGTTAAACAGCTTTTAACTCTCAGAATTGACCTATTTTGTAAATGTTTATTTGCTATTTCTGAAAGAGAATTTTCACTCTCACGTATTGGTAGGTTTAGCAGAGTTTACAGCTTATACAAACAACACAATTTTGCCTCCCCTCACAAGAACTCTTGTAGAGGATCTTCATCCACAGGAACTCGTCAGTTTCATCCCAGATGAAGCTGGCAGGCTCTAAGGATCCTTTCTGCTTATTTCCCTTCTCCCTTATATAAATGTCTTATACTGTGTCAGATACAAAAATGTCAAGTACCTCTCTTACTTCCTCCATTTTCCTCCAAAATTACACCTTCTCTGGTGACTTTTTTCATGAACTTTTTCATTGCTTACTCTTTGCCTTGACTTTCTTCTTTCTTAACTTTTTCTTCAAAATATTGGCCTGCTTTGATTTATTTTTCTTTATTTGAACAAACAGAAGCACATCTGACTTTAATGCTCCATTTCACTCAAATTCATTTCCATGAACGCGTTACTTCCGGTTCCTTTCTAGACTCCCTGTAGTTTGCTATGTACACTGGAGTCTAAGGGGACCTCTCCCAACACAAGTCCTCATGATTTCCTCCAGAGCAAAGCTGAAAACTCTGTGCCTATCCCTCCTTATTTGCCACCTGCATTTGGCAGCACTGAGTATTTCTTCCTTCTGCCTTAGTTTCTGTGCTGGTTTCTTTCTCTTCTTCCTCTATATAACCTCACTCGTAACTCAAATATAACTACTATTGCTGTCATGTTGACCTACTTACCTATCTTTCAGCTCTGCATATGCCTTTTTTTTTGTCTGAAGTACAATCTCAGTCTGTCTCTCTGGTAGCGTTTCACAGAAATTTAGGTAGCAGCTGAAGCTCAATATGATTAAAACAGGAATAATTATCCTTTCTCTGTCTCCAGCTATATTCTCAAAAACTATCAAACTCCTCCTCCTTTGTTAAGGCCTAAAAATTGTGCACCATCTTTGAGTCGAAGTTCATAGGCCATCAGTTTCAACATATATCTAAAGACTGTGGATTTGTTTTCCATAGAACATTTCAAAATCATTTGTTATATACTTATAAAGTTGCAGCTGTTCTTCGAGTTCTCTTATGTCTCAGTGTGATAGCCCTCCCTGTGACCTTAAATACAATCTTCTTCTAGACATAGCCACTCAGTATGCTGGTGCAAGTTCACTTTTACCACATCTTTGCTCTTTTTTCTCTTTCATATCAAACACTTATTATTTGTGATTCTAGCCCTTTGCCAGAGTTACTGCTACTATTACTGTCATCTGTTCTCATGTTTCTTCTAAAAATGAGCTGAGTCATACATGAATCCCCTGGCAAAAGGATAGGAGGGACTCTTATACTCCCTCTCCCTGTAAGAGATTTGCTGTTAGGAGACAGCACCCCATCCCAAACTCTTTAAGTAAGTAAATTAGTTTGACAAAGAGAAAAAACTGCACCGCAACACTGTAATTTTACACAGACACTCTCGAGGGACAGTGAAGCATTTAGAAAATCATGAGACATCATTAAGTCATGATTTAACCATTTTGTCTCTCGACCAGTCTTCATGATTTTGAAATTTGGGGACTGAGAATCCTGTTACATTTATGATACTAATTCCGGTAAATCTATATAACAGCTTTGTAGACATTTTAGTTTATCTCACAGTCCTAAATCTACGTCATCAGCCATTTTAACCAGCTTGGAAGATTCGGCACACAGTCAAAGCCATGTAAACAGAGTTATTATAAAGCCTAAATTAAATTATAGTAGATGTCAGAATACGTTAAGATGTCAGATTACCTTATTTCCCAGTACTACATAGCAATGGAGCCCTCTAAGGGTTGCAAAGCAAACTGATTGCTTTCTAGCTAAGATGTAATATTGTCAATTATGTATTTAATTGAAACAATTATGCATATTCTCTATGTTATCTTCTTCGGATGAGTTAATACAGCTATAGTGTATCATATTTAATTGGGTTAAATTTAACTGAGATGACCACTCTGTACGGGTATCTCCTAAGAGACCTAACTTAATGATATTGAATGATAATTGCTGTTGCTTATTAGAACTGAATTAATATCCTGAATTAATGAGCATGTAGACTACAAAAATAGAGGGATTCTGTGTCATTTTGCTGAGTGTAATGTTCTGACTGGTAGCCTTTTAACCTGTAATTTGCTAGAAAATATATAAAAAATTGCTATTAAAACTGATTTTAATATAATTAGTATACTACTTCTGCTACTATTCTTATTCAGCACTTTATATTAAGTCTCAGCTGGATTTTTAAAACAGGGTGGTTTTTTGGTAGGGGGGAGATAAGGTCTCCATCTTTCAATTAAAAGGATTATTAGTTATATTCTTTAAGTTATTACAGTCTGGAATTTGTCAATATTAATGTCTATTAATATGCACAAGAATTAAATAAGCAGTAAATTTAAAAAAGCAATAATATAAAAAATCGGTAATTTTAATTGACATTTATTTTATATTGCCCAATCATAAAAAAATCATGTTATCTTTAGATGAATTTACTATTTTCCACTTTAAAAATATATTGCTTTAACTTCAAAAAAATCTAAAAGACTGCAATATATTTCACTGCACTTAAATGTCAAAACTATGGTTTCAGACTTATTTTAGATGATTTCTGTTAACATAGAAGTCCAGAAAATAATAAATTCCATGAGTCTTCATAAGCTTGGAGAAGAACATGCGTTCTGCTTTCTAATACAGATGTACAAATCAATTTCTCTGATATATTTTATTCAAATATAAATCTTGCCAAACTTTTTATAATCTTTAGCAAGTTAATTGTTTGGGGAATTTGTTAAAGTTACCTATAAGCTTACAGAAAATTTATATGCTCTGCATGTTCTGTATATTTTTAAATTCTTCTCTTTTAAATAGCAAACCACTGCTGGTAAATCAGTTACTGATAAGGCTCTATTTAATCATATTTTGGAATATTTTTACTTCTTTTTCAAAGAGAATTTATGTCTATTTCTTTTTCAAAGAGAATTACATGAAAATCCTTACCATGATAACAATTGTCATTCTTCACTCACATATAAATCTGGACAGCTAATTTGGCATATTAAGCTTGTTCCTTCTGTGACATGGCAGCAGATGCAAAAGTAGAAAACTTGGATACCACATGCTTTATTTGCTAATTAATTTGAAACTTTGATGGTATAAATCAATAAACCAATTTGCTAAAAAGAAATCACTCTTGTGTTCTTTTTATAAATTAGCTCATTTTCATCAGAGGGATGTTCTGTGTCCTGCTTTTTTATAACCATTGAAGAAGGATTAGCTTAATTTAGGATTTGGTGCAATTAAAAAAATACAGGAAATTATATAAAATTAGATTGTTTCCTTCATTTCTGCTAACTCTGTGATTTCAAAAGAAAAATGGACATAGTGATTGATGATAGTGATTATTTAGAAAAAGTCTCACTATTAATTAACCTACAAAACCAACACCTTCAAGTAGAGCCATTAAACCTGTCTTTAATTCCATTTTTTACAACACTGCAGTGGATCGAATGTAAAAATCCCCAAACTGACAGTTCCCTGGATTCTGTTATAAAATATTTTGTCGTGAAGGGCTGGACACTTTTATACTTTATTTGGTACATCAGCTTCCTGATTTTTGTGATGCTTTTGATTGGTACAAATCTCATAAATCACTGTCTCTTCCAAGGTTGCTACAGGAAGCTGACTACTCTTGCTAATCCCTAAATCAAAGCATGGAGTATGGTATCAGAAGCATGAATGATAGAGTTATTGACCTAAAATGATTCATGTCTTGCAGGTCCTACCACACATGACTTCAGGAAAAAATATTACTGATGAGCTATTGGTAAATTGTCATTGCAGACTGCAAAGGAGTAATACATTTCTACTTTTGTTTGCATATTTATCCAGATTCCACAAAGCAATTTCTTGAATCATGTGAGGAATTTCTAAAAGCTCCTTGTTTCTACAATACTAAATCCCTTCCAAGGCTAGTGTTCTTCAAGACCAATGTGCATCTGTCCTAATTATATGAAAAACTTCACAACCCACCCTGCCAGTTGTAGTTACCTGGATGCATTTGATTTCACAATGCTAAGATTGAGGTATAAACACAATCCCAGTGAAGGGATTTAGCCTAGGCATCTCCTTGTCCAGCTGAACTTCATTTTGTGTGCCCTCAGGCCATTATGCAAACCCTTTTTCTCAGGTCTTTGCTGGAGCAGATGGGAGGAAGGGGATATTGGATAGTATTTCTTTGATTCAGGATTAACGTGTGTGTTATAAATGACACTAGGAACTTGTCCATTTTAAGAAATGTGTCTTGTTTCAATCAGTTCTGCTGAATGCCTTTCTGATTTTTATGTTTTCAGACCAGAGAGGCCACACATCTGATCCTGACGTTGGTTTCAGCTGGTTCTAACTCTGGACAGTGCCAAAGACAACAAGACCCAGTATCCATGGGACTATTTAAATGTTATACTGTTACAAACACTGACTATTATCGGTTACAGCTCTTTACCGGGCTTTATTATGTCTGAGAAACTGTATAAGAAAGGATCCTGCAAGTCATATTTAAATGAAATATTTAAATGTGTAAACACAGATACAGACATAGAGGCCTTCCTTTTGAGTCTTGAATTATTCCTATTTGGTACAACACTGTTCCAGTTTTGCAGTAAAACAATAGTATCAGCACAGCCACAAAGGGGAGGAACTGGTCAGAGGAAAGCAGGCTGCAAAACAGAGGTCTACGTAGCCGATCAGTTTTGAGGTATGAGGCAGGCGTTTCACGAGCATGGCAGGTTAAATTGCCAAAGCTATTCGTAGTTGTTTTGTGTATGTGCATGCATGCAAACTGCAGGAAGGGGAGTGAAAACAACTCAGAACTGCAAGTCTGTGTTCTCAAAGAGGGAGCAGAAAGAGAGCTCAGATGGATTCTGAGGATAAATAAGAAACAGAGCAGCAAGATTACAAGCTCAACACACGAGATACAAAGGGGAACGTCCAGTGGAGAACTCTGCACGTACAGCTTCTCAAAGGGAGTCAGAAAGCCTCTGAACTTTGCTGGGTATTGTTTTTCAGAATGCAGAGAAAGACCGAAGTGATTTCAGACACTCTGACAACCTCACTGATGGCTATAAACAACTGATAGCTATATAACTTAATAAGGACAGCCTTGGTAATGATGCCTTATGTAAGGGTAAATCACAAAGAAATGGGAGATATGCATAGGTTCTGTTAGTTCATGAACAAGACCAGTTCAGTACACTTTCCTGCATATTGTTTGCAAAACATTGTAATTGTTTTCGTTTTAGTTGTTAATAATTGGTTGGAGACAGGCTCCTCCAGGTGAAATGCAGGTGTGAGTGAAGGGGGATATTTATTTCCTTGCCTAATTAAGAAGCTTTAAAATACAAACCAAAACATAATCCTGACTTCAAAACACTACATACGTGCTCATCTTCACTGCTACAAGAAGTGCTTTTGAATGAAAAGAGGAAGAATTTGAATAAACTTTTGCAAGTGACTGGAGATCTATCTTGCAGTTCAGATGACAATTTATGCTTTCGAAAGCTAAGGTCCAAGCATTCCTGGTCATCCTAAAACACTGCAGAAAGTATTTATGAATTTATGGTGAAAAGCATTGCAGAACTGGCTATGAAAGAAATATTTTGAGTCAG
Source organism: Dromaius novaehollandiae (assembly GCF_036370855.1). Classification (NCBI taxonomy): domain Eukaryota; kingdom Metazoa; phylum Chordata; class Aves; order Casuariiformes; family Dromaiidae; genus Dromaius; species Dromaius novaehollandiae. The sequence continues at coordinate 868,012 of NC_088113.1, read as the reverse complement.
CTTTTGCATATGAAACAGTGACATCCAGTGGCTAGTATGGTTAACTATAATGATTTGATGCACAGAAAAACAGATACACTTGTATTTGGTTTGAAAATTAGTTTTTTTTAAAAAAAAGAGTAAATTACAGTGAATGTGTAAGAAGAGAGAATCCTAAATTCTAGTTCTTGGAAACTCACGTCTTCTCTGTAGGGAACTTTTCCACAGGGGATGATGCCAATTTCTGCCAGCTTGTCTTTTTACACAAATTTTCACGCAACAGAGCTTCTTCCTGCTAGGGTAAAGCTGCCAGGTTAATATTGCTTCTTCTCTTTTAATGTTTTTCCACAGTGGCTAACAGCACGTGTTGCGGTGGAAAGGAAGGCTCTTAAGGAAGGCTGAAGGTTGAGTCACTGCCTGCAAGATACACAGCAGCAGTAGCAAATCAGCTCTGTCTAGCCTTATTTACCAAAGGATCCAATTGTTTTTTTGTATGTTTACTCCAAACTGAAAGAATAAATAGGCTTTTCCACAAGCAACCTAAATTCACATCTCCCAATTAAATAGTATTGGCTAAGGTATTCCGCCTGGCTTAAACATTTGGCTCTCATTCACTTATACATATAAAATTCTAAATAGGCAAAACAACAGTCTCTAAATTCATGATGTAATTATTTTGATTTGACAGCAACTAGGCTCTTACTTTATGCTATTGTAGTATCACTTCATAAATCCAGTCACATAACAAATAAAAAACCACGCTTTACTTAATTTTGAGGGTTTCTCTTATGGCTAGACACTGATGTCAAATATTTTGCAAACTTTAACTCTTGAACATAGTGGTTTCCTAGGCAAGGCTAGCTAGAGGACAAATCATCAACCCAGTTATAAGTTTAAGTCTTTCTCAAATGTAGAAAACAGGATGATTTTTCTGACAATCATATATATGAAAGCAACACTGTTTGTTTGTGATGAGTAAATTAAATAGTTATATAAGATAAATTATTAAAGTTTAAGTAGTCAGGAAAGCTTTAAAAATGCTTAAAATTTTGAAGTTTGAATTTTGAGATGTTCCTCATTCAAGAAAATATTATGTTTCGGAATTAGGTGCCGTCCATACTTTCACTCATCAATACTTCCAGAAAACAAGCTCACTCCTCTGCCACGTTGACTCTCTATAAACTAAGTAATAGCCACCTGCTAGCTACCACATTTTACTAGTGGCATCCAAAATTATCAGATACCATACAGGTAAAAGATTATTCTTACTTGATGATTAAAAATAAATAAATAACCCCCCTGCCTTTCAAATGTAAGGGTTCACTTTATTAAAAGACTGTGGTGTATTAAAACCTTGTATTAAATAGCAACATTCAGCTGTCAATGCAACACAAAACAAAATACTGCCTGAAAGGTCTATTACATGGAGGGGAAAAAGAAAGTGAACCTTGGCAAGCACAAGATTGTTTTTTTTTGATTTTGTTTGGGATCCTCAAAGATGTGGAGAATTGTTTCTGTTAATAAATCTAGGACCAAGCAACAGCAACCCACCTGGGCGATACAGAAAGACACTTATTATCTTGCCTATCTTACGAGAGTTCTGATTGTGGCATCTCTCCAGTTTCACATACACGGGAGGAATTTTCATTTTTCCAACCTCAGACACAAGGAAATGGGTTCAATACTGAAATAGGTAGGGAAAGGTTGCCTTGGATGTACTAAATATAGCAGATTTTTTTGATTGTGAGATATTTGCTGCTTAGGGAACATGCTGCTCTAAACTACCTTATTTACTGTGAATCAAATTCCTACACACAGTGTGCAACGATGCCAAAGGCTATTCTTAATAGGTGATCCCTCAGTACCAGGCAAGGATTTCAACTGAAAACATGTGTAATACTAAAATGATTATACCCTGATATTGTTCTGCTCATGACCTTTATCTTGTGAACTGTTGTGACAACATTTGTGTGGTCACATTTAGGTCCACAGAAGAAAAACTCTAGACCACAAATTCTGATCTTGCCCCACCTATAAAGACCAAAGCTGAACTTTTCCAAACCAGGCTGGGAGAATTATGTCTATATAAATAGAATAGGCCTATTCTTTGGTCCTGAAGACAAGTTGCACAGGCTATCCTGCAGCCATTTGGCTAAATTATTTTCACACCTCCAAAACAGTGGCTTTTAGTATGCACCTAAAGGCACATACTATCCACCAGACTACTGCAGACATTTTCAAGAAGTGCCCAAAATTGCACTAGGAGTTGTAACAGAATGGAACACTACAAGTGTCCACACCTGCACATATTTATTTATATGCTAACATACATATATATATATATATGGCCTAAAACAGCCTGCAGGTCTTGATAGAGGAATGAATGAGGAAAGCTGTGCTGAGTTAAGGAGTCTCATAACTCATGGGAAAGGTAAAGAAATGGATCCCAGCCTAGCACTTGCACTGCCCTTCCACAACGTTGTGAAGCCCTCCAGAAGTAGTTTCACCCTGCCCCATGTGAGGCTCAAACTGTGTATGCGCATGCATTTGCTTATTTTCCTGAAGTATGTAATTCCACCAGTTCACAAATACATGCAAGCTTAGAACCTTAGTAGTGTTCTTTTGCAAGCTAACCTTTGTACTCTACTAAGTTTCATTTTGTAGATCATTTTTCCCATGTCTTAAATGATACATACTTTAGACGAAGCTCTAGGTCTCTGCACAAGGCTTTAACTGCTTCCGCATATAACTTCTACTAAAAAAAGTACATGGACTCTTTTACATTGTATTCATCTCCTTTGCCTCACCAAATTCCCTAAATCTAATATGATCTTTTCACCAGAGTCAATTTGTCATTTCCAGTTCTTTATTAAAAAGTCAAACATTTTATACATGTGTATATACATATGAACAGAATTTTGTAGAACACCTTAAAGCTTCTCCCCTTCCCTTCTGTTCCACAAACTAGCAAAAGACACTATAAAAATTTCATTCATATTTAAGAAAGGATATTTATCTAACTGCATTAAAGTGTAAAATATAAATTGAAACAATTTAGAGATGGTTTTGACTGACTTACACAAATTAAGTACAAGATTTTACCAAACCAGCAATTTGTATGAGAAAGAAAAGGAAAAAAAAAAAAACAATTAAAAATATCAACTGCAATCCAACAATCTGTATTCAAGATACAATGGATAATTTTATTTATAAAATGGTCCTGTATCAGAATTGTTCACTGCCACACAATACATACATGAGATATGAAACTTGATCTACAAAGTAAAATGTTCTGTAGAAGCATGAGTTCTTGAAGTGTTCTGAATATTAGCCCTCATTTACTAGAATCCATAGCACAGCTTCAATTGGCGTAAGTAGAAGACTGGATACTTAATAAATACGTATTTAACACACAGTTAAAAAAAATACACAGGTGTATGAAAACTGACTGGAAGTTTGTACCGTTATCAGTGTTAATTGTCTTGGTCACGGTAAAAATAGCTTATACTAAAGCACAGAAAGACCTGTTAAGACCAGCCTGTCCTGATTTCATAGCAAAGTTGAGATGTATTGTGAACCCCTGCTTTCACCTCATTGTCCATGGCCAAAGGGTGCAAAGTCCTCTCAACATCAGACACAAAAAAACATTGCTGTTCTTGGATAAACATACAAGAAGGACTCATTACATGAAACAGTATTTTTACAAATAATAATAAAAATATTCAACACTTTCAATTCTTCTTTTTCTCTGCTTTAATTCTCTGCTGTAGTGTCTTCAGTTCAGTCATTACATTCAAAGTTCTGTAAACCCAGGTGACCTGAAAAGTATGAGTATTATTACATTCAACTCATTTTTAATATAATGTGTACACACACACATGCACACACACACATTTACTTATCAGTTTCATGAAAGAAGTATCCATTTAAATAAACACATACCACAATTATGATAGTATTCACCAGAAGTGGTGCTGAAAAGACTAGTGAAATAAACATTCCTCTTGAATCAAAGTATTGGTATTTAGAAAATAGCCTGATAGAAAAGAAAAAAAAAAAAAAAAAAGAACATTATTCACTGTATTCCACACAACTTTATATGTTCATAATAGCTGTTCTACATGGATATTGGCCAGATTATCCCACTTCTTGGGAGCCCCAAGCATGGGACAACATTCTACTGTATCAAGCCAGAAGAAAGGGGTCGTCAATATCTAATCAGTTATGAACATTCATTACAATACCAGCCTTTCTTTTTTTTGTAAGGCTTTATTGTTTGACAGAACCCCCCCCACACACACACACACATAGTATCTTTCCAGAAAGACTATTAGTATTACTATAGTAATCTTTCCCTGTTACATTGGGGAAAGATTAGTTCAATGCTTACGGAAAAAAGTCATCAGTTTAATTCTGGTACACAGACTAAGTAAACCAGGCAGATTTTCATGATATTTATGCACATAATAAGCATATAAAATACTTAGCGATATTTTTGAGAAATGGTGCTTAACTTCACCTTATTAAACACAAACAGCTAATGAAAAAAAAAAAAAAAAGCCCATGTCCTCTTTCCCTTAACTGTACTACTCTGATTTTCTCTTAGAGTTAGTTTACAACAATCCATGCAAACAAAAAGTGTTTTTCTTCTTTTGATTTTTAGTCAGTAAACACATGTTAACTGTTAGAAAAATTACTCTTTCCTATAAGCTAAGTTGAAACTATATTGCATTGTATGGTTTTGTCCAAAAGGATTTTATCAATCAGTGCAACAGATCTTCCACCATCACATTCTCTTGATGAGACATGAGTGACTCTTTCAATTAATGTTTTTGGTGGAATGATACAAAAAAATAACTCATGCATTTAAATGTGAAAGGGAAAACAGTTACCTCCAATTCATAGCTGCTAATTCATTTATATATTCAGCACAGTAAACTAAACCTACTGTACAACAAAAGAAAAGTATTGTTAGATTCAATACTTCTTTAAAAATAAACAGCAAGTTATCAGTTCTAAGATGTATACGTACTCTACATTAAAATTCCATGATCCTCAGAAAATTGTCACACATTTAACTACATAAAGCCAGTTCTGAATGTTTGAAGTGTCCCATATAGATACTAACAAATATTAAGTGATCAGAAAACATACTTGCAATATTACAAAGAGACATAAAATCCTGCATATCTGAGCTTACAGGAAGAGCTCAGTATACACACGAGTATTTTTTTTTTTAAATCAGTATTTTTTCCATCAATCTTGTTGATGATTGCTTCTAAGATAAATCTGTAAAATAAAGTCAGCACTCCCCCCAGACTGGTATAGAATTAAGATATCATTTTAGATGCTTTAGGTTTTATATCCACCATTACTATCTAAAGCTAGTGTACTAAACATTAAGAGTAAATTCACCAGAATTATAAACAAGCATTTATGCAGTTCCTTCCTACATTGCATTGCGTCCAAGTCTTAAAAAGGTAAATCCCTTCTATTTATAGTTTTAACATTTTTGGTCATTAAAATATCTAGGAGAAACACTGTATTTAAAACTGCTTCACAGAAGTGTTTTGAATTCACTTATGAGGACACAGCACAAGCTTTGTTTGTGGTAGGTATATAGCAGAGCAGTCCGCTGCAGTCCAGTGAAAACTAGTATATCCTTATTCAACAGTTATATGTAGCATAAATGCATCAAGACAGCAAGAAAATCCATTGAAATCATATGTTTAATAGAAAAGCAATGAGACTATATATTATCCAATTAAAAAATTTCCTTGTTTTGTTTTTTGTGGAAAATGATACAAGGAGAAACTTAAAACTGCTTCAGTCACTTTAAAGATGACATGCCCAAACCAGTTTAAAAAAAAAATTTGGTGATGTGAAGGGGAATGCCATAATAAACAATATTCTGTATTGTTTTGGCATCAGCTGGGTTATCTTTGTATGGTACTGCACAATATAGATCATACTTATCATGTCAAGGTAAACCAGTGTGATAATTTTGTAGTTTCTTTAGTCATTTTTTACTTTGTACAACATAAAATATTTTTTATTGTCGATGTATCACCAGTGGTTCAATTTTTCAGGGACGTACAAGGCTGTGACTTGATAAGGATTTTTTTAAGCACTCATCTCACTTACAGGAAATTTACATCATACTTGCATTGAAAAGCCATCAAAGATCAGTTCCACTCCAATTTTCAATGCAATTAGTGCTTGGGTGTGCAAATCCATGCTGGTAACACTAAGAATACTTTAGATGAAGAATCTAAAGTAAACCGAGCCAGCATGTCATTAGAAATTCTACATGCCTAACATTAAATTTAAGAAAGAAAATCCTGACTTTTTAAAAGGAACACTTGGGCCTAATGTGTTGTACACGTGGCATCACTATTTCTTCCTCTGTACTCTGCAGTTAGAAATGGATTTACAGAAATTTACTAAGATTTCTATATTAATTTTGGGAGGTAATTTACATCACTGAAACCTTAGTTTTAGCTGAGTTACGTATTTGCAGTTTTGAGAAAACTGTGATTCCCCTTTCAACTTAACTAGTTGACTAAATGATATTTTAAAATGTCAACATAGTCTTCAAGTGGAATTTTTTGCCTGTGATTCTCTTTAACTTGCTCATCCTTCCTCCATTACTCTGTAAGCATGACAGAACTGAGGCAGTGTGTACAGCCATAACTAGAACCACGGTGCTGCTCGCAGCACATGCATATAATCAAATCCATGACATCTTCTAAAACAAATACCCTCCGCAAGGCTACTCTTAAGCCAGTCAGCCACAAAGACAGAGCTTTGGTTAGGCAAGGCCACAGAGGATCCTCAGGCTGACCTCTGACAAATCCTGAAACAGCAAACACTGGTACCGCAACGGTAAGAACCAGGTTTGCTCTTCCTCATGCCATTCGCACAAGTGTTAGTCAGGCAGTAGACCAGATCCAGAAATGAATCCAGCCAAAAGCTGGCCATATTTCCTGAAGGGCAGCATTAGAAGAAGGCAGAGAGTAACTGCCAGCTTGTGAGAGTCCTTGTCTGCTTCTCTAGAGTAACAGCAATCTTCTGTGAAGCTGTGATACATAATTAACTATGAAGAAACCTTATTTATCACAAATCCTCCCTAAGGCCAAAGTTTCAAGTCACTACTTCATATAGTCTTGGAAACAAAACAAATAGGCACATATGCTATAACAGCTTCTGTGACAATGAAATGCAAGTAAGTATTATTGTGTACAGGCACATGTATTAATAAAAGAGAAATACTGCTTTGCATGCCCTTTAACTATTGTAAAGCATATCACAAAACCCAGTATTATGCAGACATATACAGAAAATTGTAATTACTAACCTAGAAGAATATCTTTAACAGTATTAGTGGCATAAAGGATGCAGGTGCCGCCTGCCACCCGAAAGGCAAGTTCAGGGAAGCAGCACTGCACACACTACTCACCCACGCAAAGGAAGTGCCCTATTTGCACCCGATAGTGCTGCAGAGAGAAGCACGTCAGGAGGAAGCAGAGGACGTGGAAAACCGCCAGCCCCACCAGCCAGGGCTCAGACCAGTCCGTCGTCTAGGGACAAAATTAAGACAGACTCGGCGATCACGCAAGCTCCATCAGGCAGCTTTCCTTTCCACACCCCACACGGAAGAGGAAACCCCCTCTCGCCCACCGGCCCCGCTCGCAGCCACGGGGCGCCCCAGAACAACGCCGCCGGGAAGGTGCCCGCGGCCCGGCCGCCCGCCCAAACGCGCCCCCCCGCGCAGGGGCCGAGCCCCACGGCACCCCCGAGGCCGGCGCCGTCCGCACCCCTCCCCTCGTCGGCCCCGCCGCCGCAGCGAGCCGCGAGCGCCGCGGGGAGCCCGGCTGCAGCGAGCGGGGGCGCCTCACCACCAGCACAGTGCCCAGCCCCAGGGGCGCGCCCCGCGGCGCCTCCACGGCGGCGGCGGCGGCGGCAGCGCCCCGCCCCTCCCCGCCGCCGAAGCCTCGCGAGAAGGCGCCCAACGGCTGCCGCCGCCCAGGCCCTGCTCCGCGACAGCTAGGGGCGGGGGGAGGCCGTTTGCGCGGTGTGGGTGGCGCTTCCAGGGCTTCCCGCCCCCCTCTGGGAGGGCAGAGGCGGCTCTCGGCAGCAGCGCGGGGAGCAGGGCTGCCCCGGTCTTCAGTAAGAATCGTCTTTCCTGCTTCTGGAACTGAAATTTTCTCAGTGGTGACTCGACCCTCTCAGAGAAACGGCAGAAACTCCTGTTAGGTTTTTAGTAGCTGACATACAAGAAGATTGGCAGAGAGTATTTTCTGTGGCAGTTTGTTGCATAGTGTCAGGCTGCTGTCAGGGCTTTCCGGGCCCTTCAGATCTGCAGCCCTGTGCCGTGTTGCCTCTTCGGTCTTCCCTCGGTAACAGTGCCTGGCTTCAGCTGCTTTAGGATGAAACTGCGGGAAAAAAAAAGGACAGTGTTAAGCCTGATTGGAAATTTCTGACTAGAAACCACTTGAACACTCCAGGCAGGAGCTTAAGTCTAGTGAAAAATGCTAATCTTTGCAAAAGAAAAAAAATGGATTAGTGGGCAATGAAAAGGGGATAAGACATCTCATTCACACCTTTGGTTTTGCTAAATGCGTGTAGGTCTCGAGGAACCTACCAGTCTTAAAGACCTATCGCTCTTAAGCAGAAATTTCAAGTTCAGGTTCATCGGCTAAGACAGCAGGCTTCATGATCTTAACAGAATTATCTTTGTCTGAACCACAAGGCATACTGTTACGCAGTAGCTCTATGCTGTGGTTTTCATGACATTTCTATTGCTGTCATGAAATTATTTTTTCTGAAGGTTTGGCTTACCAGATCTGAAGCTTTGGCTTACATTTTTTGCCAGATCATTTTTATATGAAATTGGGTTTAAAATTTGATTCATGAAAGTTCATGAAGTGCTGCAGGAATGGGAACTCTGACAGCTTTTTTCAAAATGTTTGGAAGTGCAAGCAGAAGTAAACACTATAAACACTTACTCTACCATATAGACAAATACAGGCCTCAGTGTGAACTGTAATCTCTTTTTAGTGTCATACTTCTGCAATTTAGTGTGAGTTACCTAAAACTGAAGATTTTTTTTCCATTTTGTTTTAGGATTTTGGTGGTCTTTTTCTCAGCAACAATAATATCTGGAGGTAAATGAATGGCTTTGCACCATCCTGCTTAATTTTACAATGCTTTAAGTAACAAAGGCTCTCATTTCTATTACTATTCTGATCTTAGTTTTAAGACTGGAAAAAAGAAAAAGATGTTTTCAGCCCACATTATAGATTGGGAAATAAGGCCAAGAGAAATTGACTTGTCATTTAAAAAATCTTACGATTAATGTACTAGATTAAATGATTTGGGATTTCTGTAAATGGGGAATCAGTTTCTTTTAAATTGCTCAGTAACTGACTAGAATAACTGTCTGCAACAGCTGAACAGGTTCAGTGAATGGAAGATATAGTAGATGCTTTATGAGCTGAATATGGTGGTCAGTGGTGAATCTATCATACAGGCAAGCTGGCTGGATAGAAAGTTAGTGGCTTATTATGACTACAACATACAGTATTGAAAATTTTATGTAGTTTTTACTGTCAGGCACTGTAGAGAGCAGTCAGTGCAAGCTTTATCACAAAATACAGGCTGCTTCTATGAGACTGGCTAGGATAAAGTCAATAATGGTGTTTGTCAGCAGGTGGTAGCAGATACATAAGTATTACCAACACTTTTGTGTGATATAGGTTAGCTTTCATTTTTCATGGAGAATGGAATGTGAAGCAGAACATACTTAAAAATAACAAATACACACATTGCTCTTTTATAGGGAAAGGCCTGTACATTTTTCCTGTTACAGCTTCTCTGCAGATCCAGCATGCTACATTCAGATCTTAATTTTAAAGATACTATAGAAACAAGAGGTATGCAATATCAATGATGATGTAGAAATATTTCTGTTCTTTTTACTAAGAGTAACTAGACAAATAGGTTTTTAAAACTGAATCTCATTTTTCTATTGTAAGATTCAGATTCCTATATAATTTCTGTCCAGGCTACAGTATAATCCATTTTGATTTTTACAGGAGAAAAAGGAAAATGTATCCCTTTTAACAAAAGAAAAACTTAATTGTGCATAGGTAGGTATCTAAAATTACACATTTATATAAGTTTAGGTTGCTGAAGACCGAGCTCAATGACAAAAAAGATCTGCTTATGGCAGAGAATCTCAAAACTGAGTGCTAAACTATATTTTAATCATAGCACTGGGAGCTGGCCAGCAAATCTGGGTTTGTGCTAGCCACTACTTGGAAGTGCCTTTTCTACTTACTGTGGAAGGACATGCAGGTTAGAATCTCCAAGTAAATAGGAAGGAACTTTTGTTTTTGAAATTCCCCACACATACTGAAGTGCTGCCTTTTTTTTTTTTTTTTTTTTTTGCCTTTCTTTAACAAATCTGTGAATTAGCAGGTAGATAGTTCTCAGTGATCTTATTTCATTAAGATCCTAAGTGTAGGTTCGTTCTTGTGGTATTGTATTCCTAATTTTTACCTCAAGAAGCTAATGTCCCTTGTAATGCAAGAGCTGTATTTAGAATATCTTTGAAAAATGAAATATCATACCAATATCTGTTGTCCTTGTACCAAGCCAGCCATGTCCTACACTCTTTTCTTCTTTGCCTTTGATATTGTTCTGTCTCTGCAGGGTATGTTCCATTATGAACTGGAGTTTGCTTAGGAGTGATGGTGGTGGTGTGAGCTATCCAAGCTTTCCAAGCTGGGCGAAACAGAATTTATAATAGTCTCAGTTTAAAAAGGCAATTTCTTGGGGAAATGTTATTAGGAACTTTCTTGTTCTTAAACATCAATGAAAAATACACGGAATACAAAATAGAAATAGCTCATGACTTCCCTAATGTGACAAGATCAGTCCAACAACAGGCACGTCCTCTGATCATGAGTTGTTCACACATCAAGAAAGTCAGGTCACAGCTTGCGGTTATTCTGCTATTCTTGTCCTTAACATGCACATTGATTTATGGCTTTGCGTCTTTGAGGGTCTGCTTGGAGTTGGTGAGACTCAAGTTGTTACTTCATTCTTTGAAAGAAACCCTGAAGTTGGTCCCCAGGCATTTCCAACAACCTTTGAACATGGAACCATGATTTCTTAAGCATGTTGTTTTCAAGAGTACTGAGTGGCTGATTGCACCATATCAACGTGCATTGGCCCATTTTTGTTTGGCTTATTGCATTCTGACTGACTCACTCAGAAAGTGTGACCCCAGCCTTGCCAGACAAAGCAGTCTTCGGTGAATTAGGACCAGGTGAAGCCACCCAGTGCAGAAGTTCATCAACAACAATAACCTTGACAAAAAAGCAAAGTACATTACAGTTATAAAAAATGTTAGTAGGAGTTGGGTAGCAAAGTTTGTCTTCCTTTTTTGTCATTATTATTATTATCTACCTCAGACCAGATTAATCTCATTAGCTGGATCTTGACAGATGTAGTCAAGATCTTGTGCAGGTGGTGCTTCTGGCTTAGTTGCACTTAGTGACAGGGTTGGGTGCCCTTTTCTTGCTCTTGAGATGCTTCCGTTTGAAGTAGTAGGTGGCCTCCTTTACCAGGCAGGGCAGGTGAACTGCTGCTTCCTGTGGCTTCTCCCTACAGCAGTTGTGGAATGCTTGGGGAGGGGTTGGTTCTGAGGGCATGAGCTGAGTCTTCTTCAGCAGCATAAGGCAGGGGCTCCAGCATGGAGCAGACAGACCCCAGTGAAGATAATCTTGTTTCTCACGCTGAGAAGGAACTGGGGTACCAAAGGGATGGTGAGCGGGATAGCAGGGAGGAATGGGAGACTTAGACCCACTGTTGCCTTTTCTCCCAGGGGCTCTCCATGCTTTTCCCAAGGAGAGGGCAGGCTGCATTGCTGCTCCAAGGCCAGAGTGCCCCCACTGAGACCCTATCAGCTGTGGCCTCTGCAGTTTGGGCCAAGCCAGCTACCACTAATTTAAACCATCCCTGGACAAGGTTAATTGTTAGAGTGTGTCTGAGAAAGACATACTCAGTGGTGCGCCCTTTACGTGTTCCTGGAGGGTCAACCCCTCAGCAGTGGCACTGATCCTTAGATTTTAGGCCTTGTGATTTCCCCCTTGATTTCTCCAAGTCACTTTCACCTCCTTTTGTGCCTCCAATCTCCTTTCTCTTCTGCGGTCTCTTGATATAATCATGAACATGTCCAGGTGTCTGGCAATGCACTGGACCCTGCTCTCTGCCATGCTAAGCATGTGAGTAGAACTGAGACTCTCCAGGTGCATGTGGCAGGTAGCATGGGTGGCGGGGGGAATGGAAGGATTAATAGTGATCTTCTGTTTCTTCCTTAGGGAGGAAGAAAGCTGTCAAAAGACAGCAAGCTAGCAAGAGGGGCATCCCTCCACCAGAGTCTCAGTCAAGGCAGAGATGGGAGATGAGCATGTATGGCAGGAGGGACACGTATACCCAACTTCTTGGTATCCCCTGCTTTGCAGGGAGCCTGCTCCAGAGTTCTGCTCTGGAGAAAAGGGCTGTTCCTCTCTGCAACTGCTCCAAGGCCTGCTCTTCCTCCGAGTAGTCTGCTATACATGCGTAGAAAGTAGTTAACAGTTTGATTAGTGGTTTTCCAATTTTTGAAAGTAGACGGATAAAGTCTTGCAAAAAGTTCATTCCGAAATTGAATGCAAGTCAGCTTCTCCTGTGGGAATGGGGAGTCTTATAATTAGCTCTACCCATTGATGAGCTGAGCGCCATTCATCTTGACCCTTTTTAAGCATCAGATTTTACTAATGGGGCTTTATCATGATTAATTTAAAACCTGTGTTTTGCATAACGCTGATTACTTCTCCAGTGTACTGTTGTACTTCGACTTCAGTTTGTCCTTGTACCAAAGTGTCATCCATATATGGTATGGCCCCGAGAGTACCATAGGCCATTCTTGTCCAGACTAGCCTTATCTGGGACCTCTACCCACACACCCTATGCCCATGGGCCTGGAAGCTCCACCTAATCTCTAGACTTGGCCCCCAGTCCTGGTCCCAACCATATTATAGGTGGGCCTATGCCCAGCATGGTCCCCTGCTGGTCCTGAGTCATTGACTGGACTTCCCAGGATGACAACTCATCACCTTGCTTTGGTCTCAGGTTGCTGTCAGTCTGACCTACATTATTCTATAATTCTAATTTTGCAGTGATCCAGACTGGGACTGACTGGCTGCAGAGCAGCACTTGTGGACAGCCCCGGGGGGCCTGGTCAACATAACGATCAATGTGCCCTGACAGCAAAGAATGCCAACAGTCTCCTGAACTGTATTAACAGAATACCCAGCAGGTTAGGGGGGGTGATTTTTCACCTTTTTTCAGAAATCATGAGACCACATCTGGAATAGTGCATCCAGCTTCGGGTGCCTCCAATACAAGGAAGATAATAATAACCTAGAACATGTTCAGCAGAGGGCCACCAATGTGTTTAAGAGTTGAAACACTTGCCCTATGGGGAAAGGCTGAGGGAGCTGGGCTTGTTCAGCCTAGAGAATAAATGGCTTCAGAGGGAACTAACAGGAGACCCCCAATGCCTACATGGAGGTTACCAAGGAGATGAAGCCAGGCTCTTCACAGTGGTGCATGGTTGGAGGATGAGAGGTAATGGGCATAAATTGAATGAGAGGTTCAGGCTGGATAAAAGGAAAAGCTTGTTCACCATGAGGACACTCAGGCAGTAGAACAGGTTGCCCAGAGAGGTTGTGCAGCTTCCATCCTTGGAGGTTTTCAAGACTCAGTTGGATAAAGCCTAGAGCAACCTGGTCTGCCCTCACAACTGATGTTGCTTTGAGCAGGAGGTTAGAAATAACTCCTTACATCACTTCCAACCTGAATTATTTTGATTCCATGATTTCACAATAGAGGAAGATCAGCTTCTTAGTTGTGTGAAACAATATTGCATTAGTCTGAAAGTGAAATGAATGTATGGGTTTTTTTTTTTTTCCAGAATCTTATTTCCTTTACTCAGGTTTGTGATTGAACTCCTCTCTTTCATCCAGTTTCTGTCAGGGCATTTTCCTCAATGCAAAAGAGCTTCAGGCCTCTACAGGCCTTCACTATTCCCAGACCTTACAGACACTCTCAAATGCAAATGTCTTTTTGTTCCCTACCTACCAACATGCCTGCCTATTAAATTATTCCACTAAACCCACCAGAGATCTCTTCAGCATTCTGTCAAAGCCCTGCTGTGTTCTGGCAAAACAACCATTTTCTGCTTCTCTTGGGGTCCTTGTCCAGGTTGGAAGAGGCCAAATTTAGCTGAAAGCAAAGAGCAGCCTTGACCGTGTTAGGTCCTGCTCTTCACTGTTCACTGTAAATGTTTGATTTCCTCTGAAGTTTTCTTAGTGCACTTATCTACACTTCTGCTCCGTTTCTGGTGCCTTCTGCTGCCCTCCGAGGGGTGCTGGAAGGACAGGGATGGCTCTGAGATGCTCCTTTGCATTATGTTAATGTCAGTTTTCAAATGAGGCAGTGGAGGGGCAGAGACACATGTTGCATATGTCCTGCTCCCGCTGGGGCTTCTGCCTCTGGGCTGCTGCGTCTCAGAGCTTGGGGAGCTGCATCCAGCTTCAGGCTCTGGATTGTTGTGGGCAGAAGCATCCTCCTGAGCAGCACCTGGGTGTCCTGTAGGCACAAAGAGCCAGTTAGCTAGTTTGTACTGGCCCTCTGAAGAGAAAAGGGGACTTTTGCAGTGGCACCACGCAGCCCGGGCAGATGGCAAGCTGCGGCCTTAACACCTATGGATGTGAGGGGCAGTTCAGGAGACACAAATACCCCTGGGGGCAATATCCTGCACAGGGGGAGAGTTCTAGCCCACAGTGAGCAAGGCTTTGCAGAGCAGAGCTCTACAGATGTTTAACAGCTGGGATGCAGTTTGTGGTGTGAGGAAGGTCATTCTGAACTTCCGGAAAAGTGTTGCAGGGGGAAGGCACTGCCGGAAGGTATTGAACCCTCCACACCTCTCTGCATTGCCACAGACATCTTCCCACAGCCAGCTCAAGACCTGCAACCAGTAGCCCTGGGCAGTGCCAATCCCCAGTGCAGCCTCCTACCTGCGGAGCTGCCGGTGTGCTCGGGACACTCCTCAGCAGAGGGGCTGCAAGCCAAGGCCATGTCCCGCCCAAATATTGCTGTGCAGTTGTCAATGAGGAACTCCACCAGCACCTGCACACGGAAAACCATGGGTGTCAGTGCAAGAGGCAGAAAATGTGCTCAAGAGTCTTGCTGCTGCTGACTGACATTTCTCCAGTGAAAGCTGTAGCTCTGTGGCTGCAGCTCCATTAGGAGATCTGCCTGTCACATATTGCAGATAGCCCAGCTGAGGGGCATCCCCCATGCTCCCAGGTGCTGCTGCTGCATTTAGCTGTTGCAATAGCCATGGGATCTGTGGGGATGGCTCAGCTGTGCCCCAGTGGGGGGAGCTAGCTGGTGAGTTCAACATACCTTGTCATTCATCTCTTTCTGGACTTGCAGTGGGAGTGTGCTGTCCGTGCCTGGGCTCAGCATGTTGGGCCCAAAGCAGATGGCAAAGGTTGTGGGAGTTCATCCTGCTGGTCTCTGCGTTCTGGCTAATGTGATGGAGCACAGCCAGCACGGGCTTGAGCAAGAGACGATTTGGCCGGGGCAGCTGGTCAGCCACCCTGTGTGAACACAAGCACAACAAGCCATGACTTGAGGGGGCAGTGGCCACTGCTTCTTGCCGTGAGCAAGTCTCAAGTAAACTCCCACAAACGGTGCCTTCTCCAAAGAGAGCAACGCCTGTGCTTACTTTCACTACTTTACACAAGTCCTGTCAAGAAACCCCCAGCGGTAACTGGGTATATGGTTAAGTGCAAGATCTGGAATGACCAGATCTTGACTGCAAGGTGAGCGTTTGAGCACAGTGCCTGCTTTTCAGTAGATGGACAGTGTGAATGAAGGTAAGGTTGTCAGGAAACATCACAGGAAGCCTTGCAAAGGCCCATGAAAGCCTGTGCCTGTGTTGTGAAGTATCAGTACTAGCAAGCTGATAGAAATGGCAGGTTTTTCCATGCGACTCCCCATTTTTGGAGAAGGCCCCGGCCTCTCTCAGCCCCTCCAGAACACTATGACTGGCTACAACACTCACTCTTTCAGTTCTTCAATCTTTTCTTCCCTGCTTGGCTTCTCCAGAGCCAGCATCCACTTCTCGTACAGGGCCGCTGACAGGAGTTGGGAGGGGATATTGCAGAGGAAGTCCTGCAAGGCCAGGATATGGAGATGAGGCTTTGGACACCACGCCTGAGCCCACAGGGAGCACCCCCAGCACTTGGGCACCCAAGGAGGCAGCTTGCTTTGAGCTACCTGCTCTCAAAGGTGCTCACGGCCACTGGCAGAGCAGTGGGCTGCACAGGTCCCTGCCCTGCTTGAACATGCCTGTATGAGTGCAGTAAGAGGCCCTGGTGCCTATCAGCCTGGAGTCCACCCAGAAATCTCAGTCTTCCTCCCTGAGGAGGGTGCTGGGGAGGAGGAGGCGGAGGAGGAGGAGGAGGAGGAAGGGAGTTTCCCGTGGGCAGGCAGGAAATCAGTGGCAGAACAAGGGGGACTGAAAACCAGATGGAAAACACAAATGCCAGACTTTCCCAAGTCCAAAAACATGCCGTTTGGCTTCACTAGGGTATCAGCTTTGAGTCCCCCCTGGGACCATCCAGGCACTTGAGTGGGCCCCTGCAGGTTCGCAGTGTCCTCTCAGAGCTGCAAGGCAGAAGAATTCACCTTCAAGACTACCGCCAAGAGGTGCACAGGTTTGCTGTCCAAGCCAACGGTGTCCCCTTTGTTGAGGGCCTCCTTCAAGTCCCTGCGCTCTGTCTCACTGGCAGCTTTGCAAAATATCCCCTCAGTGGCAGGCCCTTCTCTGTACAGTATGGCCAGGAGATCCTGCAGGAGAAAGCAGATAGGGGTGGCAGAAGAGTTCCTTGGGTGAAGAAAGGCCCTTTAGCCTTAGGGGAGCATTTGCTGGAGACAGAAGCAAGTTTTTGCCTGGGAGGCGCACTCTGCTTTGCTTGGGTTTGCATCTAGTTCTCACTGCCGGTAGGTTACACTGGCAGAAACTTGGCCAAGTAACCCCAAGCCACCCTCTTGAGCACCTTCTTCAGGGAAACCCAGAAATCGCCATCTGTTTATGCTGCTGAGAGCTTCCTTTCAATGACTTCTGCAAGGCCACCAACATGCCCCTTAGGGAGCAGACCTGCTTCTCCTCTTCCTGCTCTGGGGTTGTCTCCACTCCAAAGTTACTTCCCGCAGCAGCTGCGTGGGCCGCACAAACCCGCAGACGACCCCTTTGACTTGCACAATCAGACCTGACCTTCAGGCCTTGCCAGTGAGAAGTGAGCATGGAGGGCAACCCCCCAAATCCCTTGTCTCCAGAGAGCCACAGCCCAAGTGCTGGCGATGCTGCCGTGACACAGCCGGGAGCAGGGTAACTGCATAGCCAGGCTGGCTTACCTGGACTGGCTGGGGCAGGGTCTCCTCTTCCCCACAAAGACTTGCCAGAGGCTGCCCAAAGAGGGGGCTCTTGAGGCCAGAGTCTGGCTGCCCTGGGCAGACTCGTCTTTGAGCAAACGGCCACAGGATCAACCTCTTCCTTTTCTTAGTCCCATCCGCTGCAAGCAAGAGGAAAGCAAAGGGCAGGTGAAAAAAGCCAGAGGAAAATTGTCTGTGTGCAGTGCCTTGTGTTGAAACAGTGACTCTGACTCTGCAGGGGAAACTGGGAGATAGCTAAGGGCTTCCTGAGGGAAGAACCACCACAGCTGTAAAAGTGTGACCACCCCTCTGAGCACACCAGCTTTCCTGCTTTTTTCACCTTCTAGTGACTGTTTCCTCTGAGAAAGCAGGAGCACACAGGGCACAGAAAGAGCTGCGGGGTGTTTGTCATGTGCAGAGGTTTTGGGCGTGGCAGAGGTTTCTGGGACCATCGTAAGGCAGATGCGTCGCTTGGACAGCTTGCAGTGGCGGCAGTTTTGGCTACGCAGTCTGAGCGTGCCCCATCCAAGGTCTGGCAAGAGGGGCAGGAGGGGCTCCTGCTTTGGAGCTGCTGTCAAGCGCCATGTGAGAAGGCAGCTGCTCAGCTTCTCTTTCCAACTCACCAGGCGAGTGGCAAAGTCCCTCCTCAGGAGCTGATGGGACCAAGACGGGGCATTGCTTGGTGCCAGCCTGCAAGAAACATGTTCAGATTACAGGGCCACCCCGCAGCAGCAAGGGCCGCCAGCGTGTCGCTGCAGCAGCGCAGAAACGTGTGAGCAGCTCCAGGGCCAATCCTGAGGTCATCAGACGCCTGTGGAGGAGGCGCTTGGGTGTGGGAATGGCGTTGCCTCTCTGCCCAACACAGGTGCTGGGGGCACAGGCTGCTGCTGCAGCCGGCCACTCCACTTGACCCTGCAGACCACAGCCCCCAGGCAGTTTTGGGGTGCCGGTGGATGTCAAGAAGGCGCAGCCCTCCTGCGCTGCCCCCACACTAAGCAACTCCTCCCAGACCTCCCCGTGAGGCAGCTGGTGTCTTGAGGGCTTCCGTCCCCGCCACCTTCCCTCCTGAAACTCAGACACCTCCCGCCAGCACCTGGCAAGGGCCGGGGCGGAGCGAGCCCCTGATCTCCGCCGGAATCAACGTCTCCACGGTCCGGGCACTCAGCGGCACCGGCTAGGCAAGAGAGCAAAGAGCCAACGTGAGCAGCTGGTAGCAGGGGCTGCTGCCAAAAGCCCCGTGGTGCTCTACGCAGAGCAGAAACCCCAGGGACACTTACGAGGTTGTAGGAGCCAATGACCTTCACAAGGAGCCGAAGGGAGGCCAGGCGGGTGACGCGGGTCTCCTGGGCTCCTTGGCTTTGCCTGGGCACAGGGCAGGCACAAAGGCAGAGCTCAGTCATAGCCAGCCCTCGCTGCTCGCTCCCCTGACACCAGCCCAGCGCCTCCACACCACCCTCACACAGCAGACCTTCCCACAGCGCTCGCTGGCAGCACCGCTCTGCAACACCCCCGGGTCTGCTGCCTCCAGGCCTCCTCCGTATGGAAATGGGAAGTGGCAGCTTGGGGTCCCAATCCATGCAAGCAAGGAGCTGAGGTGACAGCTCCACGGCCTTGCTGTTCACGTGCCCTCACAAGGTGAAGCACCTCCTGCCGCTCTGCCCAGGAGCTGCCCTGCGCAGAGGGTGTCCCGTTCCCCCACCTCCACCGCTGCATTGCTGGGGCAGCTCCCCTGGGAGCTCTCCACTGCCTGCAGCCTTGACGCCAGCTGCTGGCAGGCTGAATTCCCCAGCAGGGCTCACCTGAGGATGGCACTGAGCCACAGCTCCTTCACCTCCTGCGATCTGCGGCAAAGAGGAGAAACAGCCTCAGAGCCCGCTGCTCCTCCTCCCTCCTCTGCAGAGGCAGAGGCCCCCAGGCACATCTTGCCCGCTTGGCCCTGCTCCACACAGCCAGACACCAAAGCCCCCACTCGGTGTCCCCTGCTCGGTGTCCCCCAGGTGAGCAGAGCTGCAGGGACGTGGCAGGGGCAGGTGCCTTGTGCACACCTGGAGCTGCTGGTGGGTGCATCTGAAACCCAAGCGGGGCCTCTGCTTTCTCTCCCCACAGCCTGAGCTGAGCCCCAGCAAGCCCACAGAGACCTGAAGGCCAGCACAGTGCTCTTTACCCCCCAGAACAGTCCTGGACGTGTCCCCAAGACTCACCGGAAAGTGACCACGCAGAAGTCACCGGGCCACACGAGGACGAGGCTATTGGCACATTTCAGGCCAAAAACCTCCTCCTCATCTTCCCACTCGCACGCCACCTCATGCTTCCGACACAGCACCCAGAGCTCGCCGAGACGCACTTGGTGCTTCAGGAGGAAGGTGGAGCCGCATCTGCCGGGGGCAAGAGCAGAGTCTGACTTGGAGATTGTGTCATGGGGGCAGCCCCAGCAGCCCTCCAGGGCAGAGCCATTTCCCAGGGGCAGAGCCTTGAGGCAGCCACCCCAAGGCTCAGGCAGAAGAAAGGAGTTTCAGGCCCAGCGCACACAGAAGGCACTTCCAAAAAGTCGCCGCTGGTCAGCAGTGCCAGCAGGCGCTTCATCAGGGGCTGCGAATCAGGACAGCAAAACCAGGAGCCTGCCCCTTTCCTCTTACACCTCCCTGAATTAAAGGGAAAGGGTGTTCCTACCCGCAGTGCAGGGACACCCATGCAGAGGACTGCAGGTCATTTGGACACAAGTCCTTGTCCGGAGCAAAGGGCATCCACACATCGCATACGCAGTGAGAATAGGCAGAAGGCCTCCTTCTGGGCAGCCTCCGTGGGGATTTGGCTCCTAGAGGATCCAGATCAGCAATATTTGGCAGTATTGCTGTTTGTTGCAGAGAGATGCTGTTCAGTAAGGAACAAATGCAAAGAGTTTGGCCAAAATCCCTTCTCCTGCCCAACTGTGGGCACCTCCATTGGCATTTAGGCTGCTGGGAAAGCACGTGCTGCTTTGCTTGTGCGGCCCTGCCAAGGTTAAAATGAGCCAGCCCGTGTCCACTGATGGCCAGGTGCTGTGCAGGCAGCCCCCAGGAGGCACTTTCTGCTCCCGCGGAAGCAGCTCCGGGGAGGAGCAGTGCCCTGGGGCTGGTGGTAGAGGTGGTAGCAGGAGGAAGGATAGCTGCGGTTGCTAATCTTACTTGAATCTGGCGATGGTGATGGCGTTGGGGAAGAGCAGGATGTGTCTGTCCCTCGTCCTGTGGTGCCGGGTCACCTGCGCCCGGTCACTGAGCAGGAGCTGGGGGCTGCTGCGTGACTCAAAGGCGCCAAGCGGCGCCGGGGGCCGGGAGGCTCCCCTGCCCATGAGCCCAAGGCTGGCACCAGGAGCCACGTAGCCAGGGGCCCCGGGCTGTGCCTGCGTGCCAGGAGCGGGGCTGCGAGTGCCCCAGGCGCCGCAGCAGTTGGCCTGGCCCATGGTGCTGCAGCTGGGCAGACGGCTATGGTGTGGCCGTGCCCCACGCCGAGCAGCGCCAGGCACGGGCCGGGCCTGAGCAAGGCTGGGAGCAGTGTCCCTGTGCTGGCAGTGCCGCTGGGCTGGGAGCCTGCGTCTCCCTGCTGCCCTGCGCCGGCACAGCGCCGCACTGGGGCAGGGGGGGGTGCTGGTGACCGTGGCCACCCGGGTGTCACTGCCGCACATTGTGATGCGCCGGCCGGGTCATGGGGCAGAGCTGCGGGTGCGGGCTGGGGGCTGCGGGCACAAAGGGCAGTCTTCTCGGCCGCCCAGCACCTCTTATGACACAGTGACACTGCTGCTGGCTCCCATGATGCCCCCTTTGCTCTCCGCGTCTCAGCCCCCCATGCCCAGCGCTGGCTCCTGTCATGCAGAGGGTCGAAGGGACGTGCTCAGAGATGAGCTGCCTTTGTGTGTCCTGGTGGTGGCTGCAGGGAGGCAAATGGTGCCTAGGACAAGGGCGGAGAGAGGCTTCATGCTGGAGGAGCTCCCAGCTTCAGCAGCTGGCTCTGTATTGGTGAAAAGCCCCCAGTGCACAGGCCTCCCCACACAGCTGCAACATCGCCTGTTGTTGCTAGCACAGGAGGACTCGAGCTCTAGAGGGGGCAAGCAGCAGGCCCTGTGCACGCTTGAGAACCAGGGCTCAGACGATGCCCCAAATCCCAAGTTTCACGCTTCCTCTGCAGGCAGTCAGCCTAGTGGTCAGCCCCACATTAGTGACCCCCCTCCACTCCAGGTGTCTACAGGTGGCATCAACATGTGAAGTGGGAATCTCAGCTACAATCCCAGTCTGAAAATGGATTTCAGTTGCCTAAACACTAGCACCAGCATCCACTTGTGATGCCTTCGAAAATTCCTTGCGGTGAGGCTGCTGTGACCTCACAAGCACAGCCATCAGCCATGAGCCTGACACTGGCCTAGGAGGCACTCAGGCTGCTGTGACCTCACAAGCACAGCCAGCAGCCAGGAGCTTGCCTCTGGCCTCGGAAGCACTTAGGCTGCTGTGACCTCACAAGCACAGCCATCAGCCAGGAGCCTGCCACTGGCGTAGAAGGCACTCAGGCTGCTGTGACCTCACAAGCAAGGCCAGCAGGGGGCACTGTACAGTAACCTAGGAGGCACTGAGGCACCTGTGACCTCACAAGCACAGCCAGCAGCCATGAGCCTGACACTGGCCTAGGAGGCACTTAGGCTGCTGTGACCTCACAAGCACAGCCAGCAGCCATGAGCCTGCCACTGGCCTAGGAGGCACTGAGGCTGCTGTGACCTCACAAGCACAGAGAGCAGCCATTAGCCTGCTACTGACCTCGGAGGCACGGAGGCTACTGTGACCTCACAAGCGCAGCCAGCAGCCATGAGCCTGACACTAATCTATGAGGCACTGAGGCTGCTGTGACTTCACAAACACAACCAGCAGCCAGGAGCCTGCCACTGGCCACAGATGCACTCAAGTTGCTTGGAGCTCAGAAGCACAGCCATCTGCCAGGAGCCTGCCACTGGCCTCGGAGGCACTGAGGCTGCTGTGACCTCACAAGCACAGCCAGCAGCCATGAGTCTGACACTGGCCTAGCAGGCACTGAGGCTGCTGTGACCTCACAAACACAGCCAGCAGGGGGCGCTAGACACTAGCCTGTGGGCACTGAGGCTGCTGTGACCTCACAAGCACAGCCAGCAGCCATGAGCCTGGTACTGACCTCGGAGGCACTGAGGCTGCTGTGACCTCGCAAGCACAGCCAGCAGCCAGGAGCCTGCCACTGGCCTCAGAGGCACTCAGGCTGCTGTGACCTCACAAGCGCAGCAAGCAGCCAGGAGCCTGCCATTGGCCTCGGTGGCACTGAGGCTACTGTGATGTCAGAAGCATAGCCAGCAGCCATGAGCCTGCCACTGGCCTAGGAGGCACTGACGCTGCTGTGACCTCACAAGCACAGCCAGCAGCCAGGAGCCTGCCACTGGCCTCAGATGCACTCAAGTTGCTTGGAGCTCAGAAGCACAGCCATCTGCCAGGAGCCTGCCACTGGCCTCGGAGGCACTGAGGCTGCTGTGACCTCACAAGCACAGTCAGTAGAGGGCGTTGTAGAATAACCTATGAGGCACTGAGGCTGCTGTGACCTCACAAGCACAGTCAGTAGAGGGCGCTGTAGAATAACCTATGAGGCACTGAGGCTGCTGTGACCTCACAAGCACAGCCATCAGCCATGAGCCTGCCACTGGCCTAGGAGGCACTCAGGCTGCTGTGACCTCACAAGCACAGCCAGCAGCCAGGAGCCTGACACTGGCCTACGGTGCACTCAGGGTTCTGTGACATCACAAGCACAGCCATCAGCCATGAGCCTGCCACTGGCCTAGGAGGCACTAAGGCTGCTGTCACCTCACAAGTACAGCAAGCAACTATGAGCCTGACACTGGCCTCGGAGGCACTGAGGCTGCTGTGACCTCACAAACACAGCCAGCAGGGGGCGCTAGACACTAGCCTGTGGGCACTGAGGCTGCTGTGACCTCACAAGCACAGCCAGCAGCCATGAGCCTGCCACTGGCCTAGGAGGCACTCAGGCTTCTGTGACCTCACAAGAACAGCTAGCAGCCAGGAGCCTGCCACTAACCTATGAGGAACTGAGGCTGCTGTGATGTCACAAGCACAGCCAGCAGGGTGCGCTGGACACTAACCTATGAGGCCCTGAGGGTGCTGTGACATCACAAGCACAGCCAGCAGCCATGAACCTGGCACTGGCCTCAGAGGCACTCAGGCTGCTGTGTCCTGACAAGCACAGCTAGGAGCCATGAACCTGCCACTAGCCTCGGAGGCACTCAGGCTACTGTGACCTCACAAGCACATCCAGCAGCCATGAGCCTGCCACTGGCCTCAGAGGCACTCAGGCTGCTGTGACCTCAGAAGCACAGCTAGTAGCCATGAACCTGCCACTAGCCTCGGTGGTAGTGAGGCTGCTGTGATGTCACAAGCACAGCCAGCAGCCATGAGCCTGCCACTGGCATAGGAGGCACTGAGGCTGCTGTGATGCCACAAACACAGCCAGCAGGGGGCGCTGGACACTAACCTATGAGGCCCTAAGGCTGCTGTGACCTCAGAAGCGCAGCCAGCACCCATGAGCCTGACACTGGCCTGTCAGGCACTCAGGCTGATGTGACCTCACAAGCACAGCCAGCAGGGGCCCCTGTAGACTATGCTATCAGGCACTCAGGCTGCTGTGATGTCACAAGCACAGCCAGCAGTAATGAGCCTGCCACTAGCCTAGGAGGCACTCAGACTGCTGTGACCTCACAAGCACAGCCAGCAGCCAGCAGCCTGCCCCTGGCCTTTCAGGCACTCAGGCTGCTGTGACCTCACAAGCACAGCCAGGAGGAGGCCATGTAGACTAACCTATGAGGCACTCAGGCTGCTGTGACATCACAAGCACAGCCAGCAGCCATGAGCCTGCCACAGGCCTAGGAGGCACTCTGGCTGCTGTGACCTCAGAAGCACAGCTAGCAGCCATGAACCTGCCACTGGCCCAGGAGGCACTGAGGCTCTCTGTGACCTCACAAGCACAGCTAGCAGCCAGGAGCCTGCCACTACCCTATGAGGAACTGAGGTTGCTGTGACCTCACAAGCACAGCCAGCAACCATGAGCCTGCCACTGCCCTCAGATGCACTGAGGCTGCTGTGACCTCAGAAGCACAGCCTTCAGCCATAAGCCTGCCACAGGCCTAGGATGCACTGAGGCTGCTGTGACATCACAAGCACAGCCAGCAGCCATGAGCCTGCTACTGGCGTAGAAGGCACTCAGGCTGCTGTGACCTCACAAGCACAGCCAGCAGCCAGCAGCCTGCCACTAGCCTGTCAGGCCCTCAGGCTTCTGTGACCTCACAAGCACAGCTAGCAGCCAGGAGCCTGCCACTAACCAATGAGGAACTCAGGCTGCTGTGACCTCACAAGGACAGGCAGCAGCCAGGAGCCTGCCACTGGCCTTGGAGGAACTGAGGCTGCTGTGACCTCACAAGCACAGCAAGCAGCCAGGAGCCTGCCACTGGCCTAGGATGCATTGAGGCTGCTGTGATGTCACAAGCACAGCCAGCAGCCATGAGCCTGCTACTGGCCTAGGAGGCACTCAGGCTGCTGTAACCTCACAAGCACAGCCAGCAGCCATGAGCCTGCCACTGGGCTGTCAGGCACTCAGGCTGCTGTGACCTCACAAGCACAGCTAGCAGCCAGGAGCCTGCCACTAACCAATGAGGAACTCAGGCTGCTGTGACCTCACAAGGACAGGCAGCAGCCATGAGCCTGCCACTGGCCTAGGAGGCACTAAGGCTGCTGTGACCTCACAATCACATCCTGCAGCCATCAGCCTACTACTGGCCTACGAGGCATGGACACTGCTGTGACGTCACAAGCACAGCCAGCAGCCAGGAGCCTGCCACTGGCCTCGGAGGCACTGAGGCTGCTGTGACCTCACAAACACAGCCAGCAGGGGGCGCTAGACACTAGCCTGTGGGCACTGAGGCTGCTGTGACCTCACAAGCACAGCCATCAGCCATGAGCCTGCCACTGGCCTAGGATGCACTGAGGCTGCTGTGACCTCACAAGCACAGCCAGCCGCCAGGATCCTGCCACTGGCCTCAGAGGCACTCAGGCTGCTGTGACCTCACAAGCGCAGCAAGCAGCCAGGAGCCTGCCATTGGCCTCGGTGGCACTGAGGCTACTGTGATGTCAGAAGCATAGCCAGCAGCCATGAGCCTGCCACTGGCCTAGGAGGCACTGAGGCTGCTTTGACCTCACAAGCACAGGCAGCAGCCATGAGCCTGACACTGGTCTAGGAGGCACGGAGGCTGCTGTGACCTCACAATCACATCCTGCAGCCATGAGCCTGCCACTGGCCTACGAGGCACTGAGGCTGCTGTGACCTCACAAGCACAGCCAGCAGCCAGGAGCCTGCCACTGGCCTAGGAGGCACTCAGGCTGCTGTGACCTCACAAGCACAGCCAGGAGGGGGCGCTGGACACTAACCTATGAGGCCCTGAGGTTGCTGTGACCTCAGAAGCGCAGCCAGCAGCCATGAGCCTGACACTGGCCTCAGAGGGACTCAAGCTGATGTGACGTCACAAGCACAGCCAGCAGCCAGGAGCCTGCCACTGGTCTAGGAGGCACTCAGGCTGCTGTGACCTCACAATCACATCCTGCAGCCATCAGCCTGCCACTGGCCTCAGAGGCACTGACGCTGCTGTGAACTCACAAGCACAGCCAGCAGCCATGAGCCTGCCACTGGCCTAGTATGCACTGAGGTTGCTGTGACCTCACAAGCACAGCCAGCAGCCAGGATCCTGCCACTCACCTAGGAGGCACTGAGGCTGATGTGACGTCACAAGCACAGGCAGCAGCCATCAGCCTGCCACTGGCCTCGGATGCACTTAGGCTGCTGTGACCTCAGAAGCACAGCCAGCAGCCAGGAGCCAGCCACTAACCTAGGAATCACTGAGGTTGCTGTGACCTTGCAAGCACAGCCAGCAGCCATGAGCCTGCCACTGGCCTGTCAGGTTCTCAGGGTGCTGCAAGCTGATGAGCTCAGCCATCAGCCATGAGCCTGTCACTGGCCTCAGATGCACTCAGGCTGCTGTGACCTCACAAGCACAGCCAGCAGCCATGAGCCTGCCACTGGCCTAGGAGGCACTCAGGCTGCTGTGACCTCACAAGCACAGCCAGCAGGGGGCGCTGGACAATAACCTATGCAGCACTCAGGCTGCTGTGACCTCACAAGCACAGCCAGCAGCCATGAGCCTGCCACTGGCCTCAGATGCACTGAGGCTGCTGTGACCTCACCAGCACAGCCAGCAGCAATGAGCCTGCCATTGGCCTAGGAGGCACTCAGGCTTCTGTGACCTCACAAGAACAGCTAGCAGCCAGGAGCCTGCCACTAACCTATGAGGAACTGAGGCTGCTGTGATGTCACAAGCACAGCCAGCAGGGTGCGCTGGACACTAACCTATGAGGCCCTGAGGGTGCTGTGACATCACAAGCACAGCCAGCAGCCATGAACCTGGCACTGGCCTCAGAGGCACTCAGGCTGCTGTGTCCTGACAAGCACAGCTAGGAGCCATGAACCTACCACTGGCCTAGGAGGCACTCAGGCTGCTGTAATGTCACAAGCACAGCAAGCAGCCAGGAGCCTGCCACTGGCCTCGGTGGCACTGAGGCTGCTGTGATGTCACAAGCACAGCCAGCAGCCAGGAGCCTGCCACTGGCCAAGGAGGCACTGACGCTGCTGTGACGTCACAAGCACAGCCAGCAGCCATGAGCCTGCCACTAGCCTAGGAGGCACTGAGGCTGCTGTGACCTCACAAGCACAGCCAGCAGGAGGCCATGTAGACTAACCTATGAGGCACTGATGCTGCTGTGACATCACAAGCACAGCCAGCAGCCAGGAGCCTGCCACTGGCCTCAGATGCACTAAGGCTGCTGTGACTTCACAAGCACAGCCAACAACCATTAGCCTGCCACTGGCCTCGGAGGCACTCAGGCTACTGTGACCTCACAAGCACAGCCAGCAGCCATGAGCCTGCCACTGGCCTCAGAGGCACTCAGGCTGCTGTGACCTCAGAAGCACAGCTAGTAGCCATGAACCTGCCACTAGCCTCGGTGGTAGTGAGGCTGCTGTGATGTCACAAGCACAGCCAGCAGCCATGAGCCTGCCACTGGCATAGGAGGCACTGAGGCTGCTGTGATGCCACAAACACAGCCAGCAGGGGGCGCTGGACACTAACCTATGAGGCCCAAAGGCTGCTGTGACCTCAGAAGCGCAGCCAGCACCCATGAGCCTGACACTGGCCTGTCAGGCACTCAGGCTGATGTGACCTCACAAGCACAGCCAGCAGGGGCCCCTGTAGACTATGCTATCAGGCACTCAGGCTGCTGTGATGTCACAAGCACAGCCAGCAGTAATGAGCCTGCCACTAGCCTAGGAGGCACTCAGACTGCTGTGACCTCACAAGCACAGCCAGCAGCCAGCAGCCTGCCCCTGGCCTTTCAGGCACTCAGGCTGCTGTGACCTCACAAGCACAGCTAGCAGCAATGAACCTGCCACTGGCCTCAGATGCTCTATGGCAGCTGTGACCTCACAAGCACAGCCTTCAGCCAGCAGCCTGCCACTGGCCTGTCAGGCACTCAGTCTGCTGTCACCTCAGAAGCACAGCCAGGAGGAGGCCATGTAGACTAACCTATGAGGCACTCAGGCTGCTGTGACATCACAAGCACAGCCAGCAGCCATGAGCCTGCCACAGGCCTAGGAGGCACTCTGGCTGCTGTGACCTCAGAAGCACAGCTAGCAGCCATGAACCTGCCACTGGCCCAGGAGGCACTGAGGCTCTCTGTGACCTCACAAGCACAGCTAGCAGCCAGGAGCCTGCCACTACCCTATGAGGAACTGAGGTTGCTGTGACCTCACAAGCACAGCCAGCAACCATGAGCCTGCCACTGCCCTCAGATGCACTGAGGCTGCTGTGACCTCAGAAGCACAGCCTTCAGCCATAAGCCTGCCACAGGCCTAGGATGCACTGAGGCTGCTGTGACATCACAAGCACAGCCAGCAGCCATGAGCCTGCTACTGGCGTAGAAGGCACTCAGGCTGCTGTGACCTCACAAGCACAGCCAGCAGCCAGCAGCCTGCCACTAGCCTGTCAGGCCCTCAGGCTTCTGTGACCTCACAAGCACAGCTAGCAGCCAGGAGCCTGCCACTAACCAATGAGGAACTCAGGCTGCTGTGACCTCACAAGGACAGGCAGCAGCCAGGAGCCTGCCACTGGCCTTGGAGGAACTGAGGCTGCTGTGACCTCACAAGCACAGCAAGCAGCCAGGAGCCTGCCACTGGCCTAGGATGCATTGAGGCTGCTGTGATGTCACAAGCACAGCCAGCAGCCATGAGCCTGCTACTGGCCTAGGAGGCACTCAGGCTGCTGTAACCTCACAAGCACAGCCAGCAGCCATGAGCCTGCCACTGGGCTGTCAGGCACTCAGGCTGCTGTGACCTCACAAGCACAGCTAGCAGCCAGGAGCCTGCCACTAACCAATGAGGAACTCAGGCTGCTGTGACCTCACAAGGACAGGCAGCAGCCATGAGCCTGCCACTGGCCTAGGAGGCACTAAGGCTGCTGTGACCTCACAATCACATCCTGCAGCCATCAGCCTACTACTGGCCTACGAGGCATGGACACTGCTGTGACGTCACAAGCACAGCCAGCAGCCAGGAGCCTGCCACTGGCCTCGGAGGCACTGAGGCTGCTGTGACCTCACAAACACAGCCAGCAGGGGGCGCTAGACACTAGCCTGTGGGCACTGAGGCTGCTGTGACCTCACAAGCACAGCCATCAGCCATGAGCCTGCCACTGGCCTAGGATGCACTGAGGCTGCTGTGACCTCACAAGCACAGCCAGCCGCCAGGATCCTGCCACTGGCCTCAGAGGCACTCAGGCTGCTGTGACCTCACAAGCGCAGCAAGCAGCCAGGAGCCTGCCATTGGCCTCGGTGGCACTGAGGCTACTGTGATGTCAGAAGCATAGCCAGCAGCCATGAGCCTGCCACTGGCCTAGGAGGCACTGAGGCTGCTTTGACCTCACAAGCACAGGCAGCAGCCATGAGCCTGACACTGGTCTAGGAGGCACGGAGGCTGCTGTGACCTCACAATCACATCCTGCAGCCATGAGCCTGCCACTGGCCTACGAGGCACTGAGGCTGCTGTGACCTCACAAGCACAGCCAGCAGCCAGGAGCCTGCCACTGGCCTAGGAGGCACTCAGGCTGCTGTGACCTCACAAGCACAGCCAGGAGGGGGCGCTGGACACTAACCTATGAGGCCCTGAGGTTGCTGTGACCTCAGAA
Source organism: Dromaius novaehollandiae (assembly GCF_036370855.1). Classification (NCBI taxonomy): domain Eukaryota; kingdom Metazoa; phylum Chordata; class Aves; order Casuariiformes; family Dromaiidae; genus Dromaius; species Dromaius novaehollandiae. The sequence goes on along the minus strand of NC_088113.1, from coordinate 838,140 downwards.
GCGCAGCCAGCAGCCATGAGCCTGACACTGGCCTCAGAGGGACTCAAGCTGATGTGACGTCACAAGCACAGCCAGCAGCCAGGAGCCTGCCACTGGTCTAGGAGGCACTCAGGCTGCTGTGACCTCACAATCACATCCTGCAGCCATCAGCCTGCCACTGGCCTCAGAGGCACTGACGCTGCTGTGAACTCACAAGCACAGCCAGCAGCCATGAGCCTGCCACTGGCCTAGTATGCACTGAGGTTGCTGTGACCTCACAAGCACAGCCAGCAGCCAGGATCCTGCCACTCACCTAGGAGGCACTGAGGCTGATGTGACGTCACAAGCACAGGCAGCAGCCATCAGCCTGCCACTGGCCTCGGATGCACTTAGGCTGCTGTGACCTCAGAAGCACAGCCAGCAGCCAGGAGCCAGCCACTAACCTAGGAATCACTGAGGTTGCTGTGACCTTGCAAGCACAGCCAGCAGCCATGAGCCTGCCACTGGCCTGTCAGGTTCTCAGGGTGCTGCAAGCTGATGAGCTCAGCCATCAGCCATGAGCCTGTCACTGGCCTCAGATGCACTCAGGCTGCTGTGACCTCACAAGCACAGCCAGCAGCCATGAGCCTGCCACTGGCCTAGGAGGCACTCAGGCTGCTGTGACCTCACAAGCACAGCCAGCAGGGGGCGCTGGACAATAACCTATGCAGCACTCAGGCTGCTGTGACCTCACAAGCACAGCCAGCAGCCATGAGCCTGCCACTGGCCTCAGATGCACTGAGGCTGCTGTGACCTCACCAGCACAGCCAGCAGCAATGAGCCTGCCATTGGCCTAGGAGGCACTCAGGCTTCTGTGACCTCACAAGAACAGCTAGCAGCCAGGAGCCTGCCACTAACCTATGAGGAACTGAGGCTGCTGTGATGTCACAAGCACAGCCAGCAGGGTGCGCTGGACACTAACCTATGAGGCCCTGAGGGTGCTGTGACATCACAAGCACAGCCAGCAGCCATGAACCTGGCACTGGCCTCAGAGGCACTCAGGCTGCTGTGTCCTGACAAGCACAGCTAGGAGCCATGAACCTACCACTGGCCTAGGAGGCACTCAGGCTGCTGTAATGTCACAAGCACAGCAAGCAGCCAGGAGCCTGCCACTGGCCTCGGTGGCACTGAGGCTGCTGTGATGTCACAAGCACAGCCAGCAGCCAGGAGCCTGCCACTGGCCAAGGAGGCACTGACGCTGCTGTGACGTCACAAGCACAGCCAGCAGCCATGAGCCTGCCACTAGCCTAGGAGGCACTGAGGCTGCTGTGACCTCACAAGCACAGCCAGCAGGAGGCCATGTAGACTAACCTATGAGGCACTGATGCTGCTGTGACATCACAAGCACAGCCAGCAGCCAGGAGCCTGCCACTGGCCTCAGATGCACTAAGGCTGCTGTGACTTCACAAGCACAGCCAACAACCATTAGCCTGCCACTGGCCTCGGAGGCACTCAGGCTACTGTGACCTCACAAGCACAGCCAGCAGCCATGAGCCTGCCACTGGCCTCAGAGGCACTCAGGCTGCTGTGACCTCAGAAGCACAGCTAGTAGCCATGAACCTGCCACTAGCCTCGGTGGTAGTGAGGCTGCTGTGATGTCACAAGCACAGCCAGCAGCCATGAGCCTGCCACTGGCATAGGAGGCACTGAGGCTGCTGTGATGCCACAAACACAGCCAGCAGGGGGCGCTGGACACTAACCTATGAGGCCCAAAGGCTGCTGTGACCTCAGAAGCGCAGCCAGCACCCATGAGCCTGACACTGGCCTGTCAGGCACTCAGGCTGATGTGACCTCACAAGCACAGCCAGCAGGGGCCCCTGTAGACTATGCTATCAGGCACTCAGGCTGCTGTGATGTCACAAGCACAGCCAGCAGTAATGAGCCTGCCACTAGCCTAGGAGGCACTCAGACTGCTGTGACCTCACAAGCACAGCCAGCAGCCAGCAGCCTGCCCCTGGCCTTTCAGGCACTCAGGCTGCTGTGACCTCACAAGCACAGCTAGCAGCAATGAACCTGCCACTGGCCTCAGATGCTCTATGGCAGCTGTGACCTCACAAGCACAGCCTTCAGCCAGCAGCCTGCCACTGGCCTGTCAGGCACTCAGTCTGCTGTCACCTCAGAAGCACAGCCAGGAGGAGGCCATGTAGACTAACCTATGAGGCACTCAGGCTGCTGTGACATCACAAGCACAGCCAGCAGCCATGAGCCTGCCACAGGCCTAGGAGGCACTCTGGCTGCTGTGACCTCAGAAGCACAGCTAGCAGCCATGAACCTGCCACTGGCCCAGGAGGCACTGAGGCTCTCTGTGACCTCACAAGCACAGCTAGCAGCCAGGAGCCTGCCACTACCCTATGAGGAACTGAGGTTGCTGTGACCTCACAAGCACAGCCATCAGCCATGAGCCTGCCACTGCCCTCAGATGCACTGAGGCTGCTGTGACCTCAGAAGCACAGCCTTCAGCCATAAGCCTGCCACAGGCCTAGGATGCACTGAGGCTGCTGTGACATCACAAGCACAGCCAGCAGCCATGAGCCTGCTACCGGCGTAGAAGGCACTCAGGCTGCTGTGACCTCACAAGCACAGCCAGCAGCCAGCAGCCTGCCACTAGCCTGTCAGGCCCTCAGGCTTCTGTGACCTCACAAGCACAGCTAGCAGCCAGGAGCCTGCCACTAACCAATGAGGAACTCAGGCTGCTGTGACCTCACAAGGACAGGCAGCAGCCAGGAGCCTGCCACTGGCCTTGGAGGAACTGAGGCTGCTGTGACCTCACAAGCACAGCAAGCAGCCAGGAGCCTGCCACTGGCCTAGGATGCATTGAGGCTGCTGTGATGTCACAAGCACAGCCAGCAGCCATGAGCCTGCTACTGGCCTAGGAGGCACTCAGGCTGCTGTAACCTCACAAGCACAGCCAGCAGCCATGAGCCTTCCACTGGGCTGTCAGGCACTCAGGCTGCTGTGACCTCACAAGCACAGCTAGCAGCCAGGAGCCTGCCACTAACCAATGAGGAACTCAGGCTGCTGTGACCTCACAAGGACAGGCAGCAGCCATGAGCCTGCCACTGGCCTAGGAGGCACTAAGGCTGCTGTGACCTCACAATCACATCCTGCAGCCATCAGCCTACTACTGGCCTACGAGGCATGGACACTGCTGTGACGTCACAAGCACAGCCAGCAGCCAGGAGCCTGCCACTGGCCTCGGAGGCACTGAGGCTGCTGTGACCTCACAAACACAGCCAGCAGGGGGCGCTAGACACTAGCCTGTGGGCACTGAGGCTGCTGTGACCTCACAAGCACAGCCATCAGCCATGAGCCTGCCACTGGCCTAGGATGCACTGAGGCTGCTGTGACCTCACAAGCACAGCCAGCCGCCAGGATCCTGCCACTGGCCTCAGAGGCACTCAGGCTGCTGTGACCTCACAAGCGCAGCAAGCAGCCAGGAGCCTGCCATTGGCCTCGGTGGCACTGAGGCTACTGTGATGTCAGAAGCATAGCCAGCAGCCATGAGCCTGCCACTGGCCTAGGAGGCACTGAGGCTGCTTTGACCTCACAAGCACAGGCAGCAGCCATGAGCCTGACACTGGTCTAGGAGGCACGGAGGCTGCTGTGACCTCACAATCACATCCTGCAGCCATGAGCCTGCCACTGGCCTACGAGGCACTGAGGCTGCTGTGACCTCACAAGCACAGCCAGCAGCCAGGAGCCTGCCACTGGCCTAGGAGGCACTCAGGCTGCTGTGACCTCACAAGCACAGCCAGGAGGGGGCGCTGGACACTAACCTATGAGGCCCTGAGGTTGCTGTGACCTCAGAAGCGCAGCCAGCAGCCATGAGCCTGACACTGGCCTCAGAGGGACTCAAGCTGATGTGACGTCACAAGCACAGCCAGCAGCCAGGAGCCTGCCACTGGTCTAGGAGGCACTCAGGCTGCTGTGACCTCACAATCACATCCTGCAGCCATCAGCCTGCCACTGGCCTCAGAGGCACTGACGCTGCTGTGAACTCACAAGCACAGCCAGCAGCCATGAGCCTGCCACTGGCCTAGTATGCACTGAGGTTGCTGTGACCTCACAAGCACAGCCAGCAGCCAGGATCCTGCCACTCACCTAGGAGGCACTGAGGCTGATGTGACGTCACAAGCACAGGCAGCAGCCATCAGCCTGCCACTGGCCTCGGATGCACTTAGGCTGCTGTGACCTCAGAAGCACAGCCAGCAGCCAGGAGCCTGCCACTGGCTTAGGAGGCACTGAGGCTGCTGTAATGTCACAAGCACAGCCAGCAGCCAGGAGCCAGCCACTAACCTAGGAATCACTGAGGTTGCTGTGACCTTGCAAGCACAGCCAGCAGCCATGAGCCTGCCACTGGCCTGTCAGGTTCTCAGGGTGCTGCAAGCTGACGAGCTCAGCCATCAGCCATGAGCCTGTCACTGGCCTCAGATGCACTCAGGCTGCTGTGACCTCACAAGCACAGCCAGCAGCCATGAGCCTGCCACTGGCCTAGGAGGCACTCAGGCTGCTGTGACCTCACAAGCACAGCCAGCAGGGGGCGCTGGACAATAACCTATGCAGCACTCAGGCTGCTGTGACCTCACAAGCACAGCCAGCAGCCATGAGCCTGCCACTGGCCTCAGATGCACTGAGGCTGCTGTGACCTCACCAGCACAGCCAGCAGCAATGAGCCTGCCATTGGCCTAGGAGGCACTCAGGCTTCTGTGACCTCACAAGAACAGCTAGCAGCCAGGAGCCTGCCACTAACCTATGAGGAACTGAGGCTGCTGTGATGTCACAAGCACAGCCAGCAGGGTGCGCTGGACACTAACCTATGAGGCCCTGAGGGTGCTGTGACATCACAAGCACAGCCAGCAGCCATGAACCTGGCACTGGCCTCAGAGGCACTCAGGCTGCTGTGTCCTGACAAGCACAGCTAGGAGCCATGAGCCTGCCACTGGCCTAGGAGGCACTCAGGCTGCTGTAATGTCACAAGCACAGCAAGCAGCCAGGAGCCTGCCACTGGCCTCGGTGGCACTGAGGCTGCTGTGATGTCACAAGCACAGCCAGCAGCCAGGAGCCTGCCACTGGCCAAGGAGGCACTGACGCTGCTGTGACGTCACAAGCACAGCCAGCAGCCATGAGCCTGCCACTAGCCTAGGAGGCACTGAGGCTGCTGTGACCTCACAAGCACAGCCAGCAGGAGGCCATGTAGACTAACCTATGAGGCACTGATGCTGCTGTGACATCACAAGCACAGCCAGCAGCCAGGAGCCTGCCACTGGCCTCAGATGCACTAAGGCTGCTGTGACTTCACAAGCACAGCCAACAACCATTAGCCTGCCACTGGCCTCGGAGGCACTCAGGCTACTGTGACCTCACAAGCACAGCCAGCAGCCATGAGCCTGCCACTGGCCTCAGAGGCACTCAGGCTGCTGTGACCTCAGAAGCACAGCTAGTAGCCATGAACCTGCCACTAGCCTCGGTGGTAGTGAGGCTGCTGTGATGTCACAAGCACAGCCAGCAGCCATGAGCCTGCCACTGGCATAGGAGGCACTGAGGCTGCTGTGATGCCACAAACACAGCCAGCAGGGGGCGCTGGACACTAACCTATGAGGCCCTAAGGCTGCTGTGACCTCAGAAGCGCAGCCAGCACCCATGAGCCTGACACTGGCCTGTCAGGCACTCAGGCTGATGTGACCTCACAAGCACAGCCAGCAGGGGCCCCTGTAGACTATGCTATCAGGCACTCAGGCTGCTGTGATGTCACAAGCACAGCCAGCAGTAATGAGCCTGCCACTAGCCTAGGAGGCACTCAGACTGCTGTGACCTCACAAGCACAGCCAGCAGCCAGCAGCCTGCCCCTGGCCTTTCAGGCACTCAGGCTGCTGTGACCTCACAAGCACAGCTAGCAGCAATGAACCTGCCACTGGCCTCAGATGCTCTATGGCAGCTGTGACCTCACAAGCACAGCCTTCAGCCAGCAGCCTGCCACTGGCCTGTCAGGCACTCAGTCTGCTGTCACCTCAGAAGCACAGCCAGGAGGAGGCCATGTAGACTAACCTATGAGGCACTCAGGCTGCTGTGACATCACAAGCACAGCCAGCAGCCATGAGCCTGCCACAGGCCTAGGAGGCACTCTGGCTGCTGTGACCTCAGAAGCACAGCTAGCAGCCATGAACCTGCCACTGGCCTAGGAGGCACTGAGGCTCTCTGTGACCTCACAAGCACAGCCAGCCGCCAGGAGCCTGCCACTACCCTATGAGGGACTGAGGTTGCTGTGACCTCACAAGCACAGCCAGCAACCATGAGCCTGCCACTGCCCTCAGATGCACTGAGGCTGCTGTGACCTCAGAAGCACAGCCTTCAGCCATAAGCCTGCCACAGGCCTAGGATGCACTGAGGCTGCTGTGACATCACAAGCACAGCCAGCAGCCATGAGCCTGCTACCGGCGTAGAAGGCACTCAGGCTGCTGTGACCTCACAAGCACAGCCAGCAGCCAGCAGCCTGCCACTAGCCTGTCAGGCCCTCAGGCTTCTGTGACCTCACAAGCACAGCTAGCAGCCAGGAGCCTGCCACTAACCAATGAGGAACTCAGGCTGCTGTGACCTCACAAGGACAGGCAGCAGCCAGGAGCCTGCCACTGGCCTAGGAGGCACTAAGGCTGCTGTGACCTCACAATCACATCCTGCAGCCATCAGCCTACTACTGGCCTACGAGGCATGGACACTGCTGTGACGTCACAAGCACAGCCAGCAGCCAGGAGCCTGCCACTGGCCTCGGAGGCACTGAGGCTGCTGTGACCTCACAAGCACAGCCAGCAGCCAGGATCCTGCCACTAACCTATGAATCACTGAGGCTGCTGTGACCTCACAAGCACAGGCAGCAGCCAGGAGCCTCACACTGGCTGGTCAGGTTCTCAGGGTGCTGCGAGCTGACGAGCTCAGCCATCAGCCATGAGCCTGCCACTGGCCTCAGATGCACTCAGGCTGCTGTGACCTCACAAGCACAGCCAGCAGCAATTAGCATGGCACTGGCCTCGGAGGCCCTGAGGCTGCTGTGACCTCACAAGCACAGCCAGCAGCCAGGAGCCTGCCACTGGCCTTAGGAGGCACTCAGGCTGCTGTAACCTCACAAGCACAGCCAGCAGCAATTAGCATGGCACTGGCCTCGGAGGCCCTGAGGCTACTGTGACCTCACAAGCACAGCCAGCAGCCATGAGCCTGCCACTGGCCTCAGAGGCACTCAGGCTGCTGTGACCTCAGAAGCACAGCTAGTAGCCATGAACCTGCCACTAGCCTCGGTGGTAGTGAGGCTGCTGTGATGTCACAAGCACAGCCAGCAGCCATGAGCCTGCCACTGGCATAGGAGGCACTGAGGCTGCTGTGATGCCACAATCACAGCCAGCAGGGGGCGCTGGACACTAACCTATGAGGCCCTAAGGCTGCTGTGACCTCAGAAGCGCAGCCAGCACCCATGAGCCTGACACTGGCCTGTCAGGCACTCAGGCTGATGTGACCTCACAAGCACAGCCAGCAGGGGCCCCTGTAGACTATGCTATCAGGCACTCAGGCTGCTGTGATGTCACAAGCACAGCCAGCAGTAATGAGCCTGCCACTAACCTAGGAGGCCCTGAGACTGCTGTGACCTCACAAGCACAGCCAGCAGCCAGCAGCCTGCCCCTGGCCTTTCAGGCACTCAGGCTGCTGTGACCTCACAAGCACAGCTAGCAGCAATGAACCTGCCACTGGCCTCAGATGCTCTATGGCAGCTGTGACCTCACAAGCACAGCCTTCAGCCAGCAGCCTGCCACTGGCCTGTCAGGCACTCAGTCTGCTGTCACCTCAGAAGCACAGCCAGGAGGAGGCCATGTAGACTAACCTATGAGGCACTCAGGCTGCTGTGACATCACAAGCACAGCCAGCAGCCATGAGCCTGCCACAGGCCTAGGAGGCACTCTGGCTGCTGTGACCTCAGAAGCACAGCTAGCAGCCATGAACCTGCCACTGGCCTAGGAGGCACTGAGGCTCTCTGTGACCTCACAAGCACAGCTAGCAGCCAGGAGCCTGCCACTACCCTATGAGGAACTGAGGTTGCTGTGACCTCACAAGCACAGCCAGCAACCATGAGCCTGCCACTGCCCTCAGATGCACTGAGGCTGCTGTGACCTCAGAAGCACAGCCTTCAGCCATAAGCCTGCCACAGGCCTAGGATGCACTGAGGCTGCTGTGACATCACAAGCACAGCCAGCAGCCATGAGCCTGCTACCGGCGTAGAAGGCACTCAGGCTGCTGTGACCTCACAAGCACAGCCAGCAGCCAGCAGCCTGCCACTAGCCTGTCAGGCCCTCAGGCTTCTGTGACCTCACAAGCACAGCTAGCAGCCAGGAGCCTGCCACTAACCAATGAGGAACTCAGGCTGCTGTGACCTCACAAGGACAGGCAGCAGCCAGGAGCCTGCCACTGGCCTAGGAGGCACTAAGGCTGCTGTGACCTCACAATCACATCCTGCAGCCATCAGCCTACTACTGGCCTACGAGGCATGGACACTGCTGTGACGTCACAAGCACAGCCAGCAGCCAGGAGCCTGCCACTGGCCTCGGAGGCACTGAGGCTGCTGTGACCTCACAAGCACAGCCAGCAGCCAGGATCCTGCCACTAACCTATGAATCACTGAGGCTGCTGTGACCTCACAAGCACAGGCAGCAGCCAGGAGACTCACACTGGCTGGTCAGGTTCTCAGGGTGCTGCGAGCTGACGAGCTCAGCCATCAGCCATGAGCCTGCCACTGGCCTCAGATGCACTCAGGCTGCTGTGACCTCACAAGCACAGCCAGCAGCAATTAGCATGGCACTGGCCTCGGAGGCCCTGAGGCTGCTGTGACCTCACAAGCACAGCCAGCAGCCAGGAGCCTGCCACTGGCCTTAGGAGGCACTCAGGCTGCTGTAACCTCACAAGCACAGCCAGCAGCAATTAGCATGGCACTGGCCTCGGAGGCCCTGAGGCTACTGTGACCTCACAAGCACAGCCAGCAGCCATGAGCCTGCCACTGGCCTCAGAGGCACTCAGGCTGCTGTGACCTCAGAAGCACAGCTAGTAGCCATGAACCTGCCACTAGCCTCGGTGGTAGTGAGGCTGCTGTGATGTCACAAGCACAGCCAGCAGCCATGAGCCTGCCACTGGCTTAGGAGGCACTGAGGCTGCTGTGACCTCACCAGCACAGCCAGCAGCCATGAGCCTGCCACTAGCCTGTCAGGCCCTCAGGCTTCTGTGACCTCACAAGCACAGCTAGCAGCCAGGAGCCTGCCACTAACCAATGAGGAACTCAGGCTGCTGTGACCTCAGAAGCACAGCTAGTAGCCATGAACCTGCCACTAGCCTCGGTGGTAGTGAGGCTGCTGTGACCTCCCAAGCACAGCCAGCAGCCATGAGCCTGCTACCGGCGTAGAAGGCACTCAGGCTGCTGTGACCTCACAAGCACAGCCAGCAGCCATGAGCCTGCCACTAGCCTGTCAGGCCCTCAGGCTTCTGTGACCTCACAAGCACAGCTAGCAGCCAGGAGCCTGCCACTAACCAATGAGGAACTCAGGCTGCTGTGACCTCACAAGGACAGGGAGCAGCCAGGAGCCTGCCACTGGCCTTGGAGGAACTGAGGCTGCTGTGACCTCACAAGCACAGCAAGCAGCCAGGAGCCTGCCACTGGCCTAGGATGCATTGAGGCTGCTGTAACCTCACAAGCACAGCCAGCAGCCATGAACCTGCCACTGGCCTAGGAGGCACTGAGGCTCTCTGTGACCTCACAAGCACAGCTAGCAGCCAGGAGCCTGCCACTAACCAATGAGGAACTCAGGCTGCTGTGACCTCACAAGGACAGGCAGCAGCCAGGAGCCTGCCACTGGCCTCGGAGGCACTGAGGCTGCTGTGACCTCACAAGCACAGCCAGCAGCCAGGATCGTGCCACTAACCTATGAATCACTGAGGTTGCTGTGACCTCACAAGCACAGGCAGCAGCCAGGAGCCTCACACTGGCTGGTCAGGTTCTCAGGGTGCTGCGAGCTGACGAGCTCAGCCATCAGCCATGAGCCTGCCACTGGCCTCAGATGCACTCAGGCTGCTGTGACCTCACAAGCACAGCCAGCAGCAATTAGCATGGCACTGGCCTCGGAGGCCCTGAGGCTGCTGTGACCTCACAAGCACAGCCAGCAGCCAGGAGCCTGCCACTGGCCTTAGGAGGCACTCAGGCTGCTGTAACCTCACAAGCACAGCCAGCAGCAATTAGCATGGCACTGGCCTCGGAGGCACTGAGGCTGCTGTGACCTCACAAGCACAGCCAGCAGCCAGGAGCCTGCCACTGGCCTTAGGAGGCACTCAGGCTGCTGTAACCTCACAAGCACAGCCAGCAGCAATTAGCATGGCACTGGCCTCGGAGGCCCTGAGGCTACTGTGACCTCACAAGCACAGCCAGCAGCCATGAGCCTGCCACTGGCCTCAGAGGCACTCAGGCTGCTGTGACCTCAGAAGCACAGCTAGTAGCCATGAACCTGCCACTAGCCTCGGTGGTAGTGAGGCTGCTGTGATGTCACAAGCACAGCCAGCAGCCATGAGCCTGCCACTGGCATAGGAGGCACGGAGTCTGCTGTGATGTCACAAGCACAGCCAGCAGGGGTCGCTGGACACTAACCTAGGAGGCCCTGAGACTGCTGTGACCTCAGAAGCAGAGCCAGCAGCCATGAGCCTGACACTGGCCTCGGAGGCGCTCAGGCTGCTGTGACCTCACAAGCACAGCTAGCAGCAATGAACCTGCCACTGGCCTCAGATGCTCTATGGCAGCTGTGACCTCACAAGCACAGCCTTCAGCCAGCAGCCTGCCACTGGCCTGTCAGGCACTCAGTCTGCTGTCACCTCAGAAGCACAGCCAGGAGGAGGCCATGTAGACTAACCTATGAGGCACTCAGGCTGCTGTGACATCACAAGCACAGCCAGCAGCCATGAGCCTGCCACAGGCCTAGGAGGCACTCTGGCTGCTGTGACCTCAGAAGCACAGCTAGCAGCCATGAACCTGCCACTGGCCTAGGAGGCACTGAGGCTCTCTGTGACCTCACAAGCACAGCTAGCAGCCAGGAGCCTGCCACTACCCTATGAGGAACTGAGGTTGCTGTGACCTCACAAGCACAGCCAGCAACCATGAGCCTGCCACTGCCCTCAGATGCACTGAGGCTGCTGTGACCTCAGAAGCACAGCCTTCAGCCATAAGCCTGCCACAGGCCTAGGATGCACTGAGGCTGCTGTGACATCACAAGCACAGCCAGCAGCCATGAGCCTGCTACCGGCGTAGAAGGCACTCAGGCTGCTGTGACCTCACAAGCACAGCCAGCAGCCAGCAGCCTGCCACTAGCCTGTCAGGCCCTCAGGCTTCTGTGACCTCACAAGCACAGCTAGCAGCCAGGAGCCTGCCACTAACCAATGAGGAACTCAGGCTGCTGTGACCTCACAAGGACAGGCAGCAGCCAGGAGCCTGCCACTGGCCTAGGAGGCACTAAGGCTGCTGTGACCTCACAATCACATCCTGCAGCCATCAGCCTACTACTGGCCTACGAGGCATGGACACTGCTGTGACGTCACAAGCACAGCCAGCAGCCAGGAGCCTGCCACTGGCCTCGGAGGCACTGAGGCTGCTGTGACCTCACAAGCACAGCCAGCAGCCAGGATCCTGCCACTAACCTATGAATCACTGAGGCTGCTGTGACCTCACAAGCACAGGCAGCAGCCAGGAGCCTCACACTGGCTGGTCAGGTTCTCAGGGTGCTGCAAGCTGACGAGCTCAGCCATCAGCCATGAGCCTGCCACTGGCCTCAGATGCACTCAGGCTGCTGTGACCTCACAAGCACAGCCAGCAGCCATGAGCCTGCCACTGGCCTAGGAGGCACTCAGGCTGCTGCGACCTCACGAGAACAGCCAGTAGGGAGCGCTGCACACTAAAGTATGAGGCAGAGAGGCTGCTGTGACCTCACAAGCACAGCCAGCAGCCATGAGCATGGCACTGGCCTAGGGGGCACTCAGACTGCTGTGACCTCCCAAGCACAGCCAGCAGCCTGGAGCCTGCCACTGGCCTAGGAGGCACTTAGTCTGCAGTCACGTCACAAGCGCAGCCAGCAGGGGGCACTGGACACTAACCTCGGTGGCACTGAGGCTGATGTGACATCACAAGCACAGCCAGCAGCCATGAGCCTGGCACTGGCAGAGGATTCACTGACGCTGCTGTGACCTCACAAGCACAGCCAGCAGCCAGGAGCATGGCACTGGCCTCGGGGGCACTGAGTCTGCTGTGACCTCACAAGCACAGCCAGCAGCCATGAGCCTGCCACTGGCCTCGGAGGCACTCAGGCTGCTGTGACCTCACAAGCACAGCCAGCAGCCATGAGCCTGCCACTGGCCTCGGAGGCACTCAGGCTGCTGTGACCTCACAAGCACAGCCAGCAGCCAGGAGCCTGGCACTGGCCTCGGAGGCACTGAGTCTGCTGTGACGTCACAAGCACAGCCAGTAGGGGGAGCTGGACACTACACTATGAGACACTGAGGCTGCTGTGACGTCACAAGCACAGCCAGCAGTCATGAGCCTGACACTGGCCTCGGAGGCACTGAGGCTGCTGTGACCTCACAAGCACAGCCAGCAGCCAGGAGCTTGCCACTGGCCTAGGAGGCACTGAGGCTGCTGTGACCTCACAAGCACAGAGAGCAGCCAGGAGCCTGCCGCTGGCCTAGGAGGCACTGAGGCTGCTGTGACCTCACAAGCACAGCCAGCAGCCAGGAGCCTGTCACTGGCCTAGGAGGCACTCAGGCAGCTGTGACCTCACAAGCACAGAGAGCAGCCAGGAGCCTGCCACTGTCCTAGGAGGCACTGAGGCTGCTTTGACGTCACAAGCACAGGCAGCAGCCATGAGCCTGACACTACCCTATGAGGCACTCAGGCTGCTGTGATCTCAGAAGCACAGCCAGCAGCCATGAGCCTGCCACTGGCCTAGGAGGCACTCAGGCTGCTGTGACCTCACAAGCACAGCCAGCAGCCATGAGCCTGCCACTGGCCTAGGAGGCACTGAGGCTGCTGTGACCTCACAAGCACAGCCAGCAGCCATGAGCCTGGCACTGGCCTAGGAGGCACTCAGGCCGCTGTGACCTCACAAGCACAACCAACGTCCATGAGCCTGCCACTGGCCTAGGAGGCACTCAGGCTGCTGTGACCTCACAAGCACAGCCAGCAGCAGGCGTTGCATATTAACCTATGAGGCACTGAGGCTGCTGTGACCTCACAAGCACAGGAAGCAGCCAGGAGCCTGCCACTGGCCTCGGAGGCGCTCAGGCTGCTGTGACCTCACAAGCAAAGCCAGCAGTGGGCGCTGCACATTAACGTATGAGGCACTGAGGCTGCTGTGACCTCACAAGCACAGCCAACAGCCAGGAGCCTGCCACTGACCTAGAAGGCACTCAGGCTGCTGTGGGCTCACAAGTACAGCCAACAGCCATGAGGCTGCCACTGGCCTAGGAGGTGTTGAGGCTGCTGTGACCTCACAAGCACAGTCAGCAGCCGTGAGCCTGCCACTGGCCACGGAGACACTGAGGCTGCTGTCACCTCAGAAACACAGTCAGCAGCCAGGAGCCTGCCACTGGCCTAGGAGGCACTCAGGCTGCTGTGACCTCACAAGCACAGGGGGCGCTGCACACTAACATCTGAGGCACTGAGGATGCTGTGACCTCACAAGCACTGCCCTCAGCCAGGAGCCTGCCAGTGGCCTACCAGGCATTCAGGCTTCTGTGACCTCACAAGCACAGCCAGGAGCCAGGAGCCTGCCACTGGCCTAGGGACACTGAGGCTGCTGTGACCTCACAATCACAGGTAGCAGCCATGAGCCTGCCACTGGCCACGGAGACACTGAGGCTGCTGTGACCTCACAAGCACAGCCAGCAGCCATGAGACTGCCAGTGACCTCGGAGGCACTGAGTATGCTGTGACCTCACAAGCACAGCCAGCAGCCATGAGCCTGCCACTTGCCTCAGAGGCACTCAGGCTGCTGTGACCTCACAAGCACAGCCAGCAGCCAGGAGCCTGCCACTGGCCTAGGCCGTACTCAGGCTGCTGTGACCTCACAAGCACAGTCAGCAGCCAGGAGCCTGCCACTGGCCTCGGAGGCACTCAGGCTGCTGTGACCTCACTAGCACAGACAGCAGCCAGGAGCCTGGCACTGGCCTAGGAGGCACTCAGGCTGCTGTGACCTCACAAGCACAGCCAGCAGCCAGGAGCCTGTCACTGGCCTAGGAGGTGGTGAGTCTGCTGTGACCTCACAAGCACAGCCAGCAGCCAGGAGCCTGCCACTGGCCTAGGAGGCACTGAGGCTGCAGTGACCTCACAAGCACACCCAGCAGGCAGGAGCCTGCCACTGGCCTAGGAGGCACTCAGGCTACTGTGGCCTCACAAGCACAGGAAGCAGCCATGAGCCTGTCGTTGGACTAGGAGGCATTCAGGCTGCTGTGACGTCACAAGCACAGCCAACAGCCATGAGCCTGCCACTGGCCTAGGAGGCACTCCGGCAGCTGTGACCTCACAAGCACAGTCAGCAGGAGGGACTGCACAGTTAATTATGAGGCACTGAGGCTGCTGTGACCTCACAAGCACAGCCAGCAGCCAGGAGCCTGCCACTGGCCTAGAAGGCACTCAGGCTGCTGTGAGCTCACAAGTACAGCCAACAGCCATGAGGCTGCCACTGGCCTAGGAGGTGTTGAGGCTGCTGTGACCTCACAAGCACAGACAGCAGCCAGGAGCCTGCTACTGGCCTACCAGGCACTCTGGCTGCTGTGACCTCACAAGCACAGCCAGCAGCCATGAGCCTGCCACTGGCCTAGGAGACACTCAGCCTGCTCTGACCTCACAAGCACAGCCAGCAGCGATGAGACTGCCACTGACCTCGGAGGCACTGAGTATGCTGTGACCTCACAAGCACAGCAAACAGCCATGAGCCTGCCACTGGCCTAGGAGGCACTCAGGCTGCTGTGACCTCACAAGCACAGCCAGCAGCCATGAGCCTGCCACTGGTCTAGGAGGCACTCAGGCTGCTGTGACCTCACAAGCACAGCCAGCAGCCATGAGCCTGCCACTGGCCTAGGAGGCATTCAGGCTGCTGCGACCTCACGAGAACAGCCAGTAGGGAGCGCTGCACACTGAAGTATGAGGCAGAGAGGCTGCTGTGACCTCACAAGCACAGCCAGCAGCCAGGAGCCTGCCACTGGCCTAGGAGGCACTCAGGCGGCTGTGACCGCACAAGCACAGCCAGCAGCCCGGAGCCTGCCAGTGGCCTCGGAGGCACTGAGTATACTGTTACCTCACAAGCACAGCCAGCAGCCATGAGCCTGCCACTGGCCTAGGAGGCACTCAGGCTGCTGTGACCTCACAAGCACAGCCAGCAGCCATGAGCCTGCCACTGGCCTAGGAGGCACTCAGTCTGCTGTGACCTCACAAGCACAGTCAGCAGCCGTGAGCCTGCCACTGGCCACGGAGACACTGAGGCTGCTGTCACCTCAGAAACACAGTCAGCAGGCAGGAGCCTGCCACTGGCCTAGTAGGCACTCAGTCTGCTGTGACCTCACAAGCACAGCCAGCAGCAGGCGTTGCATATTAACCTATGAGGCACTGAGGCTGCTGTGACCTCACAAGCACAGGAAGCAGCCAGGAGCCTGCCACTGGCCTCGGAGGCGCTCAGGCTGCTGTGACCTCACAAGCACAGCCAGCAGTGGGCGCTGCACATTAACGTATGAGGCACTCAGGCTGCTGTGACCTCACAAGCACAGCCAGCAGCCAGGAGCCTGCCACTGGCCTAGAAGGCACTCAGGCTGCTGTGGGCTCACAAGTACAGCCAACAGCCATGAGGCTGCCACTGGCCTAGGAGGTGTTGAGGCTGCTGTGACCTCACAAGCACAGTCAGCAGCCGTGAGCCTGCCACTGGCCACGGAGACACTGAGGCTGCTGTCACCTCAGAAACACAGTCAGCAACCAGGAGCCTGCCACTGGCCTAGGAGGCACTCAGGCTGCTGTGACCTCACAAGCACAGCCAGCAGGGGGTGCTGCACACTAACATCTGAGGCACTGAGGATGCTGTGACCTCAAAAGCACTGCCCTAAGCCAGGAGCCTGCCAGTGGCCTACCAGGCATTCAGGCTTCTGTGACCTCACAAGCACAGCCAGGAGCCAGGAGCCTGCCACTGGCCTAGGGACACTGAGGCTGCTGTGACCTCACAATCACAGGTAGCAGCCATGAGCCTGCCACTGGCCTAGGAGACACTGAGGCTGCTGTGACCTCACAAGCACAGCCAGCAGCCATGAGCCTGCCACTGGCCTAGGGGGCACTCAGACTGCTGTGACCTCCCAAGCACAGCCAGCAGCCTGGAGCCTGCCACTGGCCTAGGAGGCACTTAGTCTGCAGTCACGTCACAAGCGCAGCCAGCAGGGGGCACTGGACACTAACCTCGGTGGCACTGAGGCTGATGTGACATCACAAGCACAGCCAGCAGGCATGAGCCTGCCACTGGCAGAGGATTCACTGACGCTGCTGTGACCTCACAAGCACAGCCAGCAGCCAGGAGCATGGCACTGGCCTCGGGGGCACTGAGTCTGCTGTGACCTTACAAGCACAGCCAGCAGCCATGAGCCTGCCACTGGCCTAGGAGGCACTCAGGCTGCTGTGACCTCACAAGCACAGCCAGCAGCCATGAGCCTGCCACTGGTCTAGGAGGCACTCAGGCTGCTGTGACCTCACAAGCACAGCCAGCAGCCATGAGCCTGCCACTGGCCTAGGAGGCATTCAGGCTGCTGCGACCTCACGAGAACAGCCAGTAGGGAGCGCTGCACACTGAAGTATGAGGCAGAGAGGCTGCTGTGACCTCACAAGCACAGCCAGCAGCCAGGAGCCTGCCACTGGCCTAGGAGGCACTCAGGCGGCTGTGACCGCACAAGCACAGCCAGCAGCCCGGAGCCTGCCAGTGGCCTCGGAGGCACTGAGTATACTGTTACCTCACAAGCACAGCCAGCAGCCATGAGCCTGCCACTGGCCTAGGAGGCACTCAGGCTGCTGTGACCTCACAAGCACAGCCAGCAGCCATGAGCCTGCCACTGGCCTAGGAGGCACTCAGTCTGCTGTGACCTCACAAGCACAGTCAGCAGCCGTGAGCCTGCCACTGGCCACGGAGACACTGAGGCTGCTGTCACCTCAGAAACACAGTCAGCAGGCAGGAGCCTGCCACTGGCCTAGTAGGCACTCAGTCTGCTGTGACCTCACAAGCACAGCCAGCAGCAGGCGTTGCATATTAACCTATGAGGCACTGAGGCTGCTGTGACCTCACAAGCACAGGAAGCAGCCAGGAGCCTGCCACTGGCCTCGGAGGCGCTCAGGCTGCTGTGACCTCACAAGCACAGCCAGCAGTGGGCGCTGCACATTAACGTATGAGGCACTCAGGCTGCTGTGACCTCACAAGCACAGCCAGCAGCCAGGAGCCTGCCACTGGCCTAGAAGGCACTCAGGCTGCTGTGGGCTCACAAGTACAGCCAACAGCCATGAGGCTGCCACTGGCCTAGGAGGTGTTGAGGCTGCTGTGACCTCACAAGCACAGTCAGCAGCCGTGAGCCTGCCACTGGCCACGGAGACACTGAGGCTGCTGTCACCTCAGAAACACAGTCAGCAACCAGGAGCCTGCCACTGGCCTAGGAGGCACTCAGGCTGCTGTGACCTCACAAGCACAGCCAGCAGGGGGTGCTGCACACTAACATCTGAGGCACTGAGGATGCTGTGACCTCAAAAGCACTGCCCTAAGCCAGGAGCCTGCCAGTGGCCTACCAGGCATTCAGGCTTCTGTGACCTCACAAGCACAGCCAGGAGCCAGGAGCCTGCCACTGGCCTAGGGACACTGAGGCTGCTGTGACCTCACAATCACAGGTAGCAGCCATGAGCCTGCCACTGGCCTAGGAGACACTGAGGCTGCTGTGACCTCACAAGCACAGCCAGCAGCCATGAGCCTGCCACTGGCCTAGGGGGCACTCAGACTGCTGTGACCTCCCAAGCACAGCCAGCAGCCTGGAGCCTGCCACTGGCCTAGGAGGCACTTAGTCTGCAGTCACGTCACAAGCGCAGCCAGCAGGGGGCACTGGACACTAACCTCGGTGGCACTGAGGCTGATGTGACATCACAAGCACAGCCAGCAGGCATGAGCCTGCCACTGGCAGAGGATTCACTGACGCTGCTGTGACCTCACAAGCACAGCCAGCAGCCAGGAGCATGGCACTGGCCTCGGGGGCACTGAGTCTGCTGTGACCTTACAAGCACAGCCAGCAGCCATGAGCCTGCCACTGGCCTAGGAGGCACTCAGGCTGCTGTGACCTCACAAGCACAGCCAGCAGCCAGGAGCCTGCTACTGGCCTAGGAGGCACTTAGGCTGCTGCGACCTCACGAGAACAGCCAGTAGGGAGCGCTGCACACTAAAGTATGAGGCAGAGAGGCTGCTGTGACGTCACAAGCACAGCCAGCAGCCATGAGCCTGCCACTGGCCTCGGAGGCACTCAGGCCGCTGTGACCTCACAAGCACAACCAACGTCCATGAGCCTGCTACTGGTCTAGGAGGCACTCAGGCTGCTATGACCTCACAAGCACAGCCAGCAGCCATGAGCCTGCCACTGAACTACAAGGCGCTCAGGCTTCGGTGACCTCACAAGCACAGCCAGCAGTCATGAGCCTGCCACTGCCCTAGGAGGCACTGAGGCTGCTGTGACCTCAGAAGCACAGCCAGCAGCCAGCGGCCTGCCACTGGCCTAGGAGGCACTCAGGCAGCTGTGACCTCACAAGCACAGCCAGCAGCCAGGAGCCTGCCACTGGCCTCGGAGGCACTGAGTATACTGTTACCTCACAAGCACAGCCAGCAGCCATGAGCCTGCCACTGGCCTAGGAGGCACTCAGGCTGCTGTGACCTCACAAGCACAGCCAGCAGCCATGAACCTGCCGCTGGCCTCAGAGGCACTCAGGCTGCTGTGACCTCACAAGAGCAGCCAGCAGCCATGAGCCTGCCACTGGCCTAGGAGGCACTCAGGCTGCTGTGACCTCACAAGCACAGTCAGCAGCCGTGAGCCTGCCACTGGCCACGGAGACACTGAGGCTGCTGTCACCTCAGAAACACAGTCAGCAGCCAGGAGCCTGCCACTGGCCTAGGAGGCACTCAGGCTGCTGTGACCTCACAAGCACAGCCAGCAGCAGGCGTTGCATATTAACCTATGAGGCACTGAGGCTGCTGTGACCTCACAAGCACAGGAAGCAGCCAGGAGCCTGCCACTGGCCTCGGAGGCGCTCAGGCTGCTGTGACCTCACAAGCAAAGCCAGCAGTGGGCGCTGCACATTAACGTATGAGGCACTCAGGGTGCTGTGACCTCACAAGCACAGCCAACAGCCATGAGCCTGCCACTTGCCTCAGAGGCACTCAGGCTGCTGTGACCTCACAAGCACAGCCAGCAGCCAGGAGCCTGCCACTGGCCTAGGCCGTACTCAGGCTGCTGTGACCTCACAAGCACAGTCAGCAGCCAGGAGCCTGCCACTGGCCTCGGAGGCACTCAGGCTGCTGTGACCTCACTAGCACAGACAGCAGCCAGGAGCCTGGCACTGGCCTAGGAGGCACTCAGGCTGCTGTGACCTCACAAGCACAGCCAGCAGCCAGGAGCCTGTCACTGGCCTAGGAGGTGGTGAGTCTGCTGTGACCTCACAAGCACAGCCACCAGCCAGGAGCCTGCCACTGGTCTAGGAGGCACTGAGGCTGCAGTGACCTCACAAGCACACCCAGCAGGCAGGAGCCTGCCACTGGCCTAGGAGGCACTGAGGCTACTGTGGCCTCACAAGCACAGGAAGCAGCCATGAGCCTGTCGATGGACTAGGAGGCATTCAGGCTGCTGTGACGTCACAAGCACGGCCAACAGCCATGAGCCTGCCACTGGCCTAGGAGGCACTCCGGCAGCTGTGACCTCACAAGCACAGTCAGCAGGAGGGACTGCACAGTTAATTATGAGGCACTGAGGCTGCTGTGACCTCACAAGCACAGCCAGCAGCCAGGAGCCTGCCACTGGCCTAGAAGGCACTCAGGCTGCTGTGGGCTCACAAGTACAGCCAACAGCCATGAGGCTGCCACTGGCCTAGGAGGTGTTGAGGCTGCTGTGACCTCACAAGCACAGTCAGCAGCCGTGAGCCTGCCACTGGCCACGGAGACACCGAGGCTGCTGTCACCTCAGAAACACAGTCAGCAGCCAGGAGCCTGCCAGTGGCCTACCAGGCATTCAGGCTTCTCTGACCTCACAAGCACAGCCAGGAGCCAGGAGCCTGCCACTGGCCTAGGGACACTGAGGCTGCTGTGACCTCACAAGCACAGCCAGCAGCCATGAGCCTGCCACTGGCCTAGGAGGCACTCAGGCTGCAGTGACCTCACGAGAACAGCCAGTAGGGAGCGCTGCACACTAAAGTATGAGGCAGAGAGGCTGCTGTGAAGTCACAAGCACAGCCAGCAGCCATGAGCCTGCCACTGGCCTAGGAGGCACTGAGGCTGCTGTGACCTCACAAGCACAGCCAGCAGCCAGAAGCCTGCCACTGGCCTCGGAGGCATGGAGGCTGCTGTGACCTCACATGTGCAGCCAGTAGGGGGCGATATACACTAACCCATGAGGCACTCAGGCTGCTGTAACCTCACACGCACAGTCAGCAGGGGGAGATGGAAACTAACCTATGAGGCCCTGAGGCTGCTGTGACCTCCCAAACACAGCCAGCAGCAATTAGCCTGCCATTGGCCTAGCAGGCACTGATGCTGCTGTGACCTCAGAAGCACAGCTAGTAGCCATGAACCTGCCACTGGCCTAGGAGGCACTGAGGCTGCTGTGACCTCACAAACACAGCCATCAGTCAGCAGCCTGCCACTGGCCTAGGAGGCACGTAGGCTGCTGTGACCTCAGAAGCACAGCTAGTACCCATGAACCTGCCACTGGCCTCGGTGGCACTGAGGCTGCTGTGATATCACAAGCACAACCAGCAGCCAGGAGCCTGCCACTAACCTAGGAGGCACTGAGCCTGATGTGACCTCACAAGCACAGCCAGCAGCCAGCAGCCTGCCACTAGCTTGTCAGCCCCTCAGGCTTCTGTGACCTCACAAGAACAGCTAGCAGCCAGGAGCCTGCCACTAACCTTTGAGGAACTGAGGCTGCTGTGACCTCACAAGCACAGCCAGCAGCCAGGAGCCTGCCACTGGCCTGTCAGGCACTCAGGCTGCTGTGACTTCACAAGCACAGCCAGCAGGGGGCGCTGTAGACTAACCTATGAGGTACTTAGGCTCTCTGTGACCTCACAAGCACAGGTAGCAGGCAGGAGCCTGCCACTACCCTATGAGGAACTGAGGTTGCTGAGACCTCACAAGCACAGGCAGCAGCCATGAGCCTGCCACTGGCCTAGGAGGCACTGAGGCTGCTGTGACATCAGAAGCACAGCCTTCAGCCATAAGCCTGCCACAGGCCTCGGAGGCACTCAGGCTGCTGTGACCTCACAAGCACAGCTAGCAGCCATGAACCTGCCACTGGCCTAGGTGGCACTGAGGCTGCTGTAATGTCACAAGCCCAGCAAAAAGCCAGGAGCCTGCCATTGGCCTCAGATGCACTCAGGGTGCTGTGACCTCACAAGCACAGCCAGCAGCCATGAGCCTGCTACTGGCCTAGGAGGCACTGACGCTGCTGTGAGCTCACAAACACAGCCAGCAGCCATGAGCCTGCTACTGTCATAGGAGGCACTGAGGCTGCTGTGACCTCACAAGCACAGCAAGCAGCCAGCAGCCTGCTACTAGCCTGTCAGGCCCTCAGGCTTCTGTGACCTCACAAGCCCAGCCAGCAGCCAGGAGCCTGCCACTGGCCTTGGAGGAACTGAGGCTGCTGTGACCTCACAAGCACAGCCAGCAGCTAGGAGCCTGACACTGGCCTCGGAAGCACTGAGGCTCCTGGGACCTCACAAGGACAGCCAGCAGCCAGCAGCCTGCTACTAGCCTGTCAGGCCCTCAGGCTTCTGTGACATCACAAGCCCAGCCAGCAGCCAGGAGCCTGCCACTGGCCTTGGAGGAACTGAGGCTGCTGTGACCTCACAAGCACAGCCAGCAGCTAGGAGCCTGACACTGGCCTCGGAGGCACTGAGGCTCCTGGGACCTCACAAGCACAGCCATCAGCCATGAACCTGTCACTCGCCTCAGGGGCATGGAGGCTGCTGTAATGTCACAAGCCCAGCAAGCAGCCAGGAGCCTGCCACTGGCCTCAGTGGCACTGAGGCTGCTGTGATGTCACAAGCACAGCCAGCAACCATGAGCCTGCCACTGGCCTAGGAGGCACTGACGCTGCTGTGACGTCACAAGCACAGCCAGCAGCCATGAGCCTGCCACAAGCCTAGGAGGCACTGAGACTGCTGTGACCTCACAAGCACAGCCAGCAGCCAGCAGCCTGCCACTAGCCTGTCAGGCCCACAGGCTACCGTGACCTCACAAGCACAGCCAGCAGCCAGGAGCCTGCCACTAACCTATGAGGCACTGAGGCTGCTGTGACCTCACAAGCACAGCCAGCAGCCAGGCGCCTGCCACTGCCCTATGAGGCACTGAGGTTGCTGTGACCTCTCAAGCACAGTCAGCAGCCAGGAGCCTGCCACTGGCCTCAGATGCACTAAGGCTGCTGTGATGTCACAAGCACAGTCTTCAGCCATGAGCCTGCCACAGGCGTAGGAGGCACTCAGGCTGCTGTGACCTCACAAACACAGCCAGCAGCCAGGAGCCTGCCACTGGCCTCAGAGGCACTGAGGTTGCTGTGACCTCACAAGCACAGCTAGCAGCCATGAGCCTGCCACTGGCCTAGGATGCACTGAGGCTGCTGTGACATCACAAGCACAGCCAGCAGCCATGAGCCTGCTACTGGCCTAGGAGGCACTCAGGTTGCTGTGACCTCACAAGCACAGCCAGCAGCCAGGAGCCTGCCACTGGGCTGTCAGGCACTGAGGCTGCTGTGACGTCACAAGCACAGCCAGCAGCCAGGGGCCTGCCACTGGCCCAGGATGCACTGAGGCTGCTGTGACCTCACAAGCACAGCCAGCAGCCAGCAGCCTGCTACTGGCCTACAAGGCACTGACGCTGCTGTGACGTCATAAGCACAGGCAGCAGCCAGGAGCCTACCACTAACCTATGAGGCACTGAGGTTGCTGCTACCTCGCAAGGACAGCCAGCAGTCATGAGCCTGCCACTGGCCTCAGGGGCACTCAGGCTACTGTGACCTCACAAGCAGAGCCATCAGCCATGAAGCTGTCACTGGCCTAGGAGGCACTGAGGCTGCTGTAATGTCACAAGCCCAGCAAGCAGCCAGGAGCCTGCCACTGCCCTAGGAGGCACTGACGCTGCTGTGACGTCACAAGCACAGCCAGCAGCCATGAGCCTGGCACTGGCCTCAGATGCACTAAGGCTGCTGTGACCTCACAAGCACAGCCAGCAGCCACGAGCTTGCCACTGGCCTGAGAGGCACTGAGGCTGCTGTGACCTCACAAGCACAGCCAGCAGCCAGGATCCTGCCACTAACCTAGGAGGCACTGAGGGTGCTGTGACCTCACAAGCACAGCCAGCAGCCATGAGCCTGCTACTGGCCTGTCAGGTTCTCAGGGTGCTATTACCTCACAAGCACAGCCATTAGCCATTAGCCTGCCACTGGCCTAGGAGGCACTGAGGCTGCTGTGACCTCACAATCACAGCCAGCAGCCACGAGCCTGCCACTGGCCTCGGTGGCACTGAGGCTGCTGTGATGTCACAAGCACATCCAGCAGTCATGGGCTTGCCACTGGCCTAGAAGGCACTGAGGCTGCTGTGACCTCACAAGCACAGCCAGCAGCCATGAGCCTGCCACTGGCCTGTCAGGCTCTGAGGCTGCTGTGATGTCACAAGCACAGCCAGCAGCCAGGAGCCTGCCACTGGCCTCAGATGCACTCAGGCTGCTGTGACTTCACAAGCACAGCCAGCAGCCAGCAGCCTGCCACTGGCCTGTCAGGCAGTCAGGCTGCTGTGATGTCACAAGCACAGCCATCAGCCAGGAGCCTGCCACTGGCCTGTCAGGCACTCAGGCTGCTGTGACCTCACAAGCACAGCCAGCAGCTAGGAGCCTGCCACTGGCTTCGGAGGCACTGAGGCTGCTGTGACCTCACAAGCACAGCTAGCAGCCATGAACCTGCCACTGGCCTAGGAGGCTCTGAGGCTGCTGTAATGTCACAAGCACAGCCAGCAGCTATGGGCCTGCCACTGGCCTATAGGGATCAGAGGCTGCTGTGACCTCACAAGCACAGTCAGCAGCCAGGAGCCTGCCACTGGGCTGTCAGGCACTGAGGCTGCTGTGACCTCACAAGCACAGCCAGCAGCCAGGGGCCTGCCACTGGCCCAGGATGCACTGAGGCTGCTGTGACCTCACAAGCACAGCCAGCAGCCAGCAGCCTGCTACTGGCCTACGAGGCACTGACGCTGCTGTGACGTCATAAGGACAGGCAGCAGCCAGGAGCCTACCACTAACCTATGAGGCACTGAGGTTGCTGCTACCTCGCAAGGACAGCCAGCAGTCATGAGCCTGCCACTGGCCTCAGGGGCACTCAGGCTACTGTGACCTCACAAGCAGAGCCATCAGCCATGAAGCTGTCACTGGCCTAGGAGGCATTGAGGCTGCTGTAATGTCACAAGCCCAGCAAGCAGCCAGGAGCCTGCCACTGCCCTAGGAGGCACTGACGCTGCTGTGACGTCACAAGCACAGCCAGCAGCCATGAGCCTGGCACTGGCCTCAGATGCACTAAGGCTGCTGTGACCTCACAAGCACAACCAGCAGCCACGAGCTTGCCACTGGCCTGAGAGGCACTGAGGCTGCTGTGACCTCACAAGCACAGCCAGCAGCCAGGAGCCTGCCACTGGCCTCGGAGGCACTGAGTATACTGTTACCTCACAAGCACAGCCAGCAGTCGGGAGCCTGCTACTGGCCTGTCAGGTTCTCAGGGTGCTATTACCTCACAAGCACAGCCATTAGCCATTAGCCTGCCACTGGCCTAGGAGGCACTGAGGCTGCTGTGACCTCACAATCACAGCCAGCAGCCACGAGCCTGCCACTGGCCTCGGTGGCACTGAGGCTGCTGTGATGTCACAAGGACATCCAGCAGTCATGGGCTTGCCACTGGCCTAGGAGGCACTGAGGCTGCTGTGACCTCACAAGCACAGCCAGCAGCCATGAGCCTGCCACTGGCCTGTCAGGCTCTGAGGCTGCTGTGATGTCACAAGCACAGCCAGCAGCCAGGAGCCTGCCACTGGCCTCAGATGCACTCAGGGTGCTGTGACCTCACAAGCACAGCCAGCAGCCATGAGCCTGCTACTGGCCTAGGAGGCACTCAGGCTGCTGTGACTTCACAAGCACAGCCAGCAGCCAGCAGCCTGCCACTGGCCTGTCAGGCAGTCAGGCTGCTGTGATGTCACAAGCACAGCCATCAGCCAGGAGCCTGCCACTGGCCTGTCAGGCACTCAGGCTGCTGTGACCTCACAAGCACAGCCAGCAGCTAGGAGCCTGCCACTGGCTTCGGAGGCACTGAGGCTGCTGTGACCTCACAAGCACAGCTAGCAGCCATGAACCTGCCACTGGCCTAGGAGGCTCTGAGGCTGCTGTAATGTCACAAGCACAGCCAGCAGCTATGGGCCTGCCACTGGCCTATAGGGATCAGAGGCTGCTGTGACCTCACAAGCACAGTCAGCAGCCATAAGCCTGCCACTGTCCAAACAGGCACTCAGGCTGCTTTGACCTCACCAGCACACCAAGCAGCCATTGGCCTCCCTCTGGCCTACAGGAAAAGGAGGCTGATGTGACCTCACAAGCACAGCGAGGAGCCAGGGGCCTGCCACTGCCTTATAAGGTACAGAGACAAATGTGACCTCAAAAGGCAGCCAGCAGCCAAGGGCCTGCCACTAGCCTATCAGGCACTAGGACTGCTGTGACCTCACAAGCACAGCCAGCAGCTATGGGCCTGCCACTGGCCTATAGGAAAAGGAGGCTGCTGTGACCTCACAAGCACAGCCAGTAGCCATTGGCCTTCCACTGTCCAAACAGGCACTCAGGCTGCTTTGACCTCACCAGCACACCAAGCAGCCATTGGCCTCCCACTGCCCGATGAGACGCTGACGCTGCTGTCAACTCAGAAGCGCAGTAAAGAGTCAGGGACCAGCCACTGCCCTATAGGGCACTGAGGCTTCTCTGACCTCACAAGCCCACCCAGCAGTCATTGGCCTGCCACTGGCCTATGAGGCACTGAGGCTTCTGTAACCTCACAAGCACAGGCAGCAGCAAGGGGCCTGCCACTGGCCTGTGAAGCACTGAGGCTGCTGTGACCTCACAAGCACAGGCAGCAGCTGTGGGTCTGCCACTGGCCTATGAGGCACTGAGGCTGCTGTGACCTCACAAGCACAGTCAGCAGCCAGGGGCCTGCTGCTGGCCTATCAGGAAATAGGACTGCTGTGACCTGACAAGCACAGCCAGCAGCTACGGGCCTGCCACTGGCCAATGAGGCACGGAGGCTGCTGTGACCTCACAAGCACAGTCAGCAGCCAGGGGCCTGCTACTGGCCTATCAGGATCTAGGAGTGTTGTAACCTGAGCAGCACAGCCAGCAGCTATGGGCCTGCCACTGGCCTATAGGGAACAGAGGCTGCTGTGACCTCACAAGCACAGCCAGTAGCCATTGGCCTTCCACTGTCCAAACAGGCACTCAGGCTGCTTTGACCTCACCAGCACACCAAGCAGCCATTGGCCTGCCGCTGCCCTATGAGGCACTGAGGCTGCTGTGACCTCACAAGCACAGCGAGGAGCCAGAGGCCTGCCATTGCCCTATAAGGTACAGAGACAATTGTGACCTCAAAAGGCAGCCAGCAGACAGATGCCTGCCACAGGCCTATCAGGAAATAGGACTACTGTGACCTTACAAGCACAGCCAGCAGCTACGGGCCTGCCACTGGCCTATGAGGCACGCAGGCTGCTGTGACCTCAAAAGCACAGCCAGCAGCCATTGCGCTCCCACGGGCCAATCAGGCACTGAGGCTGCTGTGACCTCACAAGCACAGCCAGCAGCCAAGGGCCTGCCACAGGCCTATCAGGCACTAGGGCTGCTGTGACCTCACAAGCACAGCCAGCAGCTATGGGCCTGCCACTGGCCTATAGGAAAAGGAGGCTGCTGTGACCTCACAAGCACATCAAGCAGCCATTGGCCTCCCACTGCCCGATGAGGCGCTGACGCTGCTGTCAACTCAGAAGCACAGTAAAGAGTCAGGGGCCAGCCACTGCCCTATAGGGCACTGAGGCTTCTCTGACCTCAGAAGCCCAGCCAGCAGCTATGGGCCTGCCACTGCCCTATAGGGCACTGAGGCTTCTCTGACCTCACAAGCACACCCAGCAGTCACTGGCCTCAAACTGGCCTATCAGGCACTGAGGCTGCTGTGACCTCACAAGCACAGGCAGCAGCAAGGGGCCTGCCACTGGCCTGTGAAGCACTGAGGCTGCTGTGACCTCACAAGCACAGTCAGCAGCCAGGGGCCTGCTGCTGGCCTATCAGGCTCTAGGAGTGTTGTAACCTGACAAGCACAGCCAGCAGCTATGGGCCTGCCACTGGCCTATAGGGAACAGAGGCTGCTGTGACCTCACAAGCACAGCCAGCAGCCATTGGCCTTCCACTGTCCAAACAGGCACTCAGGCTGCTTTGACCTCACCAGCACACCAAGCAGCCATTGGCCTGCCGCTGCCCTATGAGGCACTGAGGCTGCTGTGACCTCACAAGCACAGCAAGGAGCCAGAGGCCTGCCATTGCCCTATAAGGTACAGAGACAATTGTGACCTCAAAAGGCAGCCAGCAGACAGATGCCTGCCACGGGCCTATCAGGAAATAGGACTACTGTGACCTTACAAGCACAGCCAGCAGCTACGGGCCTGCCACTGGCCTATGAGGCACGCAGGCTGCTGTGACCTCAAAAGCACAGCCAGCAGCCATTGGCCTCCCACGGGCCTATCAGGCACTGAGGCTGCTGTGACCTCACAAGCACAGCCAGCAGCCAAGGGCCTGCCACAGGCCTATCAGGCAATAGGACTGCTGTGACCTCACAAGCACAGCCAGCAGCTATGGGCCTGCCACTGGCCTATAGGAAAAGGAGGCTGCTGTGACCTCACAAGCACAGCCAGCAGCCATTGGCCTCCCACTGCCCGATGAGGCGCTGACGCTGCTGTCAACTCAGAAGCACAGTAAACAGTCAGGCGCCTGCCACTGCCCTATAAGGTACAGAGACAATGGTGACCTCAAAAGGCAGCCAGCAGACAGAGGCCTGCCACGGGCCTCTCAGGAAATAGGACTGCTGTGACCTTACAAGAACAAACAGCAGCTACGGGCCTCCACTGGCCTATGAGGCACGCAGGCTGCTGTGACCTCAAAAGCACACCAAGCAGCCATTGGCCTCCCACGGGCCAATCAGGCACTGTGGCTGCTGTGACCTCAAAAGCACAGCCAACAGCCATTGGCCTCCCACGGGCCTATCAGGCACGGAGGCTGCTGTGACCTCACAAGCACAGCCAGCAGCCAAGGGCCTGCCACAGGCCTATCAGGCACTAGGACAGCTGTGACCTCACAAGCACAGCCAGCAGCTATGGGCCTGCCACTGGCCTATAGGAAAAGGAGGCTGCTGTGACCTCACAAGCACATCAAGCAGCCATTGGCCTCCCACTGCCCGATGAGGCGCTGACGCTGCTGTCAACTCAGAAGCACAGTAAAGAGTCAGGGACCAGCCACTGCCCTATAGGGCACTGAGGCTTCTCTGACCTCAGAAGCCCAGCCAGCAGCTATGGGCCTGCCACTGCCCTATAAGGCACTGAGGCTGCTGTGACCTCAAAAGCACACCAAGCAGCCATTGGCCTCCCACGGGCCAATCAGGCACTGTGGCTGCTGTGACCTTACAAGCACAGCCAGGAGCCAGGGGCCTGCCACTGGCCTATGAGGCACGGAGGCTGCTGTGTCCTCACAAGCACAGCCAGCAGCTATGGGCCTGCCACTGGCCTATAGGAAAAGGAGGCTGCTGTGACCTCACAAGCACAGGCAGCACCTATTGGCCTGCCACTGACCTATGAGGCTCTAGGAGTGTTGTCACCTGACAAGCACAGCCAGCAGCTATGGGCCTGCCACTGGCCTATAGGGAACAGAGGCTGATGTGACCTCACAAGCACAGCCAGCAGCCATTGGCCTGCCACTGTCCAAACAGGCACGGAGGCTCCTCTGACCTCACCAGCACACCAAGCAGCCATTGGCCTCCCTCTGGTCTACAGGAAAAGGAGGCTGAAGCGACCTCAAAAGCACAGTGAGTAGCCAGGGGCCTCCCACTGCCCTATAAGGTACAGAGACAAATGTGACCTCAAAAGGCAGCCAGCAGCTATGCGCCTGCCACGGGCCTATCAGGAAATAGGACTGCTGTGACCTTACAAGAACAAACAGCAGGCAAGGGCCTGCCACTAGCCTATCAGGCAATAGGACTGCTGTGAGCTCACAAGCACACCAAGCAGCCATTGGCCTCCCAAGGGCCTGTGAAGCACTGAGGCTACTGTGACCTCACAAGCACAGCCAGCAGCCAAGGGCCTGCCACAGGCCTATCAGGCAATAGGACTGCTGTCACCTGGCAAGCACGCCCAGGAGCCAAGGGCCTGCCACTGGCTTATAGGGAACGGAGGCTACAGTTACCTCACAAGCACACCCAGCAGCTATGGGCCTGCCACTGGCCTATGAGGCACTGAGGCTACTGTGACCTCAGAAGCACAACAAGCAGCCATTGGCCTCCCACGGGCCTATCAGGCACTGAGGCTGCTGTGACCTCACAAACACAGCCAGCAGCAATTAGCCTCCCACTGCCCGATGAGGCGCTGACGCTGCTGTCAACTCAGAAGCACAGTAAACAGTCAGGGGCCTGCCACTGCCCTCAAGGGCATGGAGGCTGCTGTGACCTCAGAAGCCCAGCCAGCAGCTGTGGGCCTGCCACTGGCCTATGAGGCACTGAGGCTGCTGTGACCTCACAAGCACAGTCAGCAGCCAGGGGCCTGCTGCTGGCCTATCAGGCTCTAGGAGTGTTGTAACCTGACAAGCACAGGCAGCAGCTATGGGCCTGCCACTGGCCTATAGGGAACAGAGGCTGCTGTGACCTCACAAGCACAGCCAGCAGCCAGGAGCCTGCCACTGGCCTGTCGGACACTTAGGGTGCTGAGACCTGACAAGTTAAGCCAGCAGTCATGAGCCTGACACTGGCCTAGGAGGCATGGAGGCTGCTGTGACCTCACAAGCACAGCCAGCAGCCAGGAGCCTGCCACTGGCCTACGAGGCACTTAGGCTGCTGTTACCTCACAAGCACAGCCAGTAGCCAGGATTCTGCCACTAACCTATGAGGCACTGAGGATGCTGTGACCTCACAAGCACAGCCAGCAGCCATGAGCCTGCGACTGGCCTCAGAGGCACTGAGGCTGCTGTGACCTCACCAGCACAGCCAGCAGTCGGGGGCCTGCCACTGGCCTAGGAGGCACTGAGGCTGCTGTGACCTCACAAGCACAGCCAGCAGCCAGGAGCCTGACACTGGCCTATGAGGCACGGACGCTGCTGTGACCTCACAAGCACAGCCAGCAGCCAGGAGCCTGCCACTGGCCTCGGAGGCACTGAGGCTGCTGTGACCTCACAAGCACAGAGAGCAGCCAGGAGCATGCCACTGGCCTAGGAGGCACTCAGGCTGATGTGACGTCCCAAGCACAGCCATCATCCAGGAGCCTGCCACTGGCCTGTCAGACTCTTAGGGTGCTGTGACCTGAAAAGCTAAGCCAGCAGCCATGAGCCTGTCACTGGCCTATGAGGCAGTGAGGCTGCTGTGACCTCACAATCACAGCCATCAGCCATGAGCCTGCCACTGGCCTCAGAGGCACTGAGGCTGCTGTGACCTCACAAGCACAGCCAGCAGCCATGAGCCTGCTACTGGCCTAGGAGGCACGGATGCTGCTGTGACCTCACAAGCACAGCCAGCAGTCATGAGCATGCCACTGGCCTAGGAGGCACTGAGGCTGCTGTTGTTACAAGACAACCCTGAGAAGCTCAGAAAGAATGTTTGAAGCAGGTAGATTTGGTTAACTTCTACCTTAGATAGAATTTGCTTAGCATGAGTAGCCGCACACTTGCTTAGCATGAGTAGCTAAATCTGGCAATTTGTGTGTATAAATGCTACTTGAAAAGTTGGGGGGTGTGTGCTTGATTTGTGGGAAACCACCGAGCACCCAGGCTTGCGCAACTCTGAAATAAATAAGCAAATGTCTCTCCTGAGTGTGTAATTATTGGCTTATTGCACACCAGGCAACGAATCCGCTTTTCGGACAACAGTTTTCTGGCGACCCAGGTGGGACTCTCGCTGTAAAGCCTTGCCCGGATCGTCTTGCCAGTTCCAGCGGGGAGACACTGCTCATCGGACTCCAGCGCGCACCGACCGTTTTGTTCGGGGACTCCGTGAGCACCCTCCCTGGTCGGAACAGGTAAGCGACTCAAAGGTGCAATGCAGTAATTATTAAGAGACGTTGCATAAAGGGTATGATGTAAGGGTAATTGGTTGTGGTAACCAAAGGTAAGCTTTGTACACATTTGGACAGTGACGACTGGAGTGTACGAAAGCGTAATTGGTAAGAACGTTCTTTTAAGGGTAATAATATGGGAACAGGACAATCTGTGGGGGTATCCCCCTGTTCTCCTTTAGGATGCATCCTGAAACATTGGAGAAAGTTTGGTGGGAATCCTTTAACAAGGAGAAAATTAAAGGAATACTGTACTCAGTGGTGGCCAATGTATAAACTGGAGGATGAGGAAAAATGGCCAGAAATTGGAACGCTAAACTATAATACAATCTTGCAACTTCTGTTGTTTTGCAGAAGACAGAACAAATGGGATGAGGTCCCATATGTAGATTTGTTCTTCTCTCTGAGAAATGATCATGAAACTAGAAAAAAATGTAAGTTGTTGATCTCTGATTCAAATGTGTTAATGATGATGGGAAACAAAGAGAAAATGCCTCGGTTTTGCTCTGCTTGTAGCATTGGGAAAAGATGTTTAAAAGTGGGTGATGAGGAAGAGGATGTACAATTACTGGTCTCTCCGGAAAGAGATCAAGATAGTGTCGATAGCAGAAAGAAGGGAAGTGAGGCATGTAGCCCGATTGCAGGCAGAACTCGGGCTACTCGGGCTCAACATCCCGCGACTCAGGCCCCGCTGCGTCAAGCAGTCGGACCAGACGGGATGCCTGTGTATGTGAAGGTCCCTTTTTCAACTACAGATTTAATGAATTGGAAGGAGTCTGCAGGGTCGTACTGAGAAAATCCAGAAAAGATGTATCAATCCTTTAAAATGATAATTGAGAATCATAATCCAGATTGGCAGGATTTACAGGTGCTTTTAAATACTTTGCTTTCACCTGAGGAGAAAAGAATGGTATTAGACAAAGCTCAAGAGGAGAATGAAAGACAAAATGCCAGAGACAGACCAGACCGTTTTATGCCGGCCCGGGAACCGGGTTGGGATCAAAACACAGGGGCAGGCAGGTTAATGACTAAACAGTGCCAACAGTTAATATTATATGAGGTAAAGCATGGAGTACCTAGGCCCAAAAATATTGCAAAACTATATCAAGTCGCACAGGGTATGAATGAGCATCCCTCTGCATTTTACGAGCGGTTATGTGAAACTGCCCGAAAATGGACAGACTTGGATCCCGAGGACGAAGCAAATAAAATGACTTTTACTACATTATTTGTAGGACAATCAGCACCAGATATAAGGAGAAAGCTTCAGAAAGTAGATGGTATGTCGGGGATGTCAATATCGCAATTAATAGAAATTGCAGATAAGGTGTACAATAACAGGGAAGAAGTAGAGAGAAAGGAAAAACAAAAGGAGAAACTGAAAGATAAGAGGCAAAATGCTGCAGTCTTGGCAGCTGCATTTGCCCGGGCACAAACTCCCTCTCAGGGAAGGGGTTTTCCGAAAGGACAAGGACGTGGAAGAGGGCATAGAGTAGGAGGGAATTTGGGAAATAGAATTCCGCTAAGGAGAGATCAGTGTGCAATTTGCAGGGGGAAGGGGCACTGGAAAAATGAGTGCCCGAAGAGACAAACAGATCATTGGAAACCTCAGTCTGCATCTGTTCCAGAGGCAGATTTGCTCATGATTGGGACAGAGGATTCAGACTGATGGGGACCGGGGGTTGAGGAATTGGATTCCCCAGCCGAACCCCTGGTTTCAGTAAAGCTGGGGAACGAAACAGTTAAATTTTTAGTAGACACTGGAGCAGCATATTCAGTACTAAATAGCTGTAAGGGACCAATGAGTAAATTCTCTATGCCAGTAATTGGGGCCACAGGAAAGCGAGAGGTCAAACCTTTCTTTCAACCAATTAAATGTGAAATAGGAAATAAGGTGTTAACACATGAATTCTTATACATGCCAGAATGCCCATTACCCCTAATGGGGAGGGATTTACTGAATAAACTGGGGGCACAGATAACCTTTGATCAAAACAAAGTTAAGGTGCACATTCCACAAAGTAACGCCTGGAAGGCACAAGCATATATGTTGCAGAAAGCACTGGATTCCGAACAGGTGGAGGATGGACCAAGCGAAATTCCCTCTGAAGTAATGGACGCAGTAATCCCTTTTGTGTGGGCAACGGAGAAACCTGGAAGAGCCAGATGTGCAGAACCGGTAAAGGTGGAATTAAAACAAGGAGCTAAACCGGTAAGGCGAAAACAGTATCCCATGAAGTTAGAGGCCCGTGTTGGACTGGAGCCTATGATTAATAATTTCTTAAAGTATGGACTGTTGCGAGAATGTCAATCCGAGTACAATACTCCAATCCTGCCTGTAAAAAAACCATATTCACAAGAATATCGTCTAGTACAGGATTTGCGAGCTATTAACCAGATAGTGACTGATGTGCACCCAGTGGTACCCAATCCATACACTTTGTTAACAACGATAAATGATTCCAATGTCTATTTTACAGTATTGGACTTAAAAGATGCTCTCTTCTGTATCCCTTTGGAGGAACAAAGTCAGCAATTATTCGCCTTTGAGTGGGAAAGTCCTACAACGAAACGCAAAATGCAGTTGTGCTGGACAGTACTCCCTCAAGGATTCAAGAACAGCCCTACAATTTTTGGTAATGTACTTGCAAAAGAATTAGAATTATGGCAAGGTAAGAAAGAGACCACTACCTTATTACAGTATGTGGATGATATCTTACTGGGGGCAGACACTATTGAAGAATGTAGAGAAACAACCATCAGTTTATTAAATTTTTGGGGAACAGCGGGATACAGGGTGTCTCGGAAAAAGTACAGATCATGAAGGAAAGCGTAATCTATCTAGGATTTGAAATATCCCAGGGGAAAGAAAATTAGAAATCGAAAGGAAAGAAGCGATTTGTCAGATCGCCCCCCCAGAATCAAAAAGAGAACTTAGGGGATTTTTAGGAATGGCTGGGTGGTGTCACCTGTGGATACCTAATTTTGGATTAATGGCAAAGCCTTTATATGAAGCTGTTAAGGGGCCGGGAGACTTGCTGGAGTGGACTCCAGAATGCCGAAAAGGATTTGATGAAATCAAGTTTGCTCTCATGAGTGCCCCTGCATTAGGACTTCCGAACCTAACAAAGCCATTTGAGCTTTATGTACATGAGAGAGGGCACCAGGCTTTGGGAGTGCTTGTACAGACTTTAGGAAATTGGAAAAGACCTGTGGCTTACTTTTCAAGACAGCTGGATAAAGTGAGTACAGGGTGGCCAGGATGCCTCAGAGCAGTTGCAGCTGCTGTGCTGTTAATACAAGAGGCACGAAAATTGACATTGGGACAAAAAGTGACTGTTTATGTGCCACATGCTGCTGCAGCAGTTTTAGAACAAAAAGGACATCACTGGTTATCCCCAAGTAGGATGGTGCAGTACCAGGCAGTGATACTTGAGCAAGAAGATGTAACCATGAAGGTGTCCAATACCCTTAATCCGGCATCTTTATTACCACTTCATGAAGAGGGGAGGTTGGCTCATGACTGTCTGCAAACTATTGAGCAAGTATACTCCAGCCGTCCAGATTTGAGAGATATTCCGTTGCAGAATCCAGACTGGGAATTATTTACCGATGGGAGCAGTTTTATAGTAAAGGGAGAAAGAAGGGCTGGATACGCTGTTGTCACTTTGGAAGGAGAAATCGAAGCAAGATCGCTACCAGCAAATACATCCGCCCAGAAAGCAAAACTGATTGCTTTAACCCGGGCTCTGGAATTATCAGAGGGAAAATGGACTAATGTGTTTACAGACTCAAAATACGCCTTTGGGGTTATACATGCCCATGGCGCAATTTGTAAAGAAAGAGGATTGCTATCTTCTCAAGGGAATCTCCAGGATTTTTCTCAACATTTCTCAAGGAAAATGTTATTAAAAGAAATTATACCAAGATTTGGGGTACCAGAAGGGTTTTCTTCAGATAGGGGACCTCATTTTATAGCAGAAATAGTACAACAAATCTCAAAAATACTACAAATTAAATGGGACTTACATACCCCCTGGAGGCCACAATCCAGTGGAAAAGTGGAAAGAATGAATCAAACAATTAAGAGACAGGTAGGAAAATTGTATCAGGAGACTCAGATGAAATGGACTGATGTTTTACCTCTGGCATTATTAAGAACCAGAATAACCGCAAGGGTTAGGGAGAAAGTTAGTCCATTTGAGATTCTGTATGGTAAACCTTACACTGTAAATTTAACTGGAAATGAAATTCAAATGCACGTTAAGGGCGATCAAATTTTAAGTGATTATCTCTTGTCTATGGCAAAGGTTCTTACTTCTCTCCGTAGGTACATCCAGTTAAGATCTCCTGTACTTTTAGATTCACCTGTACATTCATTCCAGCCGGGAGATCAAGTGTATCTTCGGACCTGGAAGGATGAGCCATTGGTAGAAAAGTGGAGAGGACCGTATCTTGTACTGCTAACAACAAATACTGCTGTGAAACTGCAGGGAATTGATTCCTGGATCCACTACACCCGAGTGAAAGCAGTACCTCGAGAGACGTGGAAAGCTGAGCAAGTTCAACCTTTAAAGTTGAAAATATATAAAGATATATGAGTTGTATTGGAAGCGAATCGGTTTTAAATTTTGATTGTACGCAGGGAAGAATTGCTTTAATCTGTTTGTTAGGAATAGGGTTAATATTGTTGTTACGGTATCTGTGTAAAAATGATGTTCTCCTTAACAACCAGGGGAGAAATGTGGTGGTTAGTTTTTCTAGGTTACCTGAGCCAAACAATTAAAGGGAATCAGGAAGGATTTTGGAGTCACAATCTCCATTTGGAAGTAATTACGAAATCTATGAAGATAGTTAACCAGAGGGATTGCTGGGTGTGTACCCACTTCCCTGAACTTTCCAACAAGGGCTTCCCACTAATTGGAGTGCCTATGAAACAACCAAACAGGAATGGGAAGTCCAGAGGGTGACAGGAGATTATTATCAATGTATCCAAAGATGTAATAATAGTAATAAATGGTGGGAGAAAACTATACTTTATGGAAAGCAACCGATCAACTGTACTGGAGCCATTAAGGTAGGAGGTTATAAAGATTGCTCTCGGATACCTGAATAGGTTATAAGTGGCCAAGTAAGGAACTAAATGGGTGGCGTGTTCCAAAAGGTAGTGGATGGTATTGGTTGTGTGGAAACAAGGCACGAAAAGTGCTACCTCCTAATTGGTCAGGGACATGTACTTTAGGGGCAATAATCCCTAATGTTACCATAAGAAAAGAATTGAGTAATAAATACCAAAAATCCTGGCTAAGAACATTCATAAGGAGACAAAAGAGGGTCAATAATCCTTTAATAGATCGACCTACTAGGTTGCAGTCATTCGTAAGGTGGCTGTTTCCACAACTGGGAGTGAGTGAACTCGAAAAAGCAATAGTAAATATTTCAGCAGTTATTGAAAAAATAGGGAATAAAACCTCTGATGCCACTGCAGCTTTACAAGAGGAGGTTTCAGAAATTGCTAAAATAACTACCCAAAACAGGATGGCTCTAGAGATGTTATTGGCATCTCAGGGAGGAGTATGTACAGTAATAAACACTAGTTGCTGTGTATATGTGGATCAAAGCGGGAGAATTTCTACTGATCTAAATGAAATCTGGAAGCAGACTGAAATCTTACATGGGGTTCAGAAAGAGGATACCTCTTTTGGATTTGAAGAAACATGGAAATGGTTGACTTCCTTGTCGCCTTCTGATGCGACAATCTCCCGTCCGCCTGAGACGGCACGGAGGCTCCCCCTGTCTCTGGGCCAATGAGCACTGACACCAATATGAGGATGCTACAAATGGCGTTTATTGTACGTATGCATTCGCTTATATACCTACAAGCATACTGCTATCTCTACGTCATATCCTTCCTCTTCCTTCCTCTTTCCGTGCCATCGCGAGATCTTCCGATCGTCGTTCCCTACACTTCCTGGTTCCCTGCTGTGAGCTCATGGGTTAAAAAATGTTTAACAATTTTGGGAATGGTGTTAGTAGTTTTTGTATGCGTTTATGTAGTGATTCAATGCATTTCTAAGCGTTTTACAAAATTAATATGGGAAAGATTTTAAAAGAGTGAGACTAATATGAAAATGATCATATAAGTCTCAAAGGGGGGAATTGTTACAAGACAACCCTGAGAAGCTCAGAAAGAATGTCTGAAGCAGGTAGATTTGGATAACTTCTATCTTAGATAGAATTTGCTTAGCATGAGTAGCCACACACTTGCTTAGCATGAGTAGCTAAATTTGCTGAAGCCTTAGGCCGCGCTCCTAGTTCGTTAAGAAAGGGCCCCAGAGCTGGTGCAGGCTGGAAAGATAAGGGAGTTACAAGCAGTCTGCATTCCTGTGCCCCACTCTCCGAAAGGGAGGATGCCAAGGCTGAGAAATAAGGCCTGTTTGGGCGCCAGGACCTTGGGAAGCAAACCTTCCTCTCACTGTTGAAACAGTGCTGATTAAGGGCTCTGGATTATGTCTTCTTCCTCAGGGCCTTGGGAGATAACACCTACTGACCCAGCTGGGGCAGTGTTAATTGACCAGGACCTTGAGGAGCAGGGGTGGGATCCAGGGAATGAAGAAATCACTAACCAATCAGTGTAAAAGGGAAAGTTGTAAATCTGGCAAATTGTGTGTATAAATGCTACTTGAAAAGTTGGGGGGGGTGTGCTTGATTTCTGGGAAACCACCGAGCACCCAGGCTTGCGCAACTCTGAAATAAATAAACAAATGTCTCTCCTGAGTGTGTAATTATTGGCTTATTGCACACCGGGCAAACAATCCGCTTTTTGGACAACACTGTGACCTCACAAGCACAGCCAGCAGCCAGGAGCCTGCCACTGCCCTAGGAGGCACTCAGGCTGATGTGACCTCACAAGCACAGCCAGCAGCCATGAGCATGCTACTGGCCTAGGAGGCACTGAGGCTGCTGTGACCTCACAAGCACAGCCAGCAGCCATGAGCCTGCCACTGCCCTAGGAGGCACTGAGGCTGCTGTGACCTCACAAGAAGAGCCAGCAGGGGGCCCTGTAGACTAACCTATGAGGCACTCAGGCTGCTGTGACCTCACAAGCAGAGGCAGCAGCCAGGATCATGACCCTGGCCTAGCAGACACTCAGGCTGCTGTGACCTCACAAGCACAAACAGAAGGCGGCGCTTGCCCCTAACCTATGAGGCACTGAGGTTGCTATGACCTCACAAACACAGCCAGCAGCCAGGAGCATGCCACTGGCCTAGGAGGCACGGAGGCTGCTGGGACCTGACAAGCACAAACAGAAGGGGGCGCTTGCCCCTAACCTATGAGGCCCTGAGGTTCCTGTGACCTCACAAGCACACCCAGCAGCCATGAGCCTGCCACTGGCCTAGGAGGCACGGAGGCTGCTGTCACCTGACAAGCACAGCCAGCAGGCAGGAGCCTGCCACTGCCCTATGAAGCACTGAGGCTGCTGTGACCTCACAAGCACAGCCAGCAGCCATGCGCCTGCTACCGGTGTAGAAGGCACTCAGGCTGCTGTGACCTCACAAGCACAGCCAGCAGCCAGGAGCCTGCCACTGGCCTACGAGGCACTGAGGCTGCTGTGACCTCACAAGCACAGCCAGCAGCCAGGAGCCTGCCACTGCCCTAGGAGGCACTCAGGCTGCTGTTACCTCACAAGCACAGCCAGCAGCCATGGGCTTGGCACTGGCCTAGGAGGCACTGAGGCTGCTGTGACCTCACAAGCACAACCAGCAGCCATGGGACTCCCACTGGCCTGGGAGGCACTAAGGCTGCTGTGACCTCAAAAGCACAAACAGAAGGGGGCGCTTGCCCCTCACCTATGAGGCACTGAGGTTGCTGTGACCTCACAAACACAGCCAGCAGCCAGGAGCCTGCCACTGGCCTCGGAGGCACTCAGACTGCTGCGACCTCATAAGCACAGCCAGCAGCCAGGAGCATGCCACTACCCTATGAAGCACGGAGGCTTCTGTGACCTCACAGGCACAGCCAGCAGCTAGGAGCCTGACACTGGCCTAGGAGGCACTCAGGCTGCTGTGACCTCATAAGCACAGCCAGCAGCCATGAACCTGCCCCTGGCCTAGGAGGCACGGAGGCTGCTGTGACCTCACAAGCACAGCCAGCAGCCATGGGCTTGCCACTGCCCTAGGAGGCACGGAGGCTACTTTGACCTCACAAGGACAGCCAGCAGCCATGAGCCTGCCACTGGCCTAGGAGGAACTGAGGCTGCTGTGACCTCACAGGCACAGCCAGCAGCCAGGTGCCTGCCACTGGCCTAGGAGGAACTCAGGCTGCTGTCACCTCACAGGCACAGCCAGCAGCCAGGTTCCTGACACCAGCATATGAGGCACTGAGTCTGCTGTGACCTCAGAGGCACAGCCAGCAGCCATGAGCCTGACACCACCCTATGAGGCACTGAGTTTGCTCTGACCTCACAAGCACAGCCAGCAGACGGAGCCTGCCACTGGCCTCGGAGGCACTGAGGCTGCTGTGACCTCACCAGCACAGCC
Organism: Dromaius novaehollandiae; assembly: GCF_036370855.1. Taxonomy (NCBI): domain Eukaryota; kingdom Metazoa; phylum Chordata; class Aves; order Casuariiformes; family Dromaiidae; genus Dromaius; species Dromaius novaehollandiae. The sequence continues at coordinate 797,906 of NC_088113.1, read as the reverse complement.
AGCAGCCAGGAGCCTGCCACTGCCCTATGAAGCACTGAGGCTGCTGTTACCTCACCAGCACAACCAGCAGCCATGAGCCTGCCACTGGCCTAGGAGGCACGGACGGTGCTGTGACCTCACCAGCACAGCCAGCAGTCAGGGGCCTGCCACTGGCTTAGGAGGCACTGAGGTTGCTGTGACCTCACAAGCATCGCCAGTAGCCATGAGCTTGCCAGTGGCCAAGGAGGCATGGAGGCTGCTGTGACCTCACAAGCACAGGAGCAGCCAGGAGCATGCCACTGGCCTATGAGGCACTGAGGCTGCTGTCACCTGACAAGCACAGCCAGCAGCCAGGAGCCTGCCACTGCCCTGAGAAGCACTGAGGCTGCTGTGACCTCACAAGCACAGCCAGCAGCCATTGGCCTGCCACTGTCCGAAGAGGCACTGAGTTTGCTCTGACCTCACCAGCACACCAAGCAGCCATTGGCCTCCCTCTGGCCTACAGGAAAAGGAGGCTGATGTGACCTCACAAGCACAGCGAGTAGCCAGCGGCCTCCCACTGCCCTATAAGGTACAGAGACAAATGTGACCTCAAAAGGCAGCCAGCAGACAGAGGCCTGCCATGGGCCTCTCAGGAAATAGGACTGCTGTGACCTCACAAGCACAGCCAGCAGCTATGGGCCTGCCATTGGCCGATGAGGCACTGAGGCTGCTGTGACCTCACAAGCACAGCCAGCAGCTATGGGCCTGCCACTGTGCTATGAGGCACTGAGGCTGCTGTGACCTCACAAGCACAGCCAGCAGCCAGGGGCCTGCTGCTGGCCAATCAGGCTGTAGGAGTGTTGTGACCTGGCAAGCACAGCCAGCAGCAATTGGTCTGCCACTGGCCTACAAGAAAAGGAGGCTGATGTGACCTCACAAGCACAGCGAGTAGCCAGGGGCCTCCCACTGACCTATAAGGTACAGAGACAAATGTGACCTCAAAAGGCATCCAGCACACAGGGGCCTTCCACGGCCCTATCAGGAACTAGGACTGCTGTGACCTCACAAGCACAGCCAGCAGCCATTGGCCTGCCACTGTCCAAACAGGCACTGAGTTTGCTCTGACCTCACCAGCACACCAAGCAGCCATTGGCCTCCCTCTGGCCTACAGGAAAAGGAGGCTGATGGGACCTCACAAGCACAGCGAGGAGCCAGAGGCCTCCCACTGCCCTATAAGGTACAGAGACAAATGTGACCTCAAAAGGCAGCCAGCAGACAGAGGCCTGCCACAAGCCTATCAGGAAATAGGATTGCTGTGACGTTACAAGCACAGTCAGCAGCTTCGGGCCTGCCACTGGCCTATGAGGCACTGAGGCTGCTGTGAGCTCACAAGCACACCAAGCAGACATTGGCCTCCCATGGGCCTGTCAGGCACTGAGGCTGCTGTGACCTTACAAGCACAGCCAGCAGCCATTGGCCTCCAACTGCCTGATGAGGCGCTGACGCTGCTGTCAACTCAGAAGCACAGTAAATAGTCAGGGGCCTGCCACTGCCCTATAGGGCACTGAGGCTTCTCTGACCTCACAAGCCCACCCAGCAGTCATTGGCCTCGAACTGGCATACCTGGCACTGAAGCTTCTGTAACCTGAAAAGCACAGCCAGCAGCCACGTGCCTGCCACTGGCCTGTGAAGCACTGAGGCTGCTGTGACCTCACAAGCACAGCCAGCAGACAGGGGCCTGCCACTGCCCTATAAGACACTGAGGCTGCTGTGACCTCACAAGCAAAGCCAGCAGCTGTGGGTCTGCCACTGGCCTATCAGGCTGTAGGACTGCTGTGACCTCACAAGCACAGCCAGCAGCTATGGGCCTGCCAGTGACCTATCAGACATGTGTCGCGGCCCAAAAGGAGTCGTTCAGGACGACCTCCCTCCCCTTAGGACCAACGACCAAGTTCGTGATGCCCTTGCACTCAATTAAGGTGAAAACGACACCAGCCAACCAGTTTAAGATTTATTAAGGCAAAATGGAATCAACTAACGAGACATGTCCCGCGTCACACGTTTAGGGAAAAAGAGAGGAAAAGGGGAAGAGAGAGAGAGAAAGATATCACCACCCGTGGATCCAGCGGCGTCCCGTTGGTCCTCTTCTTTTGGGAGTCCTTGCGGCGGGGCGGGGGGGCAGAGGGGGGAAGCTCCCGTCTGGTTCCGCTGACTCTGCTCGAGTTCTTCAGTCGTCGCAAGCAAGCCCCCCCATTCACACAGTCTGCAGTTTTTATAGGTTCTTGCCCGGCCTCTGGGAGGTGCTTCCTCGCTTCCCATGCAGATTAACCGTCATGCGCAGTCCGCCCTCTCGGAACCTTCCAGAAATGGGCTGGGGTATCTGGGGGTCTCCTGCTCATGCGCAGATGGCAAATGAGTACGTGCGGTTCGTGCCCTAGAGACGCCCTTCTGCCCTTTTCGCACCCTTTTTACCCTGTGCAGGTGCACGAGGTTGTTTACTTCGCAGACGGCTCCCGGGGGCGCCAGCGCGGCATTGCCCGACACACCTTGGCAGCGGCAGCTTTGCAGCAGCAGCAGCAATGTCAAGACAAAACCGCATTTAGTACCGGTCCTCTACACCACCCCGTGTCTCAACATTGCAGCTTGGCAGCAGGAGAGAGAGAGAGAGAAAGAAAGCAAGCAAGGAAAGGAGAGAGAATTAGGGACGGGGGGGAAGTCGTGGGAACAACATGGGTTTGGGTAAAAAATAAAGTGCTTAACAGTGATTAAACAGAGGTCTTGCTCAATGCAAGCTTATTCTTTAACAACTTCAACAACATTTAACTTTACAAAACAGACATCAAAACTGAGTTAATGAGGTAGGATTGTTACAATAGGCATAAAACAGCTGGCAAATGCGCTGTGGATGTCAATATGCAATTTCCTCCTTCAGGAGAAACTGGGAAATGATGGGTACTGTGGTTGGCCACGGCCAATGGATGGCACGGATTTTCTTTATGCCGTCCGGCAAGGTGGTAGGAACAAATTGCATATTTGACACAACATGTCCGATTAATTGAACAAAGCAAGGAATTATACAAGAACATTAAGGCGGCAACTGCACCTAACAAATACAATATTAACTGTTTCACCCACGGTGCCCCCAGTAACCAGGACTACAAATCGCCACTCCAGCCATTCCAGGTTTGGACGAGGACGTGGGCTATTTTTCTGATATCTTTGGTTAACTGGAGAACTACTTCGCCTACATCATCTATTTCCAAACAACAGTTAGGAATATTTAATTTCCCACACACTTCTCCCTCTTCAGCTAACAGGTAATCTAAAAACCATGTGGTGCTGAAGGATTGCCGTGCGCATCTGTTGGGATTGCCAAGTTAGAAGATCTATCGTGTCAGCGGTTTTGTTGGTAATAATTTCTAGAGCCGCTTGTAGTCTGATTATTTCCCCATTTTTGCGTCCCGCCCAAATTTCCCTTAATGGATCGCGTCTTACAGGCAACACTTCTGTCTCCAAGGTTATCATATACCTTTATGCCTAACCGAGGTCCACTTGTTTCTGGCAAAAGGAAAAACAAAGGTCTGATAACCCCTATATAACAAATTCCCAACCACCCCGTGGGTAAAAATGTATATGCTGTGTGCCTGCATATCCAGTAATGCCCCTTCTTAGCTCCAATGCCCTGAGCAAATGGCCCGTTTATCCCTGGTGGGAATTGAAAGTAAGTTGCACCTCTGTTGCCCAGAGGGCTGAAGAAGGTGGTTGCCCCATCACCTATTCGGCCGGTACAATACCAAGCCCCAGAAGTGTATTCTGGTGGTAGGTTTGCCATAGCACATATAAGCACATTAAGACAAGAAGTATCTTTCCAACACAGGTTAAGAATGCCATTCTTGGCTGTTGTGTTTTCAACAATAAAGCTAATTATGATCGCAGCACACAATTACAAAAAATGATAAAAATAACTGTTATAACTACCACAGGTAGTATCGTTGAGGACACTCAAGCTCAACATAAGACAAGTCTTCTTCCCCAGTGCCCTCTTCCTTTTACATTGTTGACCTAAAAGGAAGGGAGGATCCACCTGGCATGGATTCTATGATCTTTCCCATGGGCATCAGTAGCTACCCATGCATACAGATTTTTTGAAGCTTTTAGTACTAGAGGTATTTGTCCCACAGTGGGTAAGTCCACTAGAACCGGTTGTCCCGGGTAATACAAGGGATTCCTCGGTTTCTTATTCTCCCCAGTCCCAGGTAAGAGGGATGGAGGATTAGGGCAAAAAGCAGCGAGTCTGGGGCAGCCATTTACTCCCCATCGTCCATTGACTTTAGTTACTGCATCAGATATTCGTCGCGCCCATCCGGGATTGTGCGGTCTCAGGGTTCGTTTTAAGAGTCCTGGGGTGCAGACGGGGTCTTGGGATAAGGGAGGAGGAACTTTGGGGTTTGAGGAAGATGGGGTTCCCCTTATCCTGTCCCAACTTCTTACCAAACCTTCCAGGTTGGGAGTTGGTAACCTATCCATGACTTCTCTGGGAATTCCCTTTGAAATGCCTTCTGCCCATAATAATTGTCTCCTGCTATCCAACACCCGTACCGGTTTCCCAGGATGTGGGTGTTGCAGTGATTTATATTGCCTCCCACTTTCCTCAACTCTTCTTATTTCTGCTTTATGCTTTGTTTCCCCCTGGCCAGTGAATCCCATACGCCTTCCGTAATTAATTAGCTCCTGTGCCACCTCCCCCCAAGTCATGTCGGGGGGGCCTCCCCTTCATCTCGGTCGGGGAGTTCGTAATCGGTCTTGCAGCTGAACAGCATCAGGAAGTCCCCTGATCAGAGGATGTAACCTCTCGGGGTCTGCCACACACTGCATGGGGGAGGGCTGCTGCGGAAGCAGCAAACGGTCATGCATCAATTGGAGGCAAGCAGTTTTCTGCACGCTTTCCAGAATGTGGCCCGCTGTGGGTGTTTTAATAGAAAAAGGGTCTCCTCTTTCCATTGGGTCTAATCCTCCTGCCCAGTAGGCTACCTCTGGGTCAAGGACCATGGTTCCCTGTTATCATTTGTGGTTAGAAAGACTCTGGGTCCCCAATATCCTCTAGCTTCATCTTCGCTCAGCAGAATGCGATCCCCCCCCGGTGAGGGAGACTCTCCACACATACTCAGTTTCAGTTTCCCGGGAGCCCCGGGAGTATTTTTCCTGTATTTTAGCCAAGTCCTGAGGGGAATAGGGGATAATACGCGTGGTACGTTGTTGAATACCACCCTGACCATTATCAGTGGTTTCCGTTTTAATCAAGGGTCTCATTACTACATTCCCATCTCCAGGATAAAAGGAGTTCCTGCTGTCTTCTAATTCTTTAATTGGATATATGGATTTTAGATCAGATGCCTGTTTTCCGTCTAGTTCGGCCAAATTCGAGAATCCCGGTTCACTATCATTAACCCCCCGCCTGTTTTCTTCCAATTCAGACCGCAGGATTCTCTCTCGGTCTAGTGAGTCTGATAAGATTATGTGAAGCCGCTGAGTATGGTTGCGCTCCGCAGTGAGTTGACTTTGCAAGTTTCTTACCTGTTCTTGCAAAGACTCAACTGTCTCTTTGGCTCGACTCTGGGAGTTTCTTATGTGTTCTCCCAAGGACTCAATGGTCTTTTTATCACCTTGCCTCCCCCACCGGGCAGCAATTAGTGCCGCCCCTAAAACACCACAAACTGTTGCCCGAGCCATGCCAAGAGAGAGCAGGGCTTTATAGCCCTTCAGATTCGCAAAAAGAGGATTATCCTTCATTGTTGGATCCTCTGTACTACAAATTATTCACAAGCACAGCACACTGTCACGGGCCTGCCACTGCCATAAAGGGCACAGAGGCTGCTGTGACCTCACAAGCACAGCCAGCAGCCAGGGGCCTGCCATTGGCCTGTGAAGCACTGAGGCTGCAGTGACCTCACAAGCACAGCGAGGAGCAAGAGGCCTGCCATTGCCCTATAAGGTACAGAGACAAATGTGACCTCAAAAGGCAGCCAGCAGACAGAGGCCTGCCACGGGCCTATCAGGAAATAGGACTGCTGTGACCTTACAAGCACAGCCAGCAGCTATGGGCCTGCCACTGGCCTATGAGGCACTGAGGCTGCTATGACCTCAACAAGCACAGTCAGCAGCCAGGGGCCTGCTGCTGGCCTCTCAGGCTGTAGGAGTGTTGTGACCTGACAAGCACAGCCAGCAGCTATGGGCCTGCCACTGGCCTATAGGGTACAGAGGCTGATGTGACCTCACAAGCACAGCCAGCAGCCATTGGCCTGCCACTGTCCAAACAGGCACTGAGGCTGCTTTGACCTAACCAGCACACCAAGCAGCCATTGGCCTCCCTCTGGCCTACAGGAAAAGGAGGCTGATGTGACCTCACAAGCACAGCCAGCAGCTAGGGGCCTCCCACTGCACTATAAGGTACAGAGACAAATGTGACCTCAAAAGGCAGCCAGCAGACAGAGGCCTGCCATTGGCCTATCAGGAAACAGGACTGCTGTGACCTTACAAGCACAGCCAGCAGCTATGGCCCTGCCACTGGCCGATAATGCACTGAGGCTGCTGTGACCTCACAAGCACAGTCAGCAGCCAGGGGCCTGCTGCTGGCCTCTCAGGCTGTAGGAGTGTTGTGACCTGACAAGCACAGCCAGCCGCCATTGGCCTGCCACTGGCCTATACAGCACTGTGGCTTCTATGACCTCACAAGCACAGTCAGCAGCCAGGGGCCTGCTGCTGGCCTATCAGGCTGTTGGAGTGTTGTGACCTGACAAGCACAGCCAGCAGCCATGGGCCTCCCTCTGGCCTACAGGAAAAGGAGGCTGATGGGACCTCACAAGCACAGCGAGGAGCCAGCGGCCTCCCACTGCCCTATAAGGTACAGAGACAAACGTGACCTCAAAAGGCAGCCAGCAGACAGAGGCCTGCCACAGGCCTATCAGGCAATAGGACTGCTGTGACTTCACAAGCACAGCCAGCAAACAGGGGTCTGCCACTGGCCTATGAGGCAATGAGAGTGCTCTAACCTCACAAAAAAAGCTGGCTTACAGGATCCTGCCACTCACCTATTAAGCACTGTGGCTGTGAGGCTGCTGTGAGCTCACAAGCAGAGTCAGCAGCCATGGGCCTCCCACTGCCCTATAAGGTACAGAGACAAATGTGACCTCAAAAGGCAGCCAGCAGACAGAGGCCTGCCACAGGCCTATCAGGCAATAGGACTGCTGTGACGTTACAAGCACAGCCAGCAGCTGTGGGTCTGCCACTGGCTATCAGGCACTCAGACTGCTGTGAGCTCACAAGCACAGCAAACAGCCATGAGCCTGCCACTGCCCTATAGGGCACAGAGGCTGCTGTGACCTCACGAGCACAGCCAGCAGCCAGGAGCCTGCCACTGGCCTGTGAAGCACTGAGACAAATGTGACCTCACAAGCACAGCAAACAGCCTTGGGCATCCCACTGGCATATCAGTCAATGGGACTGCTGTGACCTCACGAGCACAGCCAGCAGCTATGGGCCTGCCACTGGCCTATAGGGCACGGAGGCTGCTGTGACCTCACAAGCACAGCCAGCAGGCACTGGCCTGCCCCTCGTATATCAGGCACTGAGGCTGCTGCTGTTGTCCGAAAAGCGGATTCGTTGCCCGGTGTGCAATAAGCCAATAATTACACACTCAGGAGAGACATTTGCTTATTTATTTCAGAGTTGCGCAAGCCTGGGTGCTCGGTCGTTTCCCACAAATCAAGCACACACACCCCCCCCCCAACTTTTCAAGTAGCATTTATACAAACAAATTGCCAGATTTGCAATTTTCCCTTTTACACTGATTGGTTAGTGATTTCTTCATTCCCCGGGTCCCACCCCTGTCTCCCAAGGTCCTGATGAGGGGAGATCAATTAACACTGCCCCAGCAGGGACAGTAGGTGTTATCTCCCAAAGTCCTGACAAGGGGGAGATAGTCCAGACCCCTTAATTAACATTGTTTCAGCAGTGAGAGGAGGTTTTGCTTCCCAAGGTCCTGGTGCCCAAGCAGGCCTTATTTCAAAGCCTTGACATCCTCCCTTTCGGAGTGTGGGGCACAGGAATGCAAACTGCTTGTAACTCCCTTATCTTTCCAGCCTGCACCAGCTCTGGGGCCCTTTCTTACTGAACTAGGAGTGCGGCCTAAGGCTTCAGCAAATTTAGCTACTCATGAAGCAAGTTTTATCTAAGTGGCTACCTCTAGACCACTTCAGACTTAATGTTAGAAGTTATCCTAATCTACCTAGTTCACGCATTCCTTCTGAGCTTCCCAGGGTTGTCTTGTAACAATTCCCCCCTTTGAGACTTATATGATCATTTTCATATTAGTCTCACTCTTTTAAAATCTTTCCCATATTAATTTTGTGCAACATCTACAAATGCATTGAATCACTACATAAACGCATACAAAAACTACTAACACCATTCCCAAAATTGTTAAACACTTTTTAACCCATGAGCTCACGTCAGGGAACCAGGAAGTCAACCATTTCCATGTTTCTTCAAATCCAAAAGAGGTATCCTCTTTCTGAACCCCATGTAAGATTTCAGTCTGCTTCCAGATTTCATTTAGATCGGTAGAAATTCTCCCGCTTTGATCCACATATACACAGCAACTAGTATTTATTACTGTACATACTCCTCCCTGAGATGCCAATAACATCTCTAGAGCCATCCTGTTTTGGGTAGTTATTTTAGCAATTTCTGAAACCTCCTCTTGTAAAGCTGCAGTGGCATCAGAGGTTTTATTCCCTATTTTTTTCAATAACTGCTGAAATATTTACTATTGCTTTTTCAAGTTCACTCACTCCCAGTTGTGGAAACAGCCACCTTACGAATGACTGCAACCTAGTAGGTCGATCTATTAAAGGATTATTGACCCTCTTTTGTCTCCTTATGAATGTTCTTAGCCAGGATTTTTGGTATTTATTACTCAATTCTTTTCTTATAGTAACATTAGGGATTATTGCCCCTAAAGTACATGTCCCTGACCAATTAGGAGGTAGCACTTTTCGTGCCTTGTTTCCACACAACCAATACCATCCACTACCTTTTGGAACACGCCACCCATTTAGTTCCTTACTTGGCCACTTATAACCTATTCAGGTATCCGAGAGCAATCTTTATAACCTCCTACCTTAATGGCTCCAGTACAGTTGATCGGTTGCTTTCCATAAAGTATAGTCTTCTCCCACCATTTATTACTATTATTACATCTTTGGATACATTGATAATAATCTCCTGTCACCCTCTGGACTTCCCATTCCTGTTTGGTTGTTTCATAGGCACTCCAATTAGTGGGAAGCCCTTGTTGGAAAGTTCAGGGAAGTGGGTACACACCCAGCAATCCCTCTGGTTAACTATCTTCATAGATTTCGTAATTACTTCCAAATGGAGACTGTGACTCCAAAATCCTTCCTGATTCCCTTTAATTGTTTGGCTCAGGTAACCTAGAAAAACTAACCACCACATTTCTCCCCTGGTTGTTAAGGAGAACATCATTTTTACACAGATACCGTAACAACAATATTAACCCTATTCCTAACAGATTAAAGCATTTTTTCCCTGAATACACTCTAAATTTAAAACCGATTCGCTTCTAATACATCTCCTATATCTTTATATATTTTTAACTTTAGAGGTTGAACTTGTTCAGCTTTCCACGTCTCTCGAGGTACTGCTTTCACTCGGGTGTAATCTAAAAGTATAACTGGATGTACCTACGGAGAGAAGAACCTTTGCCATAGACAAGAGATAATCACTTAAAATTTGATCACCCTTAACGTGCATTTGAATTTCATTTCCAGTTAAATTTACAGTGTAAGGTTTGCCATACAGAATCTCAAATGGACTAACTTTCTCCCTAACCCTTGGGGTTATTCTGGTTCTTAATAATGCCAGAGGTAAAACATCAGTCCATTTCATCTGAGTCTCCTGACACAATTTTCCTACCTGTCTCTTAATTGTTTGATTCATTCTTTCCACTTTTCCACTGGATTGTGGCCTCCAGGGGGTATGTAAGTCCCATTTAATTTGTAGTATTTTTGAGATTTGTTGTACTATTTCTGCTATAAAATGAGGTCCCCTATCTGAAGAAAACCCTTCTGGTACCCTAAATCTTGGTATGATTTCTTTTAATAACATTTTCACTACCTCCCTTGCTTTAGTGGTACGACACGGGAAAGCCTCAGGCCATCCTGAAAAGGTGTCAACAATTACCAACAAATATTTATATCCATTACATCTTGGTAATTCAGAAAAATCAATTTGCCAGTAATCCCCAGGCATGAAGCCCCTTTTTACTTCCCCTGGGGGGGCTTCTTCTGAATCCTGGGATTATTTCTAAGACAGATTTCACATTTTTGTGTAATACCCTTTGCAATTATTAACATACTAACTCCCACAGCAAATCTTTTAACTGTTTCAACCAATGCCTCAGCTCCCATGTGGGTACTACCATGTATTTGCTTCATCAGCTTCTTCATTATCGGCAAAGTTACCACACACTGTCCAGTAGATGTCACCCACCATCCTTCAGGAGTTTTTATGCATTTCAGTATTTCTGCTAATTTATTTTCTTTTTCAGTGTATACTGGAATTTCCATTTTTAACATTCTCTCTGGAACTAATGCTGCCACTGACATGGATAATTTTGCAGCCTCATCGGCCTGTTATGGAAATTAGGCTTGTCGGCCACCATAACAGAGTTCGACCCTAGGTTCCCCCAAGTAAAGTTCAGAGCCAAATCAAAACAAATTAAATTTTAATCACACGCGTGCCGTAATTACAGCTCGAGCTGGGTGCCTCCGAAGAGGGACCCTAACATAAACAAATCCTGGGTAATTATAGTCTTTTCGACTTCCATTTCCCACCCCTCACGCGATAGTTAGACCAATAGTAATTTTTTGGTCTGGGGTCTCCTGCTCCTCATTGGGTCTCATCGTCTTTCTGAGGCAAGCTGGTTTTCTCCTTATTCTTGTTTTTTTGCAGTCTCTGATGACGGTTGTACTTCTGTTTTTGTTGGGTCTGGCGGTTGCCTCCCAAGGTCTTATTTTCCCCCATTGTTTTGGCGTCTTCCCTCTCGGAGTCGGTGACACAGGTGCGCAGACTGCGTGTGGCTCCCTTATCTTCCCAGCCTGAACGAGCTCTGAGGCACTATTTTTTATTAAACTAAGTAAAGATTCGTTACTTTTCCCACGCACGGCCTAAGGCTTCGGCAAATCTAGCCACTCATGCTAAGCAAGTTTTATGTAAGTTGTGCTAAGCAGCCATTTCTAGACAGTTTCAATTCACTATTCTTTAACAGTTTCCCCCCTTTGTTTTTATGAAGCATCCCTGCTAATATTTTAAACAGAGTTCTCGAAGTCTTTCGAGGCATACTATCACTTTCCATACTCTTATATATAATATGATTGTAAGCAATAGGCATAACACAGTTAAACTGAACACAACTACTACTGGGTGCAATACATGATTATAAATCCCTGTTGTGGTTGGTGACCACCCTAGAAGAGTTTCCCAGCCATGATGTTCTCCATCCCTTTTTACCCTTTCTAAGATATGATGTATCTCTTTTGCATCATGGTGAACAGTGATTAGAGTTTTCTGTCCACTGTTCCGGATGCGCTCTAGCAGTCGATGCAAATCATCATGTTGCAGTAGTTTCCTTACCAGGGTGAGATTCATCCCAATGGGAGTAGGTAGTAAATTTTGAATTAATGTATAATTAGATTGTAACAATTGATAAGACGTGATAGGAGCTGAATAATTGAAATCACATCCCATGATTTTGGTAAAGCTACAAATACAAATATTTCAATGATTACTCATATCTACTACAATGCCATCTATAACTATAAGACTACAAAAGGTTCTCATACATACACACCCTCTCCCAATATATACAAGTATAGTTGCAGGTGTTTCAGCAGGGTGTATTTCAAAGTGACAAACATTTTGCTCAGTGTCAAGACAAATGTCTTGGGCTTTGATGGTATTACTTTCACAAATAAACCCTTGCTGTTCCTGTACAATACATGCGCTAACGTCCACAGTTTGCCATTTATTTCCATTTCGTTGGGCCCATACTCTGTGTTCCAATGGATAGAGTATAGCTCCATTGTGATTTAATCCTAACGCAATGATTGGATATATTGTATATGTTGAAGCATTACGTATTGTTGAAACAAAGGCTGTGGCCTTAGTGTTGATAGGATCATAAGTAAAATTGACCAGATACTACCAGGACTGGAATTCCTTTTCAAATTCGGTCACATTATCCCAAATTACCTTTCGAATTTCAGTGGGTAAAGTGCCTTCTTCCCCTCCCTTATAATCGCTGCTGCCATAGATTGCATCCACAGTTGAGCTTGGATGCAACTGAGGGCCAGGGAAATATTAATTTGGGCTTCCCCAAGTGCATCCACTATCAAGTGGTGATCTTTTTCATTCATTTTTTCCCACTGAGGTAATATCTCGGATGAAAGCCATTGGTTAGTTCCTAATGCTAATAGAGAAGACCTCAATGGATGTTTTAATCTGTATAAGTCACTTGTTGTTGTGCTCAGTTTATTTACGAGTACTTCAGCATCTATACTGTTTAGGACTCCCAATCCTGTTCCTATGATACCGGTCACATCTCTCCTTGTTCATTTTGGAGAGGTGAGGGTTCGCCTATGTAACCACGCCGTCCATCCCACATAGGACGTACCTAAGAATGGTGAACAGGTCGGTTTGATTGTAGAGATATAATTTGCATTAATAGCTCTACTCGTTTGAGAGACCATGATGGATTAAATAACACTCGTTGTTGGCCTGTATTTCTAATCACATACGGTCCAATTTCAAAGATTTGTGGGGATAAGGTTTTCTTACTCTTCATGGTAACAGAGTTATTTATATTGGTGGAAATAATTGTAGTCAGGGTAGGTATTGCTGTACTGGGCTCAATAATGTCTATTTTAAATTTAAATGACAGTCCCACATTGTGGTGAGCCCACAGGCAAACTATAAAAACAGGTTGTTCTAAGGTAAAATTGTACCAACAATCCAGTTTTTCAGTGGCACAAATTTTCCTTTCTTTTTCATTTGATTTGATTTTAGTGAGAGAGATTTGAGTTGCCTTCTCATGGGTGGACCCGTTGATCACTCGACACCCTATCTTTATTTCCTTTCCTGTCCTTCCCAGGAGTTGGGGAAGTTGGTTAGTATTATCCCAGCTCCATTCATTTTCTGAGTATACTTCAGTTCCATGCATGACCAGGGCTGAGAGGTTTAAGTTTTTATCAGAACTTAATCCCATACTTCCGGTATACTTAACACGGGCCTGGGACCATGGCCACTCTAAGGTTCTTTGACCACAGCTTAGGGAAAGTAGCATTGCCAGGGTTTGAAACAGCAGGGTGCAGTAAAGGGAAAGAGATTTGTGTTAGTGAGGCGAGTCCGAACAGATTACCCTGGGGAAGTCGTGTATCCCATCGAGCTTTACGTGGTTGTTTTCACTGTTCTGCTGCAACCTCTGCTGTGTTTGCTTCTTGGACTGTCACTCATTTCATGTGAGAGTGGTGAATCCAATTCTCTTTTCCTAGAATTTTAACAGCGTAGTAAGAACTTAACAATACAGTATAGGGTCCTTCCCATTTTGGTTCTAGTTTTGTTTTTCGCGAGAATACCTTTATCAACACTTTATCTCCAGGCTGTATATCATGTGCCTGAATGTCTGATGGCACCGGCTGAAACCACTGAGCCTGATTTTGCAAGGCCTTAAACCGTTCTTGTAAGGCTAGTACCTATTGTGTTACTCGTTCATCTCTGTCTAATAGGCTGGTCTTAGCAGGGATATAAGTCCCTGGTATCGCTAAATGTCTCCCAAAAAGAATTTCTGCTGGTGGTAGTCCTATGGGTTGCCGTGGAGAATTTCGAACATCCCACAGAGCTAAGTTTAATGCCTCTGGCCATTTTAGGCTAGCATGTGTGCATATTCTTGCTATTTTCTCTTTTAATGTTCTATTCATTCTTTCTACTTGTCCTGAAGATTGTGGGTGATAAGGAGCATGTAGGTTTCTTTTTATTCCTAACGATTTACATAACTGATTGATTATGCTTGCTGTAAAATGGGCACCCCTGTCTGAATCAATGGCTTCTGGGACCCCATACCTGGGTATGATTTCCTTCAGTAAGGCTTTTACCATTCCCCCTGTGTCAGCCTTTCTTGTTGGAAAAGCTTCTACCCAGCCTGATAACTGATCTATTATCACTAACAAGTGTTTGTATCCATAGACAGATGGCATATCTGCATAAGCTATTTGCAGCTTCTGGAAAGGGAAGTAAGCCCATGGTCGTCCCCCCCAAATCTGAGCTTGGCTTGTTATTTGAAAACTTCTGGCAGGTCGGGCAGCTATTTGTTATTCTTCTAGCAGCTGCATAGATTCCTGGAGCAGCCCATACTTTCTGTACCTGTTTAGCTATTCCCTCGGCTCCCCCATAAGCTTTATCGTGAAACCACCTAGCTATAGTAATTAAATATTTTTTTGGTAGAATTGGTTTTTCCCCAATTGTCCATATTCCATCACCATTTTGTTTTGCTTCCCACTGTTCCCATTGTTTTTTCTCTTCCACTGAGCAGTCTTTTTCATACATAGTTTTGGGGTCTATTAAGTTTGGCCACTCACTCTGGTCCATCCTTGGAACTGCCCCCATACATTCTCTCAGAGGTTGTTGAGCTGCAGCCCTCGCAGCAGCGTTGGCTAGAGCATTTCCTCTGCTAATTTCTGTAGTGTCTTTAGTATGGGCTGGGCAGTGTATTACCGCAATTTCTTTGGGCAGTTGAACTGCTTCCAGCAAATTACGTATTTCTTCTCCATTAGCTAATTTCTTTCCTGATGACGGCAAGAATCCTCGTTCTTTCCATAACATCCCTGTTGCATGACACACTCCAAATGCATATTTAGAGTCGGTATAGACATTTACCCGCAAGCTCTTACCTATTTTTTGCTGCTTGGGTCAATGCTATTAATTCTGCTCCTTGAGCACTTACTGATGGAGACAAAGGATTGGCCTCGAGCACCTCAAAGACGTTAGTGACAGCATAGCCGGAGTGACGTCTTCCGTCCAAATAATAGGATGACCCATCTGTAAACAGAACTAAGTCCGGGTTCTCCAAAGGTTCATCTTTAAGGTCCTCCCGGGGCTTGCTCGAGCTGACGACCACCTGCTCACAGGAATGATGTGGCTCTCCGTCCTCCGGTTGAGGCAATAGCGTTGCTGGATTCAAAATATTGCATCTTTTGAAAGTCACATTATCTGCATGCAGTATTATCAGTTCATAGCGGTCAGCTCTCTGTGGGGATAGTGCTTGAGTCGCATATTGCTTCATTAACAGTTCTACTTCATGTGGCACATACACAGTCAATGAATGACCCAAAACCACAGGTCGTGTTTTTTTCAGTAAGAGCTGCAGTAGCTGCTATTGCTCTGATGCGTCCTGGAGTGCCTTTAGCTACCTCATCTAGTTGCGTGGAGTAATAGGCCACTGGTCTACGGTGAGGGCCTAGTTTTTGGGTGAGTACCCCACTTGCTACTCCCTGTCGCTCATGGACAAATAATTCAAATAGTTTGCTATAATCTGGTAACCCGAGAGCAGGGGCTGAAACCAACGCTTTTTTCACAGATGTAAAAGCTTTCTCCCTTTCTGGGCCCCAGGCCAAAGGCTCTATCTCCTCCTTTTTTGTTGCCTGTACCAGAGGCTTAGTAAGTTCTGCTAACCCCGGAACCCACGGTCGGCAGAATCCTACAGCTCCTAAAAATCCCCTAAGCTGTTTTTTTGTTACAGGACGAGGCATATCAAGAATTGTCTTTACTCGTTCTGGATCAACTAACCTGTGTCCTTCTCTTAAGATAAAACCCAAATATTTTACCTCTCTTTGACACAGCTGGAGTTTAGACAGAGATGCTCGATGCCCTTTTTCTGCAAGAGCGTTACATAGAGAAACAGTATCTTTCAAACATGTCTCATAATCTTTACTTGCTAATAACAAATCATCTACATATTGTATTAATGCAGAATGTCCTGGAAGTTCGATATCTGAGAGGTCATTTTTAAGTATACACGAAAAAATAGTCGGAGACCCAGTAAATCCCTGTGGCAGCCTTGTCCAAGTTAATTGTTGTCCCTTCCAAGTGAAAGCAAAGAGATCTTGGCTATCTTCAGCTATCGGTATACTAAAAAAGGCTGCTGTTAGGTCAGTCACAGTAAAATAAGTTGCCCAGTGGGGTATCTGTAGTAAAATGGTTGATGGGTCGGGGACTACTGGATGTGGAGCAACTACATGTTGGTTTATAGCCCTTAAGTCTTGTACAAAGCGATACTCTGGATCACCATCAGCATCTTGCCTGTTCTTTTTAACTGGCAGAATTGGGGTGTTATATGGGGATTCACAGACTCTAAGGATACCCATTTTCAGATAATGATCAGTTTGTTTTTGGATACTCTTCTCTCTTCCTTTGGGATAGGATATTGTTTAACTGCAGGAGGCAATCCCCCCTTTGTTTTTATCGAGACTGGACTGGCTGATTTCAGTAGTCCCACATCCATTCCTGAAGAGCTCCATAATTTTTTAGAAACTGATTCTAAACCTGTTGGAATTTGCAGATTAGTTGACTCTGGTTCTGGTGTCTTAGCCAGAACACATGAACCCATAATTATTAGCTTTATCCCTTCCGGCTGTAAGCAGATCTGAGTATCCAAGGCTTGCAGGAGATCTCTCCCCAAAAGGCATATAGGTGCGTCTGTGGAAATTATAAAATGTCCCCACACTGTTTTACCCTCAATAGTGAGTAATAAGGGCTTAGATAACATTCATTCGCCCTTTCCCATCACTCCTTGCATCACTATTTTATCTGATGATTTGCATCCTTTAGGCTCAAAATTTAAAAGGGAAAGGGTGGCTCCAGTATCCACTAGAAAGGGAACTTCTAAACCTTCAGTATTGCCATTACGTGACCCTCAAAATCCAAAACTACATCCCATAAATTTACTCCAATTTCCACAGTATTTTCTGAGTCTCCTGTTTCCTCTCATTGTGGATTGACTGGGAATCGCCTGGTCTCCTCCTTAGTGTTTGATTGTCTCATGCCGGTTCCTCTGTTCCTAACTACACGGGGCCTCACTGGGCACTCCTGCTGCCAGTGTCCTTGTTCCCCACAATAATAACAAACATCATTAACTCCTGACTGTACAGCACGTTCACTTTGGTTCCATCTATCTCTCCTGGCTCTTTCACGTCCCCTCCCCCTGGGTCCTCTAAATCCATCTCTTAACACAGCTGCTAACACACTAACTTCCTCTTTTTTTTTGCTGTCTCTTTTCTTTTGCCCTCTCCTCCTCTCGACTATTATACACAAATGTGGCTAAACGTATTATTTCATCCATTTGCTTTCCTGGCCAGTCAGGAACATGTTTGGAAAACTACTTTCTAATGTCCGGGGCTGCTTGGTCTACAAATGTGGAAATCATTAGCGGCCTGTTAGCCTCGGCTTCTGGGTCTAGTCCTCCCCCATACATTCTGACTTGCTTAATTAGCCTAGCAAAGAAAGCCGAGGGGTGTTCCTCTGCCTGTTGCTGACACTCCCTTACTTGCAGTCTTTTGTCCTGCCAAACGTATAGCTTCTTCTAAGCCCTCTCTGGCTAATTGCAACTGCCTGTAATCTGCATCTACATTATGATTCCATCCGGGGTCCACAGCTGGCCAGGCTGTTTGAGCAGCCCCAACACCCCTCTCTGCTGCCCAACGGCGGTTTGCATCCAAAATTGAGCACCTTTCAACTGGAGTGAACACAGATTCAAGGAGCGTTCGTACATCTCCCCAGGTAGGGTCATACGCCCCCACAATTCCCCTTAATTGGGCACTTTTCTCTCGCTCCCTGGGAACCGCAGTCACACCACCCGAGTCTTTAACTGCTAGGACTGCTGTCCCTTCGCAGCAGGCAGCTTTTCAGCCGATGGGTGCCCCAATCGGTTCCCAGGCTACACGCACTCACACACACACATACACAGTACTGTTTAAACTCACACCAGTCACAGTGACTCTAATTTTTGGTCTCAAAGTTTTGCAGTGCGCCTTACGCTGATCAGGCTGCGCACCCCTCCTCCGGCCAGACCGAGCTGGGACTTGGACCCACTCTAACCCTGGGGATGGGACTCGCGCCCGTCCCCCTGGTACGCCTTACGGTGGCCAGTCCTCGTACCCTTTCAGTGCACTGTTACCAGACCAGAATTTAGAATTTAGGCGGGAGTTTAAGACTCACCTTCTCGGTGCCTCTCGTTGCCAAAGATCCCAGGTGAACTCACCCGATGGTGCCAGATGATCGTTTGGAGATGAGAAGCCCGACAGTCGTCGCCTAGGGTCCCATCTGGGGTGCCAAACTGTTATGGAAAATAGGCTTGTCGGCCACCATAACAGGGCTCGACCCTAGGTTCCCGCAGAAAAGTTCAGAGTCAAATCAAAACAAATTAGATAATTTTAATAACGCGCGTACCGTAATTACAGCTCGAGCTGGGTGCCTCCGAAGAGGGACCCCAACATAAACAAATCCTGGGTAATTATAGTCTTTTCGACTTCCATTTCCCACCCTCATGCGATAGTTAGACCAATAGTAATGTTTTGGTCTGGGGTCTCCTGCTCCTCATTGGGTCTCATCGTCTTTCTGAGGCAAGCTGGTTTTCTCCTTATTCTTGTTTGGCTGCTGGCTGTACTTGTGATGTCACGGAAGTACCAGTGCCTGATAGGCCAGTGACAGCTCCACGCCTGCTGGATGCGTTATGAGGTAACGTTTGTCTCGGGGCCTCATAGGGCAGTTGGATGCCCATGCCTGCTGGCTGTGCTTGTGAGGTCACAGCAGTCCTGTTGCCTGATAGGCCATTTCGAGGCCAATGACTGCTGGGTGGGCTTATGAGGTCAGAGAAGCCTCAGTGCCCTATAGGGCAGTGGCAGGCCCATAGCTGCTGCCTGGGCTTGTGAGGTCACAGCAGCCTCCATGCCCTTGATGGCAGTGGCAGGCCCCTGACTGTTTATTGTGCTTCTGAGTTGACAGCAGCGCCAGCACCTGACTGGGCAGTTGGAGGCCAATGGCTGCTGCCTGTGCTTGTGAGGTCAAATCAGCCTCCGGGCTGTATAGGCTAGTGGCAGGCCCTTGGCTGTTGGCTGTGCTTGTGAGGTCACAGCAGCCTCAGTGCCCTATAGGGCAGTGGCAGGCCCCTAGCTGCTGGCGGAGGTCACAGCAGCCGCAGGGCTTCACAGGCCACTAGCAGGCCCCTGGCTGCTCGCTGTGCTTGTGAGGTCACAACACTCCTACAGCCTGACAGTCCAGTGGCAGACCCACAGCTGCTGGCTTTGCTTGTGAGGTCACAGCAGCCTCAGTGTCTTATAGGGCAGTGGCAGGCCCCTGGCTGCTGGCTGTGCTTGTGAGGTCACAACACTCCAACAGCCTGACAGTCCAGTGGCAGACCCACAGCTGCTGGCTGTGCTTATGAGGTCACAGCAGCCTCAGTGTCTTATAGGGCAGTGGCAGGCCCCTGGCTGCTGGCTGTGCTTGTGAGGTCACAGCAGTCCTATTGCCTGACAGTCCAGTGGCAGACCCACAGCTGCTGGCTTTGCTTGTGACGTCACAGCAGCCTCAGTGTCTTATAGGGCAGTTGGATGCCCATGCCTGCTGGCCGTGCTTGTGAGGTCACAGCAGCCTCAGTGCCTGATAGGCCAGTTTGAGGCCAATGACTGCTGGGTGGGCTTGTGAGGTCACAGCAGCCTCAGTGCCTCATAGGCGAGAGAGAGGCCCCTGGCTGCTGGCTGTGTTTGTGAGTGTTAAAGAATAGTGAATTGAAACTGTCTAGAAATAGCTGCTTAGCACAACTTACATAAAACTTGCTTAGCATGAGTGGCTAGATTTGCTGAAGCCTTAGGCCAAGCGTGGGAAAAGTAACGAATCTTTACCTAGTTTATTAAAAAATAGTGCCTCAGAGCTCATTCAGGCTGGGAAAATAAGGAAGCCACACGCAGTCTGCGCTCCTGTGTCACCGACTCCGAGAGGGAAGACGCCAAAACAATTGGGAAAATAAGACCTTGGGAAACAGCCGCCAGACCCAACAAAAACAGAGGTACAACCATCATCAGAGACTGCAAAAAAACAAGAATAAGGAGAAAACCAGCTTGCCTCAGAAAGACGATGAGACCCAATCAGGAGCAGGAGACCCCAGACCAAAAAATTACTATTGGTCTAACTACCGCGTGAGGGGTGGGAAATGGAAGTCGAAAAGACTATAATTACCCAGGATTTGTTTATGTTAGGGTCCCTCTTCGGAGGCACCCAGCTCGAGCTGTAATTACGGTACGCGCGTGATTAAAATTATCTGATTTGTTTTGATTTGGCTCTGAACTTTACTTGGGGGAACCTAGGGTCGAGCCCTGTTATGGTGGCCGACAGGCCTAATTTCCATAACAGTTTGGCACCCCAGATGGGACCCTAGGCGACCACTGTTGGGGCCTCTCATCTCCAAACAATCATCTGGCGCCATCGGGTGAGTTCACCTGGGATCTTTGGCAACGAGAGGCACCGAGAAGGTGAGTCTTAAACTCCCGCCTAAATTCTAAATTCTGGTCTGGTAACAGTGCACTGAAAGGGTACGCGGACTGATCACCGTAAGGCGTACCTGGTGTGTGTGGGGGGTACGCGGGCTGGCCACTGTAAGGCATACCAGGGGGACAGGTAGGAGTCCCATCCCCAGGGTTAGAGTGGGTTTTAAGTCCCAGCTCGGTCTGGCCGGAGGAGGGTTGTGCAGCCTGATCAGCATAAGGCGCACTGCAAAACTGTAAGACCGAAATCTAGAGTCACCGTGACTGGTGTGAGTGTAAACAGCACTGTGTGTTTGTGTGTGTGTGTGTGTGTGTGTGTGTGTGAGTGCGTGTAGCCTGGGAACCGATTGGGGCACCCGTCGGCTGAGAAGCCGCCTGCTGCGAAGGGACAGCAGTCCTAGCAGTTAAAGACGCGGGTGGTGTGAGTGCAGTTCCCAGAGAGCGAGAGAAAGAGAGGGAGAGAAATAGTGTGTGTGATCACACCAGCTACAGGGACTGGTGTTACCGGGAAGGAAGTGCACTGCCTGATTTGCTTAAGACGCACTTTTCAGGAACTCAATATGGGAAATAATTTCGGCATAGAAAAGGGGACGCCCTTAGCCGAAATTTTGGTAAACTGGAGTAAGATTGATGGTACCAAAAATTTAGGGAGAAAAAGGTTAGTCCAACTATGTCAGGAGGATTGGCCGTTCCTGACTAAGGAAGGTAATCTGGCAGAGCGATGGCCACCCCAGGGGTCCTTCAGTTACCAGGAACTAACTTTCCTGCGTCATCATTTGCAGAATAGGTTCCCCAGACAAATGGATTACTGGTATGTATGGGACAACTGGGCATTTGCTAGATGAAAAGAGGCGCCTAGGAAAGAGAGACTCTTTCCTCAGAATGCTGTAAGTACCGCAGCTGCTGAAACGCTTGTGGAAACTATTCCACCCTATGCGCTACCCTCTGCTTCAGCTTCCCTACACCCCCGCTTGCCTTCCGCCCCCGCCTTTCAAGCTCCTCTGGAAGGCCTTCCTGTGCCAGGAGTGCCCCCACCCGGTCTGGAAGGGGTACCTCGGGTCGCCACTACACGAGTTTACCGACCCTGGAGACCCCAAGATTTAATTATATGGAGTCAACGGCTCCCCAGACTTAGGGATGACCCAGAAAGAGTGTTACAAATCATAAGGGGAATTATGCGGGCGTATGACCCTACCTGGGGAGATGTACGAACGCTCCTTGAATCTGTGTTCACTCCAGTTGAAAGGTGCTCAATTTTGGATGCAAACCGCCGTTGGGCAGCAGAGAGGGGTGTTGGGGCTGCTCAAACAGCCTGGCCAGCTGTGGACCCCGGATGGAATCATAATGTAGATGCAGATTACAGGCAGTTGCAATTAGCCAGAGAGGGCTTAGAAGAAGCTATACGTTTGGCAGGACAAAAGACTGCAAGTAAGGGAGTGTCAGCAACAGGCAGAGGAACACCCCTCGGCTTTCTTTGCTAGGCTAATTAAGCAAGTCAGAATGTATGGGGGAGGACTAGACCCAGAAGCCGAGGCTAACAGGCCGCTAATGATTTCCACATTTGTAGACCAAGCAGCCCCGGACATTAGAAAGTAGTTTTCCAAACATGTTCCTGACTGGCCAGGAAAGCAAATGGATGAAATAATACGTTTAGCCACATTTGTGTATAATAGTCGAGAGGAGGAGAGGGCAAAAGAAAAGAGACAGCAAAAAAAAAGAGGAAGTTAGTGTGTTAGCAGCTGTGTTAAGAGATGGATTTAGAGGACCCAGGGGGAGGGGACGTGAAAGAGCCAGGAGAGATAGATGGAACCAAAGTGAACGTGCTGTACAGTCAGGAGTTAATGATGTTTGTTATTATTGTGGGGAACAAGGACACTGGCAGCAGGAGTGCCCAGTGAGGCCCCGTGTAGTTAGGAACAGAGGAACCGGCATGAGACAATCAAACACTAAGGAGGAGACCAGGCGATTCCCAGTCAATCCACAATGAGAGGAAACAGGAGACTCAGAAAATACTGTGGAAATTGGAGTAAATTTATGGGATGTAGTTTTGGATTTTGAGGGTCACGTAATGGCAATACTGAAGGTTTAGAAGTTCCCTTTCTAGTGGATACTGGAGCCACCCTTTCCCTTTTAAATTTTGAGCCTAAAGGATGCAAATCATCAGATAAAATAGTGATGCAAGGAGTGATGGGAAAGGGCGAATGAATGTTATCTAAGCCCTTATTACTCACTATTGAGGGTAAAACAGTGTGGGGACATTTTATAATTTCCACAGACGCACCTATATGCCTTTTGGGGAGAGATCTCCTGCAAGCCTTGGATACTCAGATCTGCTTACAGCCGGAAGGGATAAAGCTAATAATTATGGGTTCATGTGTTCTGGCTAAGACACCAGAACCAGAGTCAACTAATCTGCAAATTCCAACAGGTTTAGAATCAGTTTCTAAAAAATTATGGAGCTCTTCAGGAATGGATGTGGGACTACTGAAATCAGCCAGTCCAGTCTCGATAAAAACAAAGGGGGGATTGCCTCCTGCAGTTAAACAATATCCTATCCCAAAGGAAGAGAGAAGAGTATCCAAAAACAAACTGATCATTATCTGAAAATGGGTATCCTTAGAGTCTGTGAATCCCCATATAACACCCCAATTCTGCCAGTTAAAAAGAACAGGCAAGATGCTGATGGTGATCCAGAGTATCGCTTTGTACAAGACTTAAGGGCTATAAACCAACATGTAGTTGCTCCACATCCAGTAGTCCCCGACCCATCAACCATTTTACTACAGATACCCCACTGGGCAACTTATTTTACTGTGACTGACCTAACAGCAGCCTTTTTTAGTATACCGATAGCTGAAGATAGCCAAGATCTCTTTGCTTTCACTTGGAAGGGACAACAATTAACTTGGACAAGGCTGCCACAGGGATTTACTGGGTCTCCGACTATTTTTTCGTGTATACTTAAAAATGACCTCTCAGATATCGAACTTCCAGGACATTCTGCATTAATACAATATGTAGATGATTTGTTATTAGCAAGTAAAGATTATGAGACATGTTTGAAAGATACTGTTTCTCTATGTAACGCTCTTGCAGAAAAAGGGCATCGAGCATCTCTGTCTAAACTCCAGCTGTGTCAAAGAGAGGTAAAATATTTGGGTTTTATCTTAAGAGAAGGACACAGGTTAGTTGATCCAGAACGAGTAAAGACAATTCTTGATATGCCTCGTCCTGTAACAAAAAAACAGCTTAGGGGATTTTTAGGAGCTGTAGGATTCTGCCGACCGTGGGTTCCGGGGTTAGCAGAACTTACTAAGCCTCTGGTACAGGCAACAAAAAAGGAGGAGATAGAGCCTTTGGCCTGGGGCCCAGAAAGGGAGAAAGCTTTTACATCTGTGAAAAAAGCGTTGGTTTCAGCCCCTGCTCTCGGGTTACCAGATTATAGCAAACTATTTGAATTATTTGTCCATGAGCGACAGGGAGTAGCAAGTGGGGTACTCACCCAAAAACTAGGCCCTCACCGTAGACCAGTGGCCTATTACTCCACGCAACTAGATGAGGTAGCTAAAGGCACTCCAGGACGCATCAGAGCAATAGCAGCTACTGCAGCTCTTACTGAAAAAAACACGACCTGTGGTTTTGGGTCATTCATTGACTGTGTATGTGCCACATGAAGTAGAACTGTTAATGAAGCAATATGCGACTCAAGCACTATCCCCACAGAGAGCTGACCGCTATGAACTGATAATACTGCATGCAGATAATGTGACTTTCAAAAGATGCAATATTTTGAATCCAGCAACGCTATTGCCTCAACCGGAGGACGGAGAGCCACATCATTCCTGTGAGCAGGTGGTCGTCAGCTCGAGCAAGCCCCGGGAGGACCTTAAAGATGAACCTTTGGAGAACCCGGACTTAGTTCTGTTTACAGATGGGTCATCCTATTATTTGGACGGAAGACGTCACTCCGGCTATGCTGTCACTAACGTCTTTGAGGTGCTCGAGGCCAATCCTTTGTCTCCATCAGTAAGTGCTCAAGGAGCAGAATTAATAGCATTGACCCAAGCAGCAAAAAATAGGTAAGAGCTTGCGGGTAAATGTCTATACCGACTCTAAATATGCATTTGGAGTGTGTCATGCAACAGGGATGTTATGGAAAGAACGAGGATTCTTGCCGTCATCAGGAAAGAAATTAGCTAATGGAGAAGAAATACGTAATTTGCTGGAAGCAGTTCAACTGCCCAAAGAAATTGCGGTAATACACTGCCCAGCCCATACTAAAGACACTACAGAAATTAGCAGAGGAAATGCTCTAGCCAACGCTGCTGCGAGGGCTGCAGCTCAACAACCTCTGAGAGAATGTATGGGGGCAGTTCCAAGGATGGACCAGAGTGAGTGGCCAAACTTAATAGACCCCAAAACTATGTATGAAAAAGACTGCTCAGTGGAAGAGAAAAAACAATGGGAACAGTGGGAAGCAAAACAAAATGGTGATGGAATATGGACAATTGGGGAAAAACCAATTCTACCAAAAAAATATTTAATTACTATAGCTAGGTGGTTTCACGATAAAGCTTATGGGGGAGCCGAGGGAATAGCTAAACAGGTACAGAAAGTATGGGCTGCTCCAGGAATCTATGCAGCTGCTAGAAGAATAACAAATAGCTGCCCGACCTGCCAGAAGTTTTCAAATAACAAGCCAAGCTCAGATTTGGGGGGGACGACCATGGGCTTACTTCCCTTTCCAGAAGCTGCAAATAGCTTATGCAGATATGCCATCTGTCTATGGATACAAACACTTGTTAGTGATAATAGATCAGTTATCAGGCTGGGTAGAAGCTTTTCCAACAAGAAAGGCTGACACAGGGGGAATGGTAAAAGCCTTACTGAAGGAAATCATACCCAGGTATGGGGTCCCAGAAGCCATTGATTCAGACAGGGGTGCCCATTTTACAGCAAGCATAATCAATCAGTTATGTAAATCGTTAGGAATAAAAAGAAACCTACATGCTCCTTATCACCCACAATCTTCAGGACAAGTAGAAAGAATGAATAGAACATTAAAAGAGAAAATAGCAAGAATATGCACACATGCTAGCCTAAAATGGCCAGAGGCATTAAACTTAGCTCTGTGGGATGTTCGAAATTCTCCACGGCAACCCATAGGACTACCACCAGCAGAAATTCTTTTTGGGAGACATTTAGCGATACCAGGGACTTATATCCCTGCTAAGACCAGCCTATTAGACAGAGATGAACGAGTAACACAATAGGTACTAGTCTTACAAGAACGGTTTAAGGCCTTGCAAAATCAGGCTCAGTGGTTTCAGCCGGTGCCATCAGACATTCAGGCACATGATATACAGCCTGGAGATAAAGTGTTGATAAAGGTATTCTCGCGAAAAACAAAACTAGAACCAAAATGGGAAGGACCCTATACTGTATTGTTAAGTTCTTACTACGCTGTTAAAATTCTAGGAAAAGAGAATTGGATTCACCACTCTCACATGAAATGAGTGACAGTCCAAGAAGCAAACACAGCAGAGGTTGCAGCAGAACAGTGAAAACAACCACGTAAAGCTCGATGGGATACACGACTTCCCCAGGGTAATCTGTTCGGACTCGCCTCACTAACACAAATCTCTTTCCCTTTACTGCACCCTGCTGTTTCAAACCCTGGCAATGCTACTTTCCCTAAGCTGTGGTCAAAGAACCTTAGAGTGGCCATGGTCCCAGGCCCGTGTTAAGTATACCGGAAGTATGGGATTAAGTTCTGATAAAAACTTAAACCTCTCAACCCTGGTCATGCATGGAACTGAAGTATACTCAGAAAATGAATGGAGCTGGGATAATACTAACCAACTTCCCCAACTCCTGGGAAGGACAGGAAAGGAAATAAAGATAGGGTGTCGAGTGATCAACGGGTCCACCCATGAGAAGGCAACTCAAATCTCTCTCACTAAAATCAAATCAAATGAAAAAGAAAGGAAAATTTGTGCCACTGAAAAACTGGATTGTTGGTACAATTTTACCTTAGAACAACCTGTTTTTATAGTTTGCCTGTGGGCTCACCACAATGTGGGACTGTCATTTGAATTTAAAATAGACATTATTGAGCCCAGTACAGCAATACCTACCCTGACTACAATTATTTCCACCAATATAAATAACTCTGTTACCATGAAGAGTAAGAAAACCTTATCCCCACAAATCTTTGAAATTGGACCGTATGTGATTAGAAATACAGGCCAACAACGAGTGTTATTTAATCCATCATGGTCTCTCAAACGAGTAGAGCTATTAATGCAAATTATATCTCTACAATCAAACCGACCTGTTCACCATTCTTAGGTACGTCCTATGTGGGATGGACGGCGTGGTTACATAGGCGAACCCTCACCTCTCCAAAATGAACAAGGAGAGATGTGACCGGTATCATAGGAACAGGATTGGGAGTCCTAAACAGTATAGATGCTGAAGTACTCGTAAATAAACTGAGCACAACAACAAGTGACTTATACAGATTAAAACATCCATTGAGGTCTTCTCTATTAGCATTAGGAACTAACCAATGGCTTTCATCCGAGATATTACCTCAATGGGAAAAAATGAATGAAAAAGATCACCACTTGATAGTGGATGCACTTGGGGAAGCCCAAATTAATATTTCCCTGGCCCTCAGTTGCATCCAAGCTCAACTGTGGATGCAATCTATGGCAGCAGCGATTATAAGGGAGGGGAAGAAGGCACTTTACCCACTGAAATTCGAAAGGTAATTTGGGATAATGTGACCGAATTTGAAAAGGAATTCCAGTCCTGGTGGTATCTGGTCAATTTTACTTATGATCCTATCAACACTAAGGCCACAGCCTTTGTTTCAACAATACGTAATGCTCCAACATATACAATATATCCAATCATTGCATTAGGATTAAATCACAATGGAGCTATACTCTATCCATTGGAACACAGAGTATGGGCCCAACGAAATGGAAATAAATGGCAAACTGTGGACGTTAGCGCATGTATTGTACAGGAACAGCAAGGGTTTATTTGTGAAAGTAATACCATCAAAGCCCAAGACATTTGTCTTGACACTGAGCAAAATGTTTGTCACTTTGAAATACACCCTGATGAAACACCTGCAACTATACTTGTATATATTGGGAGAGGGTGTGTATGTATGAGAACCTTTTGTAGTCTTATAGTTATAGATGGCATTGTAGTAGATATGAGTAATCATTGAAATATTTGTATTTGTAGCTTTACCAAAACCATGGGATGTGATTTCAATTATTCAGCTCCTATCACGTCTTATCAATTGTTACAATCTAATTATACATTAATTCAAAATTTACTACCTACTCCCATTGGGATGAATCTCACCCTGGTAAGGAAACTACTGCAACATGATGATTTGCATCGACTGCTAGAGCGCATCCGGAACAGTGGACAGAAAACTCTAATCACTGTTCACCATGATGCAAAAGAGATACATCATATCTTAGAAAGGGTAAAAAGGGACGGAGAACATCATGGCTGGGAAACTCTTCTAGGGTGGTCACCAACCACAACAGGGATTTATAATCATGTATTGCACCCGGTAGTAGTTGTGTTCAGTTTAACTGTGTTATGCCTATTGCTTACAATCATATTATATATAAGAGTATGGAAAGTGATAGTATGCCTCGAAAGACTTCGAGAACTCTGTTTAAAATATTAGCAGGGATGCTTCATAAAAACAAAGGGGGGAAACTGTTAAAGAATAGTGAATTGAAACTGTCTAGAAATGGCTGCTTAGCACAACTTACATAAAACTTGCTTAGCATGAGTGGCTAGATTTGCCGAAGCCTTAGGCCGTGCGTGGGAAAAGTAACGAATCTTTACTTAGTTTAATAAAAAATAGTGCCTCAGAGCTCGTTCAGGCTGGGAAGATAAGGGAGCCACACGCAGTCTGCGCACCTGTGTCACCGACTCCGAGAGGGAAGACGCCAAAACAATGGGGGAAAATAAGACCTTGGGAGGCAACCGCCAGACCCAACAAAAACAGAAGTACAACCGTCATCAGAGACTGCAAAAAAACAAGAATAAGGAGAAAACCAGCTTGCCTCAGAAAGACGATGAGACCCAATGAGGAGCAGGAGACCCCAGACCAAAAAATTACTATTGGTCTAACTATCGCGTGAGGGGTGGGAAATGGAAGTCGAAAAGACTATAATTACCCAGGATTTGTTTATGTTAGGGTCCCTCTTCGGAGGCACCCAGCTCGAGCTGTAATTACGGCACGCGTGTGATTAAAATTTAATTTGTTTTGATTTGGCTCTGAACTTTACTTGGGGGAACCTAGGGTCGAACTCTGTTATGGTGGCCGACAAGCCTAATTTCCATAACAGGCCGATGAGGCTGCAAAATTATCCATGTCAGTGGCAGCATTAGTTCCAGAGAGAATGTTAAAAATGGAAATTCCAGTATACACTGAAAAAGAAAATAAATTAGCAGAAATACTGAAATGCATAAAAACTCCTGAAGGATGGTGGGTGACATCTACTGGACAGTGTGTGGTAACTTTGCCGATAATGAAGAAGCTGATGAAGCAAATACATGGTAGTACCCACATGGGAGCTGAGGCATTGGTTGAAACAGTTAAAAGATTTGCTGTGGGAGTTAGTATGTTAATAATTGCAAAGGGTATTACACAAAAATGTGAAATCTGTCTTAGAAATAATCCCAGGATTCAGAAGAAGCCCCCCCAGGGGAAGTAAAAAGGGGCTTCATGCCTGGGGATTACTGGCAAATTGATTTTTCTGAA
The DNA here is from genome assembly GCF_036370855.1 of Dromaius novaehollandiae. NCBI lineage: Eukaryota > Metazoa > Chordata > Aves > Casuariiformes > Dromaiidae > Dromaius > Dromaius novaehollandiae. The sequence goes on along the minus strand of NC_088113.1, from coordinate 768,470 downwards.
TTACCAAGATGTAATGGATATAAATATTTGTTGGTAATTGTTGACACCTTTTCAGGATGGCCTGAGGCTTTCCCGTGTCGTACCACTAAAGCAAGGGAGGTAGTGAAAATGTTATTAAAAGAAATCATACCAAGATTTAGGGTACCAGAAGGGTTTTCTTCAGATAGGGGACCTCATTTTATAGCAGAAATAGTACAACAAATCTCAAAAATACTACAAATTAAATGGGACTTACATACCCCCTGGAGGCCACAATCCAGTGGAAAAGTGGAAAGAATGAATCAAACAATTAAGAGACAGGTAGGAAAATTGTGTCAGGAGACTCAGATGAAATGGACTGATGTTTTACCTCTGGCATTATTAAGAACCAGAATAACCCCAAGGGTTAGGGAGAAAGTTAGTCCATTTGAGATTCTGTATGGCAAACCTTACACTGTAAATTTAACTGGAAATGAAATTCAAATGCACGTTAAGGGTGATCAAATTTTAAGTGATTGTCTCTTGTCTATGGCAAAGGTTCTTCTCTCCGTAGGTACATCCAGTTATACTTTTAGATTACACCCGAGTGAAAGCAGTACCTCGAGAGACGTGGAAAGCTGAACAAGTTCAACCTCTAAAGTTAAAAATATATAAAGATATAGGAGATGTATTAGAAGCGAATCGGTTTTAAATTTAGAGTGTATTCAGGGAAAAAATGCTTTAATCTGTTTGTTAGGAATAGGGTTAATATTGTTGTTACGGTATCTGTGTAAAAATGATGTTCTCCTTAACAACCAGGGGAGAAATGTGGTGGTTAGTTTTTCTAGGTTACCTGAGCCAAACAATTAAAGGGAATCAGGAAGGATTTTGGAGTCACAATCTCCATTTGGAAGTAATTACGAAATCTATGAAGATAGTTAACCAGAGGGATTGCTGGGTGTGTACCCACTTCCCTGAACTTTCCAACAAGGGCTTCCCACTAATTGGAGTGCCTATGAAACAACCAAACAGGAATGGGAAGTCCAGAGTGTGACAGGAGATTATTATCAATGTATCCAAAGATGTAATAATAGTAATAAATGGTGGGAGAAAACTATACTTTATGGAAAGCAACCGATCAACTGTACTGGAGCCATTAAGGTAGGAGGTTATAAAGATTGCTCTCGGATACCTGAATAGGTTATAAGTGGCCAAGTAAGGAACTAAATGGGTGGCGTGTTCCAAAAGGTAGTGGATGGTATTGGTTGTGTGGAAACAAGGCACGAAAAGTGCTACCTCCTAATTGGTCAGGGTCATGTACTTTAGGGGCAATAATCCCTAATGTTACTATAAGAAAAGAATTGAGTAATAAATACCAAAAATCCTGGCTAAGAACATTCATAAGGAGACAAAAGAGGGTCAATAATCCTGTAATAGATCGACCTACTAGGTTGCAGTCATTCGTAAGGTGGCTGTTTCCACAACTGGGAGTGAGTGAACTTGAAAAAGCAATAGTAAATATTTCAGCAGTTATTGAAAAAAATAGGGAATAAAACTTCTGATGCCACTGCAGCTTTACAAGAGGAGGTTTCAGAAATTGCTAAAATAACTACCCAAAACAGGATGGCTCTAGAGATGTTATTGGCATCTCAGGGAGGAGTATGTACAGTAATAAATACTAGTTGCTGTGTATATGTGGATCAAAGCGGGAGAATTTCTACCGATCTAAATGAAATCTGGAAGCAGACTGAAATCTTACATGGGGTTCAGAAAGAGGATACCTCTTTTGGATTTGAAGAAACATGGAAATGGTTGACTTCCTGGTTCCCTGACGTGAGCTCATGGGTTAAAAAGTGTTTAACAATTTTGGGAATGGTGTTAGTAGTTTTTGTATGCGTTTATGTAGTGATTCAATGCATTTGTAGATGTTGCACAAAATTAATATGGGAAAGATTTTAAAAGAGTGAGACTAATATGAAAATGATCATATAAGTCTCAAAGGGGGGAATTGTTACAAGACAACCCTGGGAAGCTCAGAAGGAATGCGTGAACTAGGTAGATTAGGATAACTTCTAACATTAAGTCTGAAGTGGTCTAGAGGTAGCCACTTAGATAAAACTTGCTTCATGAGTAGCTAAATTTGCTGAAGCCTTAGGCCGCACTCCTAGTTCAGTAAGAAAGGGCCCCAGAGCTGGTGCAGGCTGGAAAGATAAGGGAGTTACAAGCAGTCTGCATTCCTGTGCCCCACACTCCGAAAGGGAGGATGTCAAGGCTTTGAAATAAGGCCTGCTTGGGCACCAGGACCTTGGGAAGCAAAACCTCCTCTCACTGCTGAAACAATGTTAATTAAGGGGTCTGGACTATCTCCCCCTTGTCAGGACTTTGGGAGATAACACCTACTGTCCCTGCTGGGGCAGTGTTAATTGATCTCCCCTCATCAGGACCTTGGGAGACAGGGGTGGGACCCGGGGAATGAAGAAATCACTAACCAATCAGTGTAAAAGGGAAAATTGCAAATCTGGCAATTTGTTTGTATAAATGCTACTTGAAAAGTTGGGGGGGGGGGTGTGCTTGATTTGTGGGAAAGGACCGAGCACCCAGGCTTGTACAACTCTGAAATAAATAAGCAAATGTCTCTCCTGAGTGTGTAATTATTGGCTTATTGCACACCAGGCAACGAATCCGCTTTTCGGACAACAGCAGCAGCCTCAGTGCCTGATATACGAGGGGCAGGCCAGTGCCTGCTGGCTGTGCTTGTGAGGTCACAGCAGCCTCCGTGCCCTATAGGCCAGTGGCAGGCCCATAGCTGCTGGCTGTGCTCGTGAGGTCACAGCAGTCCCATTGACTGATATGCCAGTGGGATGCCCAAGGCTGTTTGCTGTGCTTGTGAGGTCACATTTGTCTCAGTGCTTCACAGGCCAGTGGCAGGCTCCTGGCTGCTGGCTGTGCTCGTGAGGTCACAGCAGCCTCTGTGCCCTATAGGGCAGTGGCAGGCTCATGGCTGTTTGCTGTGCTTGTGAGCTCACAGCAGTCTGAGTGCCTGATAGCCAGTGGCAGACCCACAGCTGCTGGCTGTGCTTGTAACGTCACAGCAGTCCTATTGCCTGATAGGCCTGTGGCAGGCCTCTGTCTGCTGGCTGCCTTTTGAGGTCACATTTGTCTCTGTACCTTATAGGGCAGTGGGAGGCCCATGGCTGCTGACTCTGCTTGTGAGCTCACAGCAGCCTCACAGCCACAGTGCTTAATAGGTGAGTGGCAGGATCCTGTAAGCCAGCTTTTTTTGTGAGGTTAGAGCACTCTCATTGCCTCATAGGCCAGTGGCAGACCCCTGTTTGCTGGCTGTGCTTGTGAAGTCAAAGCAGTCCCAGTGCCTGATACACCAGGGGCAGGGCCCTGGCTGCATTCTGTGCTTGTGAGGTCACATTTATCTCAGTGCTTCACAGAGCAGTGGCAGTCCCCTGGCTGTGCTTGTGAGGTCACAGCAGCCTCCATGCCCTATACGCCAGTGGCAGGCCAATGGATGATGGCTGTGCTTGTAAGGTCACAATAACCTCAGGGCCTGATAGGCCAGTGTCAGCTTCCTGGGTGCTGGCTGTGCTTGTGAAGTCAAAGCAGTCCCAGTGCATCATACACCAGGGGCATCCCCTGGCTGCTGGCTGTGCTTGTGAGGTCAGAGCAGCCTCCGTGCCTCAAAGGCCAGTGGCAGGCTCATGGCTGCTGGCTGAGCTTGTGAGGTCACAGCAACCTCAGTGCCTCATAAGCCGCTGGCAGTCCCCTGACTGCTGGCTGTGCTTGTGAGGTCACAGCAGCCTCAGTGCTTCCTAGGCCAGTAGCAGGCTCCTGGCTGCTGGCTGTGCTTGTGAGGTCACAGCAGCCTCAGTGCTTCCTAGGCCAGTAGCAGGCTCCTGGCTGTGGCTGTGCTTGTGAGGTCACAGAAGCCTCAGTGCTTCCTAGGCCAGTGGCAGGCTCCTGCCTGCTGGCTGTGCTTGTGACGTCACAGCAGCCTCAGTGACTCATAGGTTAGTCTACAGCGCCTCCTGCTGGCTGTGTTTGTGAGGTCACAGCAGCCTCAGTGCTTCCTAGGCCAGTAGCAGGCTCCTGGCTGCTGGCTGTGCTTGTGACGTCACAGCAGCCTCAGTGACTCATAGGTTAGTCTACAGCGCCTCCTGCTGGCTGTGTTTGTGAGGTCACAGCAGCCTCAGTGCTTCCTAGGCCAGTGGCAGGCTCCTGGCTGCTGGCTGTGCTTGTGACGTCACAGCAGCCTGAGTGCCTCATAGGTTAGTCTACAGCACCTCCTGCAGGCTGTGCTTGTGAGGTCACAGCAGCCTGAGTGCCTCATAGGTTAGTCTACAGCGTACCCTGCTGGCTGTGTTTGTGAGGTCACAGCACCCTCAGTGCCTCCTAGGCCAGTGTCAGGCGCATAGCTGCTGGCTGTGCTTGTGAGGTCACAGCACCCTCAGTGCCTCATAAGCCACTGGCAGGCCGCTGACTGCTGGCTGTGCTGGTGAGGTCACAGCAGCCTCAGTGCCTCTGAGGCCAGTGGCAGGCTCATGGCTGCTGGCTGTGCTTGTGAGGTCACAGCAGCCTCAGTGCCTCCTAGGTTAGTCTACAGGGCCCACTGCTGGCTGTGCTTGTGAGGTCACAGCAGCCTGAGTGGCTCCTAGGCCAGTGGCAGGCTCATGGTTGCTGGCTGTGCTTGTGACGTCACAGCAGCCTCAGTGCCTCCTAGGCCAGTAGCAGGCTCCTGGATGATGGCTGTGCTTTTTAGGTCACAGCAGCCTGAGTGCCTCTAAGGCCAGTGTCAGGCTCATGGCTGCTGGCTGTGCTTGTGAGGTCACAGCACCCTCTGTGCCTGCTAGGCAAGTGTCAGGCTCCTGGCTGATGGCTATGCTTGTGAGGTCACAGCAGCCTCAGTTCCTCATAAGTTAGTCTACAGGGCCCCCTGCTGGCTGTGCCTCTGAGTTGACAGCAGCGTCAGCGCCTCCTAGGGCTGTGGGAGGCTAATGGCGGCTGCCTGTGCTTGTGAGGTCACAGCAGCCTCCGTGCTGTATAGGCCAGTGGCAGGCCCATAGCTGCTGGCTGTGCTTGTGAGGTCACAGCAGTCCTATTGCCTGATAGGCTTGTGGCAGGCCCTTGGCTGCTGGCTGTGCTTGTGAGGTGCCATCAGCCTCCTTTTCCTGTAAGCCAGAGGCAGGCCCATAGCTGCTGGCTGTGCTTGTCGGGTCACAACACTCCTACAGCCTGATAGGCCCGTGGGAGGCCCCATCTGCTGGCTGCCTTTTGAGGTCACATTTGTCTCTGTACCTTATAGGGCAATGGCAGGCCTCTGGCTCCTCACTGTGCTTGTGAGGTCACATCAGCCTCCTTTTCTTGTAGGCCAGTGGCAGACCCATAGCTGCTGGCTGTGCTTGTCAGGTCACAGCAGTCCTATTGCCTGACAGGCCAGTGGCAGACCCACAGCTGCTGGCTTTGCTTGTGACGTCACAGCAGCCTCAGTGTCTTATAGGGCAGTTGGATGCCCATGCCTGCTGGCCGTGCTTGTGAGGTCACAGCAGCCTCAGTGCCTGATAGGCCAGTTCGAGGCCAATGACTGCTGGGTGGGCTTGTGAGGTCAGAGAAGCCTCAGTGCCCTATAGGGCAGTGGCAGGCCCCTGACTGTTTACTGTGCTTCTGAGTTGACAGCAGCGTCAGCGCCTCATTGGGCAGTGGGAGGCCCCTGGCTGCTGCCTGTGCTTGTGAGGTCACAGCAGCCTCCGTGCCTCCTAGGCCAGTGGCAGGCCCAAAGCTGCTGTCTGTGCTTGTGAGGTCACAGCAGTCCCATGGCCCGATAGGCCAGTGGCAGGCCCATAGCTGCTGGCTGTGCTTGTCAGGTCACAGCAGCCTCTGTGCCCTATAGGGCAGTGGCAGGCTCATGGCTGTTTGCTGTGCTTTTGAGCTCACAGCAGTCCCATTGCCTGATAGGCCAGTGTGACGCCATTGGCTGCTGGCTGTCCTTTTGAGCTCACAGCAGTCTGAGTGACTGATAGGCCAGTGGCAGACCCACAGCTGCTGGCTGTGCTCGTGAGGTCACAGCAGTCCCATTGCCTGATAGGCCAGTGCGAGGCCATTGGCTGCTGGCTGTCCTTTTGAGGTCACAGCAGTCTGAGTGACTGATAGGCCAGTGGCAGGCCTCTGCGTGCTGGCTGCATTTTGAGGTCACCTTGGTCTCAGTGCCTCATCAGGCAGTGGGATGCCCATGGCTGCTGACTCTGCTTGTGAGCTCACAGAATTACCAGTGCCTGATAGGCCACTGGCAGGCCCCAGGTGGCTTCCTGTCCTTGTCAGGTCACATCAGCCTCTGTGTCTGATAGGGAAGTGGAAGGTGTTGTAGAGGCCTCTGAGTGCCTTTTTTTGCAGTGCAGGGTCCTCAGGGTGCTTTTTTTTGCAGTGTAGTAGCCTCCAAGTGCCTTTTTTTGCAATGTAGGGGCTTCCGAGTGCCTTTTTTGTGGTGCAGGGACCTCCAAGTGCCTTTATCTCCAGTGTACAGGCCTCCGAGTGCCTCTTTTTCCAGTGCAGGAGCCTCCGAGTGCCTTGGTGGTGCTGGGCCCCCCGAGTGCCTTGTTTCACATTGTAGCAGCCCCCAAGAGCCTTTGTTTGTGCTGTAGGGGCCACTGAGTGCCTTTTTTTGTGGTGTAGCGCCCTCCGAGTGCCTTTTTTTGCATTGTAGCAGCCTCCAAGTGCCTTTTTTTCCAGTACAGGGGCCTCCGAGTGCCTTTTTTTCCAGTGCAGGGGCCTCCGAGTGCCTTTCTCTACAGTGTAGCAGCCTCCGAGTGCCTTTTTTTGTGGTGCAGGGCCCTGCGAGTGCCTTTTTTTCCGGTGCAGGGGCCTCAGGGTGCCTTTTTTTGCATTGTAGCAGCCTCTGAGTGCCTTTTTTTGTGGTGCAGGGGCCTCAGGGTGCTTTTTTTTTGCAGTGTAGTAGCCTCCAAGTGCCTCTTTTTCCAGTGCAGGAGCCTCCGAGTGCCTTTTTGGTGGTGCAGGCCCTCTGAGTGCCTTGTTTCACATTGTAGCAGCCCCCAAATGCCTTTTATTGTGCTGTAGGAGCCACCGAGTGCCTTTTCTTGTGATTCAGGGGCCTCTGAGTGCCTTTTTTTGCATTGTAGCAGCCCCCAAGTGCCTTTTTTTGTGGTGTGGTCCTCCGAGTGCCTTTCTTTTGTGGTGTCGGGGCCTCTGAGTGCATTTTTCTTGCGGTGCACTGGCCTCCAAGTGCCCTGTTTTTCAGTGCACTGGCCTCCAAGTGCCTTTTTTTGCGGTGCAGGAGCTACTGAGTGCCTTTTTTTGCTGTGCGTGGGCCTCAGGGTGCATTTCTTTGCAATGTAGTAGCCTCCAAATGCCTTTCTTTGCAATGTGGGGGCCACCGAGTGCCTTTCTTGGTGGTGTAGGGGCCACGGAGTGCCTTCTTTTGTGGTGCAGGAGCCTCCGAGTGCCTTTTTTTCTGGTGTACAGGCCTGCAAGTGCCTCTTTTTCCAGTGCGGGAGCCTCCGAGTGCTTTTTTTTGTGGTGCAGGGCCCTCCAAGTGCTTTTTTTTGCGTTGTAGCAGCCTCCAAGTGCCTTTCTTTTCACATTGTAGCAGCCCCGAGTGCCTTTTTTTGTGCTGTAGGGGCCACTGAGTGCCTTTTTTCGCGGTGCAGGGGCCTCAGGGTGCATTTTTTTGCAGTGTAGTAGCCTCCAAGTGCCTTTTTTTGCAATGTGGGGGCCTCCGAGTGCCTTTTCTTGTGTGCACTGGCCTCCAAGTGCCCTGTTTTTCAGTGCACTGGCCTCCGAGTGCCCTTTTTTGCAGTGTGGAGGCCTCTGAGTGCCTTTTTTTGAGGTGCAGGAGCCTCCGAGTGCCTTTATTTCCAGTGTAGGGGCCTCCGAGTGCCTTTTTTTGCATTGTAGCAGCCCCCAAGTGCCTTTTTTTGTGCTGTAGGGGCCTCCGAGTGCCTTTCTCTGTGGTGTAGGGGCCTCCGAGTGCCATTTTTTCTGGTGAACAGGCCTGCAAGTGCCTCTTTTTGCAGTGCAGGAGCCTCCGAGTGCCTCTTTTGGTGGTGCTGGGCCCTCCGAGTGCCTTGTTTCACATTGTAGCAGCCCCCGAGTGCCTTTTCTTGTGGTTCAGGGGCCTCTGAGTGCCTTGTTTCACATTGTAGCAGGCCCCAAGTGCCTTTTTTGTGCTGTAGGGGCCTCCGAGTGCCTTTTTTTCCAGTGTAGGGGCAGCCAAGTGCCTTTTTTTGCGGTGCTGGGGCCTCAGGGGGCATTTTTTTCCATTGCAGGTGCCTCCAAGTGCCTTTCTCTGCGGTGTAGCGGCCTCCGAGTGCCTTTTTTTCCGGTGTACAGGCCTGCAAGTGCCTCTTTTTCCAGTGCAGGAGCCTCCGAGTGCCTCTTTTGGTGGTGCCGGGCACTCCGAGTGCCTTGTTTCGCATTGTAGCAGCCCCCGAGTGCCTTTGTGCTGTCGGGGCCACCCAGTACCTTTTTTTGTGGTGTGGTCCTCTGAGTGCCTTTTTTTGTGCTGTAGTGGCCACCGAGTGCCTTTTTTTACAGTGTAGTGGCCTCCGAGGGCTTTTTTTCCTCTGCAGGGGCCTCCGAGTGCCTTTGTCTGTGGTGTAGCGCCCTCCAATTGCCTTTTTTTGTGATGCAGCGGCCTGCAAGTGCCTATTTCTGCGGTGCAGGGGCCTCCGAGTGACTTTTTTTCATATGTAGGGGCCTCCGAGAGCCCTTTTTTTGCGGTGCAGGTCCTTCTGAGTGCCTTTTTTGCTGTGCAGTGGTCTCCGTGTGCCTTTTCTTGTGGTGCAGGTCCTCGCTCTGCTTGTGAGTTTGCTTCTGCCTCTGTGCTTGATAGGCCAGTGGCAGGGTCATGCCACCTGGCTTTGCTTGTGAGGATACTTGTGTCTGCATGCCAAAAAGGGCAGTGGCAGGCCCATGGTTGCTGGTTGTGTCTTACGATGTCACTTTGACCTGCATGCCATTGCATGCATGGCATGCATGGGCATGCACTGCCACGCCCATGGCTGCTGGTCTGCTTGGGTGTTCCCTTCTTTCTCCGTGCTTGATGCGCCATGGCAGGCCCAGAGCTGCTGGCTGTGCTTGTGAGGTCCCTTTGACCTCAGTGCCTGATGAGGCACTCAGAGCGCCATGAGTCCTGCCTGCGCTTCTGAGCTCACTTCTGCCTCAGTGCCTGATTGGCAAGTGGCAGGCCACTGGCTGCTTGCTGAGGTAGTGAGGTCATTTTTACCAGCAGCCCTAAACTTAGCGCTACGGGATGTTCAGAATCCTCCGTGACAGCCTCTAAGACTATTGCCAGTAGAAATGGGACCAAGACATTACCCAAACTGAGAAGTCCAGTGTGTCACTAACTACAAATTGTAGTGACTCTCGCCTGGTGCCGGAGAGACGATTGCGCTGAAAACTTCCGCCTTCCATTGCCCGGGTCCTGGCAGACCCCGGTGATGCGTTCTAACAAACGCTCTTGTAATGGGAGTGTAACTTGTAAGTCTACGCCATTAGTTCTACCCTGCACTCTCAGGAGCAGGCTTTCAACACTCTCTCCTGCTTTAACCACTTCCCCAATGCTCTCCATTTTAACTTTCCCTGCGGTCACTGCAGGAACAGCCCGACCATCTCCGCAGAGCTCCCACGCAGTTAAATCAACCGGAACACAAAAGTTACTGTTGAACCCTTTGTGGTCTCTAAAACCTGTAGCGTTACTCAGGCAAGAGAACATGTCTATGATTAAGCCATCCTGTCTGCCATTTTTAAATATAGCTTACACCACATGGATGGAATGGTTACGCAAGCGGACCTGAAGCGCCAAATGGCGAGAAAGAAAGGATGTCAGTGGTGTTACAGGGCCAGGATTAGGAGTTCTAAATAGCATCGATGCTGAGGCATTAGTGAATAAGCAAGTGCCACAAACAGAGATGTGTCTAGATTAGACAAAGCAAAGCCATTACGATCATCTCTGTTACCTCTTGGACGTAATCAACGGTGCTCCTCTCAGATTTCTACCTCAGTGGGAGCTCAAAGAAGGCAAGCTCATCAGCTTCCTTAGTTGCAGCAGGAGGAGCTCAAACTAATGTTTCTTTGGCGGTCCATTGTATCCAAGCCAAATGGACACAATCCGGACCAGTTGCAACAACTCGGGCAGGTGAGAAAGGGCTCCTACCCAGTGAAATTCGCAAAGCAGGACTCCTTCCAAAGGAGTTCAGTGTTAAGGAATCTTGGACTGCCACCATCTAGAGTTAATCAGAGTCAGGCTAGGGCAGCCCCATGACATTGCCTCCCGCACCCCCGGTTGACAATAACACCAGGCCTATTCCCACCTTTCTCCTAAGAGTGTGAAACTGCTCAAACTCTCCCACCTATCAGTTCACATGGATCAGAGGTCTGGGCACACCAGGCTTGCCTCGGGCAATCCCACAAGACATGCCCAATCTCGCCATCCTCCCCTGTGGACACTTACACCACGTCCACTCACAGCTGCCTCCTAAGAATGCCCGCCTGCTCAGCTGCCTGTCCGAACAGCCGACGCTGACAGGCAAGAGCTGTTGCCAAGCAAGCTTGACCTGCATGCGCAGGGCAGCCCCATAGCACTTTCACAGCTGCCTTCCTTGCCGGTTGACACTTACAGCAGGGCTATTCCCTCCGAACGCCTAGGAGTGCCACACTGCTTCAATGCCTCCACTGACAGTCAGGGCTCACAGGCAGGAGCTAGTCCCAGCCAAGCTTCCCCTGCATGCCTAAGGCAGTCCCACAACAGGATAACGGCTTGCCTTCCTTTCCTGTCGACATTAACAGCACCGCTACTCCCGCCTTCCTCCTAGCAATGCCACGTTGCTCAAATGCCTGTCCAACGAGCAAGGGCTGCTGGGCAAGAGCGCGGGTATGCGAAACTAGCCTTGGGCAGCCCCACAAGATGTACGCATCTCGCCTTCCTCCCCCGTCAACAATTACAGCAGGCGTACTCACAGCTTCCTCCTAAGAATGCCCAACTGCTCAGACGCCTGTCCGAACAGCAAGGGCCGCTAGGCAAGAGCTCTGGGCATGCCAAGCTTCCCTTTGCCAGCCCACAGCATATTCCCTGCTCTCTTCTAGGTGAGGGCCTTTTGGCCTTTACATCACGGCTTCTCCCAACTTGGTCCTAAGAATGCCAAAATGCTCAGACGCCTTTGCGAGCAAGCAGGGCTCAAAAGCAAGGGCTCATCCCCACCACACAAAACCTGCTAAGCCACAGCAGGCCCACAACACGTTCACAGTTGCCTTCCTCTCCTGTCCACACTTAAAGGCTGCGTACTCACGCCTTACTCCGAGGAGTGCCATATTGCGCAAACACTTCTCTCACCTGTCAGTCCTCACAGGCAAGAATTCTGGACACGAGCTGGAAAAGAGCTTCTGGCAGCCGCACAGGATATGCGCAGCTCACCGTTCACTTGTGTCGCCGATCACACCAGGCGTACTCAGCGCTTCCTCAATGAATGCCAGAATAGTCAGTGGCACGACCGAGCAGCCAGGGCTCACAGGCAAGAGCCTTCATCCCTAACGCCACCGCACAATATGTTCCCGAGTGGCCATCCTTTCCTGGCAAAACAGAGGGGCTTGCTCGCTCTAAGTGTGGAGGGAAGAGGCGGGCAAACTGCGAACCTGTTGTAGAGCTGCCTCAGATATGCAGCTCAAGCCTGTGAGCGCTGGCTGTTCGGACAGCCGTGAGTACACCTGCTGTAACTGTCGACAGGGGAGGATGGTGAGCCCGGCTCGTTTTGTGGCCCTGCCAGAGACAATCTTCTCCTGCCCAGATCTCTTGCCTATGAGTGCCGGCTCTCCGGAGAAGCCTCTGAGCACCCTCTTAAGAGTAAGCATGGTGTAGTTGTTCATGGGGGAGGATGGCAAAATGTGACTACCTGTAGGGCTTCCAGAGACAAGCTTGTTATGCCAAGAACGCTCGCCTGTGAGTAATGACAGGGGAGAAAGGCATCTGAGCAGTGTGCCACTCCTAGCAGTAGGTTGGGAATTGGCGCGCTGTAACTGTCAGCAGGCGAAGAAGGCAAGCAAATGTCGATGGCGGAAGGATGGCGAGACGGGCTCATTTTGTTGTGCTCCCAGAGACAAGCTTGTCGTGCCCAGCGCTCTTGCCCATGAGTGCCGGCTGCCAGACAGGTGTCTGAGCAGGCGAGCTTTCTAAAGCGTAAGCCTGGTGTAATTGTCGACAGGTCTCACAGGCAAGAGAGCTGGACCCCCCACCCAGAATTGTTCTGCATGCTTAGGGCAACCCAACAGCACATTCACGGCTCGCCTCCTTTGCCGGTCGACACTTACGAGCTTTCTTAAGAGTAAGCATGGTATAATTGTCGGCAGGGGGCACAGGCAGGAGCGCTTTCCAACCAAGCTTCCTTTTCATGCTTAGGGCAGCACCGCAACACATTCACAGCTGCCTTCCTCGCCGGTCGACACTTACAGCAGGGCTATTCCCTCCAGACGCCTAGGAGTGCCACACTGCTCAAGCGCCTCCACCGACAATCAGGGCTCACAGGCGGGAGCTAGTCCCAGCCAAGCTTCCCCTGCATGCCTAAGGCAGTCCCACAACAGGATAACAGCTTGCCTTCTTCTCCTGTCGACATTAAAAGCACGTCAGCATCCACCCTCCTCCTAGCAATGCCACATTGCTCAAATGCCTGTCCAACGAGCAAGGGCTGCTGGGCTTGCCTCGAGCAGCCCCACAAGAGGTACCCATCTCACCTTCCTCCGCCGTCGACAAATACACCATGCGTACTCACAGCTTCCTCCTAAGAATGTCAGCGTGCTCAGACGCCTGAGCGAACGACAAGTGCAGAGAGGTAATAGCTCTGGGCATGCCAAGCTTCCCTTTGGCAGCCCACAAAATATTCCCTTGCCCTCTTCCTAGGTGCGCGCCTTTTGGCCCTTTACACCACGGCTGCTCACAAGCCTTATTCCTGAGAATGCCGGCCGGCTCCGACACCCGTCATGGCAGAAGTGGATTCAGAGGGGAGAGCTCTGGGCACTACAGGCTTGCCTCGGGCAGCCTGACCAAAAACGTCCAGGTCTCGCTTTCCTTCCCTGTGGACACTTACAGCAGGACTCTTCCCAGCTCACTCCTGGGATAGGCACAGGTAGCACATGTCTCTCCCACTTGTCAGCACTCACAGGCAAGAGCTCTGGGCACCCCAAATTGGCTTCCGACAGCCTCGCAAAAAGTCCCCTCTCGCCATCCTCCTCCATCGATAAGAAGACCAGGCCAACTCAAAGCTTCCTCCTATGAATGCCAGAAGACTCAGATACAGCCAAGGCTCACAGGCAAGAGCTCTTCCCAAGCAAGCAGGCCCTTCATCCCTAAGGCCACCGCACAGCACGTTCGCAAGTGGCCTTCCTCTCCTGGCGCCACTTACAGCGGGGCTTGCTTGCTCTAAGTGTGGCGAGGAGAGGCAGGCAAAGTGCACATCTGTTGTAGAGCTGCCTTAGATATGCAGCTCAGATCTGTGAGTTCTGGTTATTCGGAAAGGTGTCAGAGCAGTCTGGCATTCTTAGGAGGAAGTTTTGAGTACGCCTGTTGCAATTGTCGAAGGGGAGGAGGGTGAGATGGAGGTTTCTTGTGAGCTTCGAGAGACAAGCTTGTCATGTCCGTAGCGCTTGCCCGTGCGTACTGACGAGGAGAGAGCCGTTTGAGCAGTGTGGCACTCCTAGCAGTAAGGTGGAATAGGCCTGCTATACGTGCCGACAGGCAAAGAAAGGGACCCGGGAACGTATTAATTGGGCTGCCCTGAGCATGCGGAGCAAGCTTGCTGGGGCAGTGCTCTTCCTTGTGAGCGCAGTCGACAATTACAGCAGGCTGAATCTTAAGAAAGCAAGCCTGCTCAGAAGCCTCTCTGGACTGGCGGCAGTCACAGGCGAGCGCTCTGGACACAACAAGCTTCTTTCTGGCAGCGCCACAAGAAGTCCACATCTCGCCTTCCTCCCCGTCGGCAATTACACCAGGCATACTCAGAGCTGCCTCCTAAGAATGCCAGACTGCTCAGACACCTGTCCGAACAGCCTGGGCTCTGGCCACCGCACAGAACGTTCCCGAGTGGCCGTTCTCTGCTGGCAGCACGTAAAGCGGGGCTTGCTTGTTCTAAGTGTGGAGAGAAGAGGTAGGCAAACTGCGAACCTGTTGGAGAGCCGCAGAACAACGTTGTGAGCTCTGGTTGTTCGGCCAGCCGTCCGAGCAGTCTGGCACTGCTAGGCGGAAGCTTTGAGTATGCCTGGTCTTATTCTCGATGGGGAGGATGGCGAGACGGACTCGTCTTGTAGGGCTGCCCGAGACAAGCTTGGCATGACCAGAGCTCATGGCTGTGGGAAAAGACAAGGGAGAGACGTTTAAACAGTGTGGCACTCCTAGAAATAAGGTGGGCATAGCCCTGTGTAATTGCCAACACAGGAGAAAGGCGAGACGGGGAACTTTTTGCGAGACTGCTCGAAGCAAGCTGGCCTGCCCAGAGCTCTTGCCTGTGAACGCCTGCTGGTCCAAGAGGCATCAGAGCAGCCTGGCATTCTTAGGAAGAAGCTGTGCGTGTACTGTTGCAATTGTCGACGGGCGAGATGGAGGGGCTTCGAGAGACAAGCTTGTCGTGCCTACAGCGCTTGCCTGTGTGTACTGGTGAGGAGAGAGGTGTTTGAGCAGTGTGGCACTCCGAGCAGTAAAGTGGAATCGGCCTGCTGTATGTGGCGACGGGCAAAGAACGCGAGCCGGGAACGTGTTGTGGGACTGGGCTAAGCATGCGGAGCAAGCTTGGTGGGGCAGCTCTCTTGCGTGTGAGTGCAGTCGACAGTTACACCAGGCTGACTCCTAAGAAAACCATCCTCTCGGACGCCTGTCCAGAGAGCCAGCACTCATGGGCAAGAGGTCTGGCAGCCCTGCGAGACAACCCGGCTCTCCGTCGACACTTACAGCAGGCGTACTCAATGCCTCCTTCTAAGAATGCCAGACTTCTCAGACAACTGGCCGAACACCCAGGCCTCGCAGACGCTGTCGACACTGCAGTTGCATGGCACTGCTAGGCGTGCAACTCTGCTCAAACGTGTCTCTCGCCCCTGTCAGTACTCACAGTCAAGCGCTCTGGGCACGACAAGCTTGTCTCTCGAAGCTCTCCCCATCTCCCCCGTGGCCATTTACACCACATCCACTCACAGCTTCCTCCAAAGAATGCCCGCCGGCTCTGCTGCCTGTACGAACAGCCAGCACTCACAGGCAAGACCTCTGGGCAGGACAAGCTTCCATCTGGAAGCCCAGAAGAAGAGCCAAATTCCCATATTACCCTTGTTTGACAGGTATACAAGCCTTACTGCTGAGAATGCCAGCCTGCTCAGACAACTCTCCGAATAGAAAGGGGTTCAGAGGCAAGAACTCTGGGCACTCCAATTGTGCTTCCGGCAGCCTCGCGAAACGCCCCTTTCTCGCCATCCTCCCCCTCGATTGTAAAACCAGGCAGATTCAAATCTTCCTCCTATGAATGCCAAAATGCTCAGACGCCTGCCCGAACAGCCAGCGTTCACAGGCAAGAGCTCTTCCCCAAGCACGCTAGACCTTCATCCCTAAGGCAGCCGCACATGCCGTTCACGAGGGGGGCCTTCCCTCTCCTGGCGACACTTACAGCGGGGCTTGCTTACGCTGTGTGGAGGTAGGCAAAGTGCAAACGTGTTGTAGAGCCGCCTTCGATATGCAGCTCAAGCCTGTGAGCTCTGGCTGTTCAGACAGGCAGCTGAGCAGGCTGGCATTGTTAGGAGGAAGGCGTGAGAACCCCTGGTGCAATTGTCGACGAGGGAGGATGGAGACTCAGCCTTGCCCATGGGCCGTCCCGAGACAAGCTTGTTGTGTCTAGAGCTCTTGCCCATGAGTGCCCGCTCTCCGGACAGGCGTCCGAGCAAGCTTACTTTCTTAGGAGTCAGCCTGGTGTAACTGTCGACTGCGCTCACAGGCAAGAGAGCTGCCCCACCAAGCTTGCTCCGCATGCTCAGGGCAGCCCAACAACACGTTCCCGGCTCCCTTTCTTTGCCCGTCGGCACATACAGCAGGCCTATTCCCACCTTACTGCTCGCCGTGCCACACTGCGAGGCGAGCACTCTGGAACTGACAAGCTTGTCTCTGGCCGCTCCACAAGACGAACCCGTCTCGCCATCCTCCCCATCGACAATTACACCAGGTGTCCTCATAGCTTCCTCCTTAGAATGCCAGACTGCTCATCTGCCTGTGCGAACAGCCAGCGCTCACAGACCCGAGCTGCATATCTAAGCCAGCTCTCCAACAGTTTCGCAGTCTGCCTACCTCGTTTCCCAACACAGAGCAAGCAAGTTCCTCTGTAATCCCGCCAGGAGAGGACGGCCACTCCTGATTGTGTCGTGCGGCTGCCTTAGGGATGGAAGTCAAGCGTGCTTGGGAAAAGCTCTTGCCTTGGAGCCCTGGCTGCTGGGACAGGGGTCTGAGACCAGCAAGCTTTCATAGGAAAGAGCTCTGGGCATGCCACGCTTTCCTCAGGCAGCCCCGCAGAACGTGCCCTTGACTACCACCCCACATCGACCTGGTCGAAACACCACTTCTGCTCGCACCTTATTCTGAAGACTGCTAAAATACTCAGACACCTGTCCGAAAAGCAAAGGCTTACAGGCAAGCGCTCTGGGCAAGGACAGCTTTCTTCGGGCAGTTTCGCCAAAATTCCCAGTCTCGCCTTATTCGCCTGTCGACGATAACACAAGGCCTTTTCCACCTTACGCCTATTTGTTCTACACTGCTTATACGCCTCTCCCACCTGTCAGAATGCACAGACAGGAGATCTGGGCACGCCAAGCTTGTCTTGCACAGCACCATCAGATGAGCCCGTCTCACCATCCTCCCCATTGACAATTGCACCAGGCGTACTCACAACCTCCTCCTGAGAGTGCCAGACTGCTCTGACACCTTTCCGAATAGCCAGAGCTCACAGACTTGATCTGCATATCTAAGGCCGCTCTACAACAGCTTCGCACTTTGCCTACCCTCTTCTCTCTTCGCCACAGAGCCAGCAAGCCCCGATCTATGTGTCGCCGGGATAGGAAGGCCCGCCCCCGCGAACATGCTGTGCAGTGGCCTTAGGGATGAAGGGCCAGCTTGCTTGGGAAGAGCACTTGCCTGTGAGCCCTGCCTGCTCGTACAGGCATCTGAGTCTTCTGGCATTCTTAGGCGGAAGCTTTGAGTTGGCCTGGTCTTATCGAGGGGGGAGGATGACGAGAGGGGGACTTTTTGCGAGGCTGTCGAAAGCCAGTTTGGTGTGCCCAGAGCTCTTGCCTGTGAGTGCTGACAAGTGGGAGAGGCGGGTGATACCTGTGGCACGCCGAGGAGTGAGGTGGGAAGAGGCCTGCTATAAGTGTCCACAGGGACGGAAAGCGAGACCTGGATTTTTGGTCAGGCTGTCTGAGGCAAGCCTGTCGTGCCCAGAGCTCTCCCCTCTGAACCCATTTCTGCTCTTTGGACAGGCGTCTGAGCAGGCTGGCATTCTTAGGAGCAAGCCTTGTGTAATTGTCGACTGGGGAGGATGGTGCGATGGTATGTCTTCTGGAGCTGCCAGAAGCTCTTTTCCAGCTGGTGTCCAGAATTCTTGCTTGTGCGTACTGACGCGGAGAGAAGCATTTGAGCAGTGTGGCACTCCGAGCAGTAAGGTGGGAGTAGGCCTGCTGTAAGTGTTGACAGGCAAAGAAGGCGAGACGTGGACGCATTGTGGGCTGCCGTAAGCATGAAAACATGCTTGGTTGGCGTATCTCTTGCCTGTGAGCCCTGCTGACAATTACATCAGTTTTACGCCTTAGAAAGCTCGCCGAATTGGAGCCTGTCCGGACAGTGGGCACGCACAGGCAAGAACACTGGGCACGACAAGCTTGTCTCTGGAAGCACAACAAAATCAGCCCATCTTGCCATCTTCCCCTGTTTCCACAAGACGTACTCACGCTTCCAGATTGCTCAGCTGGCGCTCCGAACAGCCAGGGTTCACAGGCCAGGAAGCTGCGCCCCACCAAGCTTGCTTTTCATGCTTATGGCAGTTCCACAACACGATCACAGTTTGCCGTCTTCGCCTGCTGACACAGCCTGCCTGTTCCAACCTACTGCTAGGAAGGCCACACTGTTCAATCGCTTTTCTCTCCATCAGTATTCACAGGCGAGCGTTCTGGGCACAGGACAAGCCTGTCTCTGGCATCCCCACAGGACGTCCACCTTTCGCCATCCTCCCCATGAACAATTACACCAGACTAACTCTTTAGAAACGTCGCCTAATCAGAACCTGCTCCAGAGAGCGAGCACTCACGGGCAAGAGCGCTGGGCACGACAAGCTTGGCTCTGGCAGTGCCACAAGACGAGCCCGTCTCGCCATCCTCCCTCGTCGACAATTACACCAGGCGTATTCACAACTTCTTCCTAAGCACGACAGACTGTTCAGTGGCCCATCCGAACAGCCAGAGCTCATAGGTTCGATCAGCATAGCTAAGGCAGCCCTACCAGAATTTTGCTGTTTGCCTGCCTCTCCTCGCCACAATTAGAGCAAGCAAAGGCCGCTGTAAGTGGCGCCAGGAGAGGAAGGCCCACCTCGTGAACATGCTGTGCGGTGGCCTTAGGGATGAAGATCAAGCTTGCTTGGGAAGAGCACTTGCCTGTGAGCCCTCTCTGTTCGGACAGGTGTCTGAGTCTTCTAGCATTCTTAGGAGGAAGCTTTGAGTTGGCCTGGTCTTCTTATCGATGGAGGAGGATGGCGAGAGGGGACGTTTTGCGAGGCTGTCGGAAGCCAGTTTGGGGTGCCCAGAGCTCTTGCCTGTGAGTGCCGACAAGTGGGAGAGACATGTGCTACCTGTGCCTATCCCAGGAATGAGATGGGAAGAGCCTGCTGTAAGTGTCCACAGGGAAGGAAAGCGAGACCTGGACGTTTTTGGTCAGGCTGCCCGAGGCAAGCCTGTGGTGCCCAGAGCTCTCCCCTCTGAATCCACTTCTGCCACGACGGGTGTTGGAGCCGGCCGGCATTCTCAGGAATAAGGCTTGTGAGCAGCCGTGGTGTAAAGGGCCAAAAGGCGCGCACCTAGGAAGAGGGCAAGGGAATATTTTGTGGGCTGCCAAAGGGAAGCTTGGCATGCCCAGAGCTATTACTTCTCTGCACTTGTTGTTCGCTCAGGCATCTGAGCACGCTGACATTCTTAGGAGGAAGCTGTGAGTACGCATAGTGTATTTGTCGACGGCGGAGGAAGGTGAGATGGGTACGTCTTGCGGGGCTGCCCAAGGCTACCCGGGGGTCTTGCCTAGCAGCCCTTGCTCGTTGGACAGGCATTTGAGCAACGTGGCATTGCTAGGAGGAAGGCGGGAGTAGCGGTGCTGTTAATGTCGACAGGAGAAGGCAAGCCGTTATCCTGTTGTGGGACTGCCTTAGGCATGCAGGGGAAGCTTGGCTTGGACTAGCTCCTGCCTGTGAGCCCTGATTGTCGGTGGAGGCGCTTGAGCAGTGTGGCACGCCTAGGCGTCTGGAGGGAATAGCCCTGCTGTAAGTGTCGACCGGCGAGGAAGGCAGCTGTGAACGCATTGCGGGGCTGCCCTAAGCATGCAGAGCAATCCTGGGGGAGTCCAGCTCTCTTGCCTGTGAGACCTGTCGACAATTACACCAGGCTTACGCTTTAGAAAGCTCGCCTGATCAGACACCTGTCTGGCAGCCGGCACTCACGGGCAAGAGCGCTGGGCACGACAAGCTTGTCTCTGGGAGCACAACAAAATGAGCCCATCTCGCCATCCTCCCCCGTCGACAATTACACCAGGCGTACTCACAGCTTCTGCCTAAGAATGCCAGACTGCTCACACGACTGTCCGAACACCCAGAGCTCACAGGCAAAAAAGATGCCCCAGTAAGCTTGCACTGCATGCTTAGGGAAGCTCCACAACACGTTCACGACTTGCCTTCTTTGCAAGGCGTGAGTACGCAGCCTTTAAGTGTGGACAGGAGAGGAAGGCAACCGTGAACGTGTTGTGGGCCTGCTGTGGCTTAGCAGGTTTTGTGTGGTGGGGATGGGCTCTTGCTTTTGAGCCCTGCTTGCTCGCAAAGGCGTCTGAGCATTTTGGCATTCTTAGGACTAAGTTGGGAGTAGCCGTGATGTAAAGGTCCAAAAGGCCCTCACCTAGAAGAGAGCAGGGAATATGCTGTGGGCTGGCAAAGGGAAGCTTGGCATGCCCAGAGCTCTTGCCTAGCGGCCCTTGCTGTTCGGACAGGCGTCTGAGCAGTTGGGCATTCTTAGGAGGAAGCTGTGAGTACGCCTGCTGTAATTGTTGACGGGGGAGGAAGGCGAGATGGGTACATCTTGTGGGGCTGCCCAAGGCTAGTTTCGCATACCCGCGCTCTTGCCCAGCAGCCCTTGCTCGTTGGACAGGCATTTGAGCAACGTGGCATTGCTAGGAGGAAGGCGGGAGTAGCGGTGCTGTTAATGTCGACAGGAAAGGAAGGCAAGCCGTTATCCTGTTGTGGGACTGCCTTAGGCATGCAGGGGAAGCTTGGCTGGGACTAGCTCCTGCCTGTGAGCCCTGACTGTCAGTGGAGGCATTGGAGCAGTGTGGCACTCCTAGGCGTTCGGAGGGAATAGCCCTGCTGTAAGTGTCAACCGGCGAGGAAGGCAGCTGTGAAAGTGCTATGGGGCTGCCCTGCGCATGCAGGTCAAGCTTGCTTGGCAACAGCTCTTGCCTGTCAGCGTCGGCTGTTCGGACAGGCAGCTGAGCAGGCGGGCATTCTTAGGAGGCAGCTGTGAGTGGACGTGGTGTAAGTGTCCACAGGGGAGGATGGCGAGATTGGGCATGTCTTGTGGGATTGCCCGAGGCAAGCCTGGTGTGCCCAGACCTCTGATCCATGTGAACTGATAGGTGGGAGAGTTTGAGCAGTTTCACACTCTTAGGAGAAAGGTGGGAACAGGCCTGGTGTTATTGTCGACTAGGGGCGCGGGAGGCAATGTCATGGGGCTGCCCTAGCCTGACTCTGATTAACTCTAGATGGTGGCAGTCCAAGATTCCTTAACACTGAACTCCTTTGGAAGGAGTCCTGCTTTGCGAATTTCACTGGGTAGGAGCCCTTTCTCACCTGCCCGAATTGTTGCAACTGGTCCGGATTGTGTCCATTTGGCTTGGATACAATGGACCGCCAAAGAAACATTAGTTTGAGCTCCTCCTGCTGCAACTAAGGAAGCTGATGAGCTTGCCTTCTTTGAGCTCCCACTGAGGTAGAAATCTGAGAGGAGCACCGTTGATTACGTCCAAGAGGTAACAGAGATGATCGTAATGGCTTTGCTTTGTCTAATCTAGACACATCTCTGTTTGTGGCACTTGCTTATTCACTAATGCCTCAGCATCGATGCTATTTAGAACTCCTAATCCTGGCCCTGTAACACCACTGACATCCTTTCTTTCTCGCCATTTGGCGCTTCAGGTCCGCTTGCGTAACCATTCCATCCATGTGGTGTAAGCTATATTTAAAAATGGCAGACAGGATGGCTTAATCATAGACATGTTCTCTTGCCTGAGTAACGCTACAGGTTTTAGAGACCACAAAGGGTTCAACAGTAACTTTTGTGTTCCGGTTGATTTAACTGCGTGGGAGCTCTGCGGAGATGGTCGGGCTGTTCCTGCAGTGACCGCAGGGAAAGTTAAAATGGAGAGCATTGGGGAAGTGGTTAAAGCAGGAGAGAGTGTTGAAAGCCTGCTCCTGAGAGTGCAGGGTAGAACTAATGGCGTAGACTTACAAGTTACACTCCCATTACAAGAGCGTTCGTTAGAACGCATCACCGGGGTCTGCCGGGACCCGGGCAATGGAAAGCGGAAGTTTTCAGCGCAATCGTCTCTCCGGCACCAGGCGAGAGTCACTACAATTTGTAGTTAGTGACACACTGGACTTCTCAGTTTGGGTAATGTCTTGGTCCCATTTCTATCCGTATGGGATGCTCCTCCAGGGCTTTTGCCTCACCTTCAACGTGGTAGGCACTGCAACATGCTGTCAACTCTGTGGATGCGCTATTTGATACAAGTAGGAACAATAGCGTTCCTCATTTGCTTCCCAAATTGCTTCTCCTCGATTTTGGCTACAACACATTTTACTCGCAGGTTGGTTTTTTGCTAGGGCGGTTAAACAATACTCCAGTGCAAGCACAAATGTCATGACAACAACTAACAACACAAGCAAGTGTTACACGCCACACTTTGTAACATTTAATGTCCAGTACGGCTTAGCTCATGTGGTGCTTCCAAGAGCTTCCGGTCCACTCAGCCGCTTTACATCTGACTAGAGCCAATTTTCTTTACCTGGAAGTTTAACAGTGAAATAAGAACTCAACAATACAGTGTAGGGGCCTCCCGAGATTTGGTTGCACTTCGGACTTTCAGGTGACTATCTGTACCAACCCCTTATGTCCAGGCTGGATAGTGTGTGCTTGCACGTCACCTGGTACTGAGTGGGCCCACTGAGCTTTTCCCCTGCCTTTTGTAAGTGTAATTCGCTCATCTCCACCCAAGCGGTTGCTTTTAGCCTGAGTTGCCCACTGTGGCTAAAGGTCTCCCCCAAAGAATTTCCACTGGCAATAGTCTTAGAGGCTGTCACGGAGGATTCTGAACATCCCATAGTGCTAAGTTTAGGGCTGCTGGTAAAAATGACCTCACTACCTCAGCAAGCAGCTATTGGCCTGCCACTTGCCAATCAGGCACTGAGGCAGAAGTGAGCTCAGAAGCGCAGGTAGGACTCATGGCGCTCTGAGTGCCTCATCAGGCACTGAGGTCAAAGGGACCTCACAAGAACAGCCAGCAGTGAAGGGCCTGCCATGGCGCATCAAGCACGGAGAAAGAAGGGAACACCCAAGCAGACCAGCAGCCATGGGCATGGCAGTGCATGCCCATGCATGCAATGGCATGCAGGTCAAAGTGACATCATAAGGCACAACCAGCAACCATGGGCCTGCCACTGCCCTTTTTGGCATGGAGACACAAGTATCCTCACAAGCAAAGCCAGGAGGCATGGCCCTGCCACTGGCCTATCAAGCACAGAGGCAGAAGCAACCTCACAAGCAGAGCGAGGACTGATGGGCCTGACTGGCCTACCAGGCCGTGAGGCAGAAGTGACGTGACTATCTCATCCAGCAGTGGTGGGCCTGACAATATCATTTCAGGCAGTACAGGTAAATACAGGTTGAGTGCTAACACAGAACGTTGAAGGACCATAACAGAAAAAAGGCACTTGGAGGCCTGAGCACTGGAAAAAAGGGCACTAGGAGGACATGCACTGCAAAAAATATGCACATGGAGGACACTATACTGGAAAAAAAGGCACTTTGGGAGCCTGCATCGCAAAAATAGGCACTTGGAGGCTGCTAGACTGGAAAAAAAGGCACTTAGATGCCCCTTCACTGCAAAAAAAGGCACTCAGACAGCAGTGCACCTCAAAAGGAGGCACTCGGAGGCCCCTGCACCACAAAAAAGGCACCCGGACAACAGTGAATCACAAGAAAAGGCACTCGGAAGCCCCTACATCACAAAAAAAGGCACTTGGAGGCTAGTACACTGCAAAAAAAAGGCACTCGGAGGACCATGCACAGCAAAAAAAGGCACTCGGTGGCCCCTACAGCACAAAAGAAGGCACTCGGGGGCTGCTACAATGTGAAACAAGGCACTCGGAGGCCCCTGAACCACAAGAAAAGGCACTTGGGGCCACTACACCACAAAAAAAGGTACATGGAGGACCACACACCCCAAAATAACAGCACTCGGAGGTCCCTGAACCACAAGAAAAGGCACTCGGTGGCTCCTACAGCACAAAAAAAGGCACTCGGGGGCTGCTACAATGTGAAACAAGGCACTCGGAGGGCCCTGCACCACCAAAAAAGGCACTCGGAGGCTCCTGCACTGGAAAAAGAGGCACTTGCAGGCCTGTACACTGGAAATAAAGGCACTCGGAGGCCCCTGCACTGGAAAGAGAAAGGCACTCGGAGGCCTGTACACTGGAAATAAAGGCACTCGGAGTCCCCTGCACCACAAAAAAAGGCACTCGGAAGCCCCTACACCACCAAAAAACGCACTTGGAGGCTAGTACACTGCAAAAAAATGCACCCTGTGGCTCCTACAGCACAAAAAAAGGCACTCAGTGGCCCCTACAGCACAAAAAAAGGCACTCGGAGGCTGCTACAATGCGAAAAAAAGGCACTCGGATCCTGCTACACCGGAAAAATAAGGCACTCGGAGGGCCCTGCACCACAAAAAAAGGTACTCGGAGGCTGCTACACCGTAGAGAAAGGCACTCGGAGGCCCCTGCACTGGAAAAAAAAGGCACTCGGAGGCCAGTGCACCCCAAAAAAGGCACTCGGAGGCTGCTACAATGCAAAAAAAGGCACTCGGAGGCCAGTGCACCCCAAAAAAAGGCACTCGGAGGCCTCTACACCACAATGAAAAGGCATTAGGAGGGCCTTACGCTGGCAAAAAAGGCACTAGGGGGCATCTACACTGCAAAAGAAGGCACTCGGAGGCCACTACACTGGAACAAAAGGCACTCGGAGGCCAGTGCACCACAAGAATAGGCACTTGGTGGCCTCTGAACCACAAGAAAAGGCACTCAGAGGCCTCCACACTGCAAAAAAAGGCACTCGGGGGCTGCTACAATGTGAAACAAGGCACTCGGAGGGCCCAGCACCACCACAAAAGGCACTCGGAGGCTCCTACACCGGAAAAAGAGGCACTTGCAGGTCTGTACACCGGAAAAAAAGGCACTCGGAGGCTCCTGCACCACAAAAGAAGGCACTCAGAGGCCCCTACACCACCAAGAAAGGCACTCGGTGGCCCCCACATTGCAAAAAAAGGCACTTGGAGGCTACTACACTGCAAATAAACGCACCCTGAGGCCCCTGCACCGCAAAAAAAGGCACTCGATGGCCCCTACGCTGGAAAGAAAGGCGCTCGGAGGGCCCTGCAGCACAAAAAAAGGCACTCGGCTGCCCCTACACTGGAAAAAAAGGCATTTGGTGGCCCCTACACCACAGAAAAAGGCACTCGGGGGCCGCTACAATGCAAAAAAAGGCACTCAGAGGCCCCTACACTGGAATAAAAGGTACTCGAGGCCAGTGCACCACAAGAAAAGGCACTCGGTGGCCCCTGCACTGCCAAAAAAGTCAATCACAGGCCCCTGCACAGCAAAAAAAGGCACTCAGAGGCTGCTACAATGCAAAAAAAAGGCACTCGGAGGACCACACCACAAAAAAAGGTACTGGGTGGCCCCGACAGCACAAACAAAGGCACTCGGGGGCTGCTACAATGTGAAAAAAGGCACTTGGAGGGCCCTGCACCACCAAAAAAGGCACTCGGAGGCCCCTGCACCACCAAAAAAGGCACTCAGAGGCCCCCACATTGCAAAAAAAGGCACTCGGAGGCTACTACACTGCAAAAAATGCACCCTGAGGCCCCAGCACCTCAAAAAAAGGCACTCCGGTGCCCCTACACTGGAAAGAAAGGCACTCAGAGGGCCCTGCAGCACAAAAAAAGGCACTCAGCTGCCCTTACAGTGGAAAAACAGGCACTTGGAGGCCTCTACACCCCAGAAAAAGGCACTCGGTGGCCCCTACACTGCAAAAAAAGGCACTCGGCGGCTGCTACAATGTGAAACAAGGCACTCGGAGGGCCCAGCACCACCAAAAAAGGCACTCGGAGGCTCCTGCACTGCAAAAAGAGGCACTTGCAGGCCTGTACACCAGAAAAAATGGCACTCAGAGGCCGCTACACCACAGAGAAACGCACTCGGAGGCACCTGCAACAGAAAAAAAATGCACTCAGAGGCCCCTACACCTCAAGAAAAAGCACTCGGCTGCCCCTACACTGGAAAAAAAGGCACTCGGAGGCCCGTACAGCACAAAAAAAGGCATTTGGGGGCTGCTACAATGCAAAAAAAGGCACTCGGCTGCCCCTACACTGGAAAAAAAAGGCACTCGGAGGCCCCTACAGCACAAAAAAAGGCACTTGGGGGCTGCTACAATGCAAAAAAAGGCACTCGGAGGCCCCTGCAGCAGAAAGAAAGGCACTCGGCGTGCCCTGCACCAGAAGAAAAGGCACTCGGGGCCACTACACCACAAAAAAAAGATACATGGAGGACCACACACCCCAAAATAACAGCGCTCGGAGGCCCCTACACCACAAGAAAAGGCACTTCGGGGCTGCTACAATGTGAAACAAGGCACTTGGAGGCCCCTGCACCACAAAAAAGGCACTTGGAGGCCCCTGCACCACAAAAAAAGGCACTCAGAGGCCTCTACAACACCTTCCACTTCCCTATCAGACACAGAGGCTGATGTGACCTGACAAGGACAGGAAGCCGCCTGGGGCCTGCCAGTGGCCTATCAGGCACTGGTACTTCTGTGAGCTCACAAGCAGAGTCAGCAGCCATGGGCATCCCACTGTCTGATGAGGCACTGAGACCAAGGTGACCTCAAAATGCAGCCAGCACGCAGAGGCCTGCCACTAGCCTATCAGTCACTCAGACTGCTGTGACCTCAAAAGGACAGCCAGCAGCCAATGGCCTCGCACTGGCCTATCAGGCAATGGGACTGCTGTGACCTCACGAGCACAGCCAGCAGCTGTGGGTCTGCCAATGGCTATCAGGCACTCAGACTGCTGTGAGCTTAAAAGGACAGCCAGCAGCCAATGGCCTCGCACTGGCCTATCAGGCAATGGGACTGCTGTGAGCTCACAAGCACAGCAAACAGCCATGAGCCTGCCACTGCCCTATAGGGCACAGAGGCTGCTGTGACCTCACGAGCACAGCCAGCAGCCAGGGGCCTCCCACTGCACTATAAGGTACAGAGACAAATGTGACCTCAAAAGGCAGCCAGCAGACAGAGGCCTGCCACGGGCCTATCAGGAATAGGACTGCTGTGACCTGACAAGCACAGCCAGCAGCCATGGGCCTGCCACTGGCCTAGGAGGCACTGAGGCTGCTGTGACCTCACAAGCACAGTCAGCAGCCAGTGGACTGCTGCTGGCCTATCGGGAACGGAGGCTGCTGTGACCTGACAAGCACAGCCAGCAGCTATGGGCCTGCCACTGGCCTATCGGGCCATGGGACTGCTGTGACCTCACAAGCACAGGCAGCAGCCAGGGGCCTCCCACTGCCCGATGAGGCGCTGACACTGCTGTCAACTCAGAAGCACAGTAAACAGTCAGGGGCCTGCCACTGCCCTGTAGGGCACTGAGGCTTCTCTGACCTCACAAGCCCACCCAGCAGTCATTGGCCTCAAACTGGCCTATCAGGCACTGAGGCTGCTGTGACCTCACAAGCACGGCCAGCAGGCATGGGCATCCAACTGCCCTATAAGACACTGAGGCTGCTGTGACGTCACAAGCAAAGCCAGCAGCTGTGGGTCTGCCACTGGCCTGTCAGGCAATAGGACTGCTGTGACCTCACAAGCACAGCCAGCAGCTATGGGCCTGCCACTGGCCTATAGGGCACTGAGGCTGCTGTGACCTCACAAGCACAGCGAGGAGCCAGAGGCCTGCCATTGCCCTATAAGGTACAGAGACAAATGTGACCTCAAAAGGCAGCCAGCAGATGGGGCCTCCCACGGGCCTATCAGGAAATAGGACTGCTGTGACCTGACAAGCACAGCCAGCAGCTATGGGCCTGCCACTGGCCTATGAGGCACTGAGGCTGCTGTGACCTCACAAGCACAGCCAGCAGCCAGGAGCCTGCTGCTGGCCTATCAGGCTGTAGGAGTGTTCTGACCTCACAAGCACAGCCAGCAGCTATGGGCCTGCCACTGGCCTATACAGCACGGAGGCTGCTGTGACCTCACAAGCACAGGCAGCCGCCATTAGCCTCCCACTGCCCTAGGAGACGCTGATGCTGCTGTCAACTCAGAAGCACAGCCAGCAGGGGGCCCTGTAGACTAACTTATGAGGCACTGAGGCTGCTGTGACGTCACAAGCACAGCCAGCAGGGGGCGCTGGACACTAACCTATGAGGCACTGAGGGTGCTGTGACCTCACAAGCACAGCCAGCAGTCATGAGCATGCCACTGCCATAGGAGGCACTGAGGCTGCTGTGACCTCACAAGCACAGCCAGCAACCATGAGCCTGCCACTGGCCTAGGAGCCACTCAGGCTGATGTGACCTCACAAGCACAGCCAGCAGCAATGAGCCTGCCACTGGCCTAGGAGGCACTGAGGCTGCTGTGACCTCACAAGCACAGCCAGCAGCCAGGAGCCTGCCACTGGCCTCAGAGGCACTCAGGCTGCTGTGACCTCAGCAGCACAGCCAGCAGCCATGAGCCTGACACTGGCCTCGGAGGTACTGAGGCTGCTGTGACCTCACAAGCATGGCCAGCAGGCATGGGCATCCAACTGCCCTATAAGACACTGAGGCTGCTGTGACCTCACAAGCACAGCCAGCAGGCACTGGCCTGCCCCTCGTATATCAGGCACTGAGGCTGCTGTTGTCCGAAAAGCGGATTCGTTGCCCGGTGTGCAATAAGCCAATAATTACACACTCAGGAGAGACATTTGCTTATTTATTTCAGAGTTGCGCAAGCCTGGGTGCTCGGTCCTTTCCCACAAATCAAGCACACCCCCCCCCCCCCAACTTTTCAAGTAGCATTTATACAAACAAATTGCCAGATTTGCAATTTTCCCTTTTACACTGATTGGTTAGTGATTTCTTCATTCCCCGGGTCCCACCCCTGTCTCCCAAGGTCCTGATGAGGGGAGATCAATTAACACTGCCCCAGCAGGGACAGTAGGTGTTATCTCCCAAAGTCCTGACAAGGGGGAGATAGTCCAGACCCCTTAATTAACATTGTTTCAGCAGTGAGAGGAGGTTTTGCTTCCCAAGGTCCTGGTGCCCAAGCAGGCCTTATTTCAAAGCCTTGACATCCTCCCTTTCGGAGTGTGGGGCACAGGAATGCAGACTGCTTGTAACTCCCTTATCTTTCCAGCCTGCACCAGCTCTGGGGCCCTTTCTTACTGAGCTAGGAGTGCGGCCTAAGGCTTCAGCAAATTTAGCTACTCATGAAGCAAGTTTTATCTAAGTGGCTACCTCTAGACCACTTCAGACTTAATGTTAGAAGTTATCTTAATCTACCTAGTTCAAACATTGCTTCTGAGCTTCCCAGGGTTGTCTCCCCTTTGAGACTTATATGATCATTTTCATATTAGTCTCACTCTTTTAAAATCTTTCCCATATTAATTTTGTACAACATCTACAAATGCATTGAATCACTACATAAACGCATACAAAAACTACTAACACCATTCCCAAAATTGTTAAACACTTTCTAACCCATGAGCTCACGTCAGGGAACCAGGAAGTCAACCATTTCCATGTTTCTTCAAATCCAAAAGAGGTATCCTCTTTCTGAACCCCATGTAAGATTTCAGTCTGCTTCCAGATTTCATTTAGATCGGTAGAAATTCTCCCGCTTTGATCCACATATACACAGCAACTAGTATTTATTACTGTACATACTCCTCCCTGAGATGCCAATAACATCTCTAGAGCCATCCTGTTTTGGGTAGTTATTTTAGCAATTTCTGAAACCTCCTCTTGTAAAGCTGCAGTGGCATCAGAGGTTTTATTCCCTATTTTTTTCAATAACTGCTGAAATATTTACTATTGCTTTTTCAAGTTCACTCACTCCCAGTTGTGGAAACAGCCACTTTACGAATGACTGCAACCTAGTAGGTCGATCTATTAAAGGATTATTGACCCTCTTTTGTCTCCTTATGAATGTTCTTAGCCAGGATTTTTGGTATTTATTACTCAATTCTTTTCTTATAGTAACATTAGGGATTATTGCCCCTAAAGTACATGTCCCTGACCAATTAGGAGGTAGCACTTTTCGTGCCTTGTTTCCACACAACCAATACCATCCACTACCTTTTGGAACACGCCACCCATTTAGTTCCTTACTTGGCCACTTGTAACCTATTCAGGTATCCGAGAGCAATCTTTATAACCTCCTACCTTAATGGCTCCAGTACAGTTGATCGGTTGCTTTCCATAAAGTATAGTTTTCTCCCACCATTTATTACTATTATTACATCTTTGGATACATTGATAATAATCTCCTGTCACCCTCTGGACTTCCCATTCCTGTTTGGTTGTTTCATAGGCACTCCAATTAGTGGGAAGCCCTTGTTGGAAAGTTCAGGGAAGTGGGTACACACCCAGCAATCCCTCTGGTTAACTATCTTCATAGATTTCGTAATTACTTCCAAATGGAGATTGTGACTCCAAAATCCTTCCTGATTCCCTTTAATTGTTTGGCTCAGGTAACCTAGAAAAACTAACCACCACATTTCTCCCCTGGTTGTTAAGGAGAACATCATTTTTACACAGATACCGTAACAACAATATTAACCCTATTCCTAACAAACAGATTAAAGCATTTTTTCCCTGAATACAATCTAAATTGAAAACCGATTCACTTCTAATACATCTCCTATATCTTTATATATTTTTAACTTTAGAGGTTGAACTTGTTCAGCTTTCCACGTCTCTCGAGGTACTGCTTTCACTCGGGTGTAATCTAAAAGTATAACTGGATGTACCTACGGAGAGAAGACCCTTTGCCATAGACAAGAGATAATCACTTAAAATTTGATCACCCTTAACGTGCATTTGAATTTCATTTCCAGTTAAATTTACAGTGTAAGGTTTGCCATACAGAATCTCAAATGGACTAACTTTCTCCCTAACCCTTGGGGTTATTCTGGTTCTTAATAATGCCAGAGGTAAAACATCAGTCCATTTCATCTGAGTCTCCTGACACAATTTTCCTACCTGTCTCTTAATTGTTTGATTCATTCTTTCCACTTTTCCACTGGATTGTGGCCTCCAGGGGGTATGTAAGTCCCATTTAATTTGTAGTATTTTTGAGATTTGTTGTACTATTTCTGCTATAAAATGAGGTCCCCTATCTGAAGAAAACCCTTCTGGTACCCTAAATCTTGGTATGATTTCTTTTAATAACATTTTCACTACCTCCCCTGCTTTAGTGGTACGACACGGGAAAGCCTCAGGCCATCCTGAAAAGGTGTCAACAATTACCAACAAATGTTTATATCCATTACATCTTGGTAATTCAGAAAAATCAATTTGCCAGTAATCCCCAGGCATGAAGCCCCTTTTTACTTCCCCTGGGGGGGCTTCTTCTGAATCCTGGGATTATTTCTAAGACAGATTTCACATTTTTGTGTAATACCCTTTGCAATTATTAACATACTAACTCCCACAGCAAATCTTTTAACTGTTTCAACCAATGCCTCAGCTCCCATGTGGGTACTACCATGTATTTGCTTCATCAGCTTCTTCATTATCGGCAAAGTTACCACACACTGTCCAGTAGATGTCACCCGCCATCCTTCAGGAGTTTTTATGCATTTCAGTATTTCTGCTAATTTATTTTCTTTTTCAGTGTATACTGGAATTTCCATTTTTAACATTCTCTCTGGAACTAATGCTGCCACTGACATGGATAATGCTGCCCTTTTTGCAGCCTCATCGGCCTGTTATGGAAATTAGGCTTGTCGGCCACCATAACAGAGTTCGACCCTAGGTTCCCCCAAGTAAAGTTCAGAGCCAAATCAAAACAAATTAAATTTTAATCACACGTGTGCCATAATTACAGCTTGAGCTGGGTGCCTCCGAAGAGGGACCCTAACATAAACAAATCCTGGGTAATTATAGTCTTTTCGACTTCCATTTCCCACCCCTCACGCGGTAGTTAGACCAATAGTAATTTTTTGGTCTGGGGTCTCCTGCTCCTCATTGGGTCTCATCGTCTTTCTGAGGCAAGCTGGTTTTCTCCTTATTCTTGTTTTTTTGCAGTCTCTGATGACGGTTGTACTTCTGTTTTTGTTGGGTCTGGCGGTTGCCTCCCAAGGTCTTATTTTCCCCCATTGTTTTGGCGTCTTCCCTCTCGGAGTCGGTGACACAGGTGCGCCGACTGCGTGTGGCTCCCTTATCTTCCCAGCCTGAACGAGCTCTGAGGCACTATTTTTTATTAAACTAAGTAAAGATTCGTTACTTTTCCCACGCACGGCCTAAGGCTTCAGCAAATCTAGCCACTCATGCTAAGCAAGTTTTATGTAAGTTGTGCTAAGCAGCCATTTCTAGACAGTTTCAATTCACTATTCTTTAACAGTTTCCCCCCTTTGTTTTTATGAAGCATCCCTGCTAATATTTTAAACAGAGTTCTCGAAGTCTTTCGAGGCATACTATCACTTTCCATACTCTTATATATAATATGATCGTAAGCAATAGGCATAACACAGTTAAACTGAACACAACTACTACCGGGTGCAATACATGATTATAAATCCCTGTTGTGGTTGGTGACCACCCTAGAAGAGTTTCCCAGCCATGATGTTCTCCGTCCCTTTTTACCCTTTCTAAGATATGATGTATCTCTTTTGCATCATGGTGAACAGTGATTAGAGTTTTCTGTCCACTGTTCCGGATGCGCTCTAGCAGTCAATGCAAATCATCATGTTGCAGTAGTTTCCTTACCAGGGTGAGATTCATCCCAATGGGAGTAGGTAGTAAATTTTGAATTAATGTATAATTAGATTGTAACAATTGATAAGACGTGATAGGAGCTGAATAATTGAAATCACATCCCATGATTTTGGTAAAGCTACAAATACAAATATTTCAATGATTACTCATATCTACTACAATGCCATCTATAACTATAAGACTACAAAAGGTTCTCATACATACACACCCTCTCCCAATATATACAAGTATAGTTGCAGGTGTTTCATCAGGGTGTATTTCAAAGTGACAAACATTTTGCTCAGTGTCAAGACAAATGTCTTGGGCTTTGATGGTATTACTTTCACAAATAAACCCTTGCTGTTCCTGTACAATACATGCGCTAACGTCCACAGTTTGCCATTTATTTCCATTTCGTTGGGCCCATACTCTGTGTTCCAATGGATAGAGTATAGCTCCATTGTGATTTAATCCTAACGCAATGATTGGATATATTGTATATGTTGAAGCATTACGTATTGTTGAAACAAAGGCTGTGGCCTCAGTGTTGATAGGATCATAAGTAAAATTGACCAGATACCACCAGGATTGGAATTCCTTTTCAAATTCGGTCACATTATCCCAAATTACCTTTCGAATTTCAGTGGGTAAAGTGCCTTCTTCCCCTCCCTTATAATCGCTGCTGCCATAGATTGCATCCACAGTTGAGCTTGGATGCAACTGAGGGCCAGGGAAATATTAATTTGGGCTTCCCCAAGTGCATCCACTATCAAGTGGTGATCTTTTTCATTCATTTTTTCCCACTGAGGTAATATCTCGGATGAAAGCCATTGGTTAGTTCCTAATGCTAATAGAGAAGACCTCAATGGATGTTTTAATCTGTATAAGTCACTTGTTGTTGTGCTCAGTTTATTTACGAGTACTTCAGCATCTATACTGTTTAGGACTCCCAATCCTGTTCCTATGATACCGGTCACATCTCTCCTTGTTCATTTTGGAGAGGTGAGGGTTCGCCTATGTAACCACGCCGTCCATCCCACATAGGACGTACCTAAGAATGGTGAACAGGTCGGTTTGATTGTAGAGATATAATTTGCATTAATAGCTCTACTCGTTTGAGAGACCATGATGGATTAAATAACACTCGTTGTTGGCCTGTATTTCTAATCACATACGGTCCAATTTCAAAGATTTGTGGGGATAAGGTTTTCTTACTCTTCATGGTAACAGAGTTATTTATATTGGTGGAAATAATTGTAGTCAGGGTAGGTATTGCTGTACTGGGCTCAATAATGTCTATTTTAAATTTAAATGACAGTCCCACATTGTGGTGAGCCCACAGGCAAACTATAAAAACAGGTTGTTCTAAGGTAAAATTGTACCAACAATCCAGTTTTTCAGTGGCACAAATTTTCCTTTCTTTTTCATTTGATTTGATTTTAGTGAGAGAGATTTGAGTTGCCTTCTCATGGGTGGACCCGTTGATCACTCGACACCCTATCTTTATTTCCTTTCCTGTCCTTCCCAGGAGTTGGGGAAGTTGGTTAGTATTATCCCAGCTCCATTCATTTTCTGAGTATACTTCAGTTCCATGCATGACCAGGGCTGAGAGGTTTAAGTTTTTATCAGAACTTAATCCCATACTTCCGGTATACTTAACACGGGCCTGGGACCATGGCCACTCTAAGGTTCTTTGACCACAGCTTAGGGAAAGTAGCATTGCCAGGGTTTGAAACAGCAGGGTGCAGTAAAGGGAAAGAGATTTGTGTTAGTGAGGCGAGTCCGAACAGATTACCCTGGGGAAGTCGTGTATCCCATCGAGCTTTACGTGGTTGTTTTCACTGTTCTGCTGCAACCTCTGCTGTGTTTGCTTCTTGGACTGTCACTCATTTCATGTGAGAGTGGTGAATCCAATTCTCTTTTCCTAGAATTTTAACAGCGTAGTAAGAACTTAACAATACAGTATAGGGTCCTTCCCATTTTGGTTCTAGTTTTGTTTTTCGCGAGAATACCTTTATCAACACTTTATCTCCAGGCTGTATATCATGTGCCTGAATGTCTGATGGCACCGGCTGAAACCACTGAGCCTGATTTTGCAAGGCCTTAAACCGTTCTTGTAAGGCTAGTACCTATTGTGTTACTCGTTCATCTCTGTCTAATAGGCTGGTCTTAGCAGGGATATAAGTCCCTGGTATCGCTAAATGTCTCCCAAAAAGAATTTCTGCTGGTGGTAGTCCTATGGGTTGCCGTGGAGAATTTCGAACATCCCACAGAGCTAAGTTTAATGCCTCTGGCCATTTTAGGCTAGCATGTGTGCATATTCTTGCTATTTTCTCTTTTAATGTTCTATTCATTCTTTCTACTTGTCCTGAAGATTGTGGGTGATAAGGAGCATGTAGGTTTCTTTTTATTCCTAACGATTTACATAACTGATTGATTATGCTTGCTGTAAAATGGGCACCCCTGTCTGAATCAATGGCTTCTGGGACCCCATACCTGGGTATGATTTCCTTCAGTAAGGCTTTTACCATTCCCCCTGTGTCAGCCTTTCTTGTTGGAAAAGCTTCTACCCAGCCTGATAACTGATCTATTATCACTAACAAGTGTTTGTATCCATAGACAGATGGCATATCTGCATAAGCTATTTGCAGCTTCTGGAAAGGGAAGTAAGCCCATGGTCGTCCCCCCCAAATCTGAGCTTGGCTTGTTATTTGAAAACTTCTGGCAGGTCGGGCAGCTATTTGTTATTCTTCTAGCAGCTGCATAGATTCCTGGAGCAGCCCATACTTTCTGTACCTGTTTAGCTATTCCCTCGGCTCCCCCATAAGCTTTATCGTGAAACCACCTAGCTATAGTAATTAAATATTTTTTTGGTAGAATTGGTTTTTCCCCAATTGTCCATATTCCATCACCATTTTGTTTTGCTTCCCACTGTTCCCATTGTTTTTTCTCTTCCACTGAGCAGTCTTTTTCATACATAGTTTTGGGGTCTATTAAGTTTGGCCACTCACTCTGGTCCATCCTTGGAACTGCCCCCATACATTCTCTCAGAGGTTGTTGAGCTGCAGCCCTCGCAGCAGCGTTGGCTAGAGCATTTCCTCTGCTAATTTCTGTAGTGTCTTTAGTATGGGCTGGGCAGTGTATTACCGCAATTTCTTTGGGCAGTTGAACTGCTTCCAGCAAATTACGTATTTCTTCTCCATTAGCTAATTTCTTTCCTGATGACGGCAAGAATCCTCGTTCTTTCCATAACATCCCTGTTGCATGACACACTCCAAATGCATATTTAGAGTCGGTATAGACATTTACCCGCAAGCTCTTACCTATTTTTTGCTGCTTGGGTCAATGCTATTAATTCTGCTCCTTGAGCACTTACTGATGGAGACAAAGGATTGGCCTCGAGCACCTCAAAGACGTTAGTGACAGCATAGCCGGAGTGACGTCTTCCGTCCAAATAATAGGATGACCCATCTGTAAACAGAACTAAGTCCGGGTTCTCCAAAGGTTCATCTTTAAGGTCCTCCCGGGGCTTGCTCGAGCTGACGACCACCTGCTCACAGGAATGATGTGGCTCTCCGTCCTCCGGTTGAGGCAATAGCGTTGCTGGATTCAAAATATTGCATCTTTTGAAAGTCACATTATCTGCATGCAGTATTATCAGTTCATAGCGGTCAGCTCTCTGTGGGGATAGTGCTTGAGTCGCATATTGCTTCATTAACAGTTCTACTTCATGTGGCACATACACAGTCAATGAATGACCCAAAACCACAGGTCGTGTTTTTTTCAGTAAGAGCTGCAGTAGCTGCTATTGCTCTGATGCGTCCTGGAGTGCCTTTAGCTACCTCATCTAGTTGCGTGGAGTAATAGGCCACTGGTCTACGGTGAGGGCCTAGTTTTTGGGTGAGTACCCCACTTGCTACTCCCTGTCGCTCATGGACAAATAATTCAAATAGTTTGCTATAATCTGGTAACCCAAGAGCAGGGGCTGAAACCAACGCTTTTTTCACAGATGTAAAAGCTTTCTCCCTTTCTGGGCCCCAGGCCAAAGGCTCTATCTCCTCCTTTTTTGTTGCCTGTACCAGAGGCTTAGTAAGTTCTGCTAACCCCGGAATCCACGGTCGGCAGAATCCTACAGCTCCTAAAAATCCCCTAAGCTGTTTTTTTGTTACAGGACGAGGCATATCAAGAATTGTCTTTACTCGTTCTGGATCAACTAACCTGTGTCCTTCTCTTAAGATAAAACCCAAATATTTTACCTCTCTTTGACACAGCTGGAGTTTAGACAGAGATGCTCGATGCCCTTTTTCTGCAAGAGCGTTACATAGAGAAACAGTATCTTTCAAACATGTCTCATAATCTTTACTTGCTAATAACAAATCATCTACATATTGTATTAATGCAGAATGTCCTGGAAGTTCGATATCTGAGAGGTCATTTTTAAGTATACGCGAAAAAACAGTCGGAGACCCAGTAAATCCCTGTGGCAGCCTTGTCCAAGTTAATTGTTGTCCCTTCCAAGTGAAAGCAAAGAGATCTTGGCTATCTTCAGCTATCGGTATACTAAAAAAGGCTGCTGTTAGGTCAGTCACAGTAAAATAAGTTGCCCAGTGGGGTATCTGTAGTAAAATGGTTGATGGGTCGGGGACTACTGGATGTGGAGCAATTACATGTTGGTTTATAGCCCTTAAGTCTTGTACAAAGCGATACTCTGGATCACCATCAGCATCTTGCCTGTTCTTTTTAACTGGCAGAATTGGGGTGTTATATGGGGATTCACAGACTCTAAGGATACCCATTTTCAGATAATGATCAGTTTGTTTTTGGATACTCTTCTCTGCTTCCTTTGGGATAGGATATTGTTTAACTGCAGGAGGCAATCCCCCCTTTGTTTTTATCGAGACTGGACTGGCTGATTTCAGTAGTCCCACATCCATTCCTGAAGAGCTCCATAATTTTTTAGAAACTGATTCTAAACCTGTTGGAATTTGCAGATTAGTTGACTCTGGTTCTGGTGTCTTAGCCAGAACACATGAACCCATAATTATTAGCTTTATCCCTTCCGGCTGTAAGCAGATCTGAGTATCCAAGGCTTGCAGGAGATCTCTCCCCAAAAGGCATATAGGTGCGTCTGTGGAAATTATAAAATGTCCCCACACTGTTTTACCCTCAATAGTGAGTAATAAGGGCTTAGATAACATTCATTCGCCCTTTCCCATCACTCCTTGCATCACTATTTTATCTGATGATTTGCATCCTTTAGGCTCAAAATTTAAAAGGGAAAGGGTGGCTCCAGTATCCACTAGAAAGGGAACTTCTAAACCTTCAGTATTGCCATTACGTGACCCTCAAAATCCAAATCTACATCCCATAAATTTACTCCAATTTCCACAGTATTTTCTGAGTCTCCTGTTTCCTCTCATTGTGGATTGACTGGGAATCGCCTGGTCTCCTCCTTAGTGTTTGATTGTCTCATGCCGGTTCCTCTGTTCCTAACTACACGGGGCCTCACTGGGCACTCCTGCTGCCAGTGTCCTTGTTCCCCACAATAATAACAAACATCATTAACTCCTGACTGTACAGCACGTTCACTTTGGTTCCATCTATCTCTCCTGGCTCTTTCACGTCCCCTCCCCCTGGGTCCTCTAAATCCATCTCTTAACACAGCTGCTAACACACTAACTTCCTCTTTTTTTTGCTGTCTCTTTTCTTTTGCCCTCTCCTCCTCTCGACTATTATACACAAATGTGGCTAAACGTATTATTTCATCCATTCGCTTTCCTGGCCAGTCAGGAACATGTTTGGAAAACTACTTTCTAATGTCCGGGGCTGCTTGGTCTACAAATGTGGAAATCATTAGCGGCCTGTTAGCCTCGGCTTCTGGGTCTAGTCCTCCCCCATACATTCTGACTTGCTTAATTAGCCTAGCAAAGAAAGCCGAGGGGTGTTCCTCTGCCTGTTGCTGACACTCCCTTACTTTAGACCAATTTGCAGTCTTTTGTCCTGCCAAACGTATAGCTTCTTCTAAGCCCTCTCTGGCTAATTGCAACTGCCTGTAATCTGCATCTACATTATGATTCCATCCGGGGTCCACAGCTGGCCAGGCTGTTTGAGCAGCCCCAACACACCCCTCTGCTGCCCAACGGCGGTTTGCATCCAAACTTGAGCACCTTTCATCTGGAGTGAACACAGATTCAAGGAGCATTTGTACATCTCCCCAGGTAGGGTCATACGCCCGCATAATTCCCCTTATGATTTGTAACACTCTTTCTGGATCATCCCTAAGTCTGGGGAGCCGTTGACTCCATATAATTAAATCTTGGGGTCTCCAGGGTCGGTAAACTCGTGTAGTGGCGACCCGAGGTACCCCTTCCAGACCGGGTGGGGGCACTCCTGGCACAGGAAGGCCTTCCAGAGGAGCTTGAAAGGCGGGGGCGGAAGGCAAGCGGGGGTGTAGGGAAGCTGAAGCAGAGGGTAGCGCATAGGGTGGAATAGTTTCCACAAGCGTTTCAGCAGCTGCGGTACTTACAGCATTCTGAGGAAAGAGTCTCTCTTTCCTAGGCGCCTCTTTTCATCTAGCAAGTGCCCAGTTGTCCCATACATACCAGTAATCCATTTGTCTGGGGAACCTATTCTGCAAATGATGACGCAGGAAAGTTAGTTCCTGGTAACTGAAGGACCCCTGGGGTGGCCATCGCTCTGCCAGATTACCTTCCTTAGTCAGGAACGGCCAATCCTCCTGACATAGTTGGACTAACCTTTTTCTCCCTAAATTTTTGGTACCATCAATCTTACTCCAGTTTACCAAAATTTCGGCTAAGGGCGTCCCCTTTTCTATGCCGAAATTATTTCCCATATTGAGTTCCTGAAAAGTGCGTCTTAAGCAAATCAGGCAGTGCACTTCCTTCCCGGTAACACCAGTCCCTGTAGCTGGTGTGATCACACACACTATTTCTCTCCCTCTCTTTCTCTCGCTCTCTGGGAACTGCACTCACACCACCCGCGTCTTTAACTGCTAGGACTGCTGTCCCTTCGCAGCAGGCGGCTTCTCAGCCGACGGGTGCCCCAATCGGTTCCCAGGCTACACGCACTCACACACACACACACACAAACACACAGTGCTGTTTACACTCACACCAGTCACGGTGACTCTAGATTTCGGTCTTACAGTTTTGCAGTGCGCCTTATGCTGATCAGGCTGCACAACCCTCCTCCGGCCGGACCGAGCTGGGACTTAAAACCCACTCTAACCCTGGGGATGGGACTCCTACCTGTCCCCCTGGTATGCCTTACAGTGGCCAGCCCGCGTACCCCCCACACACACCTGGTACGCCTTATGGTGATCAGTCCGCGTACCCTTTCAGTGCACTGTTACCAGACCAGAATTTAGAATTTAGGCGGGAGTTTAAGACTCACCTTCTCGGTGCCTCTCGGTGCCAAAGATCCCAGGTGAACTCACCCGATGGCGCCAGATGATTGTTTGGAGATGAGAGGCCCCAACAGTGGTCGCCTAGGGTCCCATCTGGGGTGCCAAACTGTTATGGAAATTAGGCCTGTCGGCCACCATAACAGGGCTCGACCCTAGGTTCCCCCAAGTAAAGTTCAGAGCCAAATCAAAACAAATCAGATAATTTTAATCACGCGCGTACCGTAATTACAGCTCGAGCTGGGTGCCTCCGAAGAGGGACCCTAACATAAACAAATCCTGGGTAATTATAGTCTTTTCGACTTCCATTTCCCACCCCTCACGCGGTAGTTAGACCAATAGTAATTTTTTGGTCTGGGGTCTCCTGCTCCTGATTGGGTCTCATCATCTTTCTGAGGCAAGCTGGTTTTCTCCTTTTTTTTGTTTTTTTGCAGTCTCTGATGATGGTTGTACCTCTGTTTTTGTTGGGTCTGGCGGCTGTTTCCCAAGGTCTTATTTTCCCAATTGTTTTGGCGTCTTCCCTCTCGGAGTCGGTGACACAGGAGCGCAGACTGCGTGTGGCTTCCTTATTTTCCCAGCCTGAATGAGCTCTGAGGCACTATTTTTTATTAAACTAGGTAAAGATTCGTTACTTTTCCCACATGCAGCCTAAGGCTTCAGCAAATCTAGCCACTCATGCTAAGCAAGTTTTATGTAAGTTGTGCTAAGCAGCTATTTCTAGACAGTTTCAATTCACTATTCTTTAACACTCACAAACACAGCCAGCAGCCAGGGGCCTCTCTCTCGCCTATGAGGCACTGAGGCTGCTGTGACCTCACAAGGCCACCCAGCAGTCATTGGCCTCAAACTGGCCTATCAGGCACTGAGGCTGCTGTGACCTCACAAGCACGGCCAGCAGGCATGGGCATCCAACTGCCCTATAAGACACTGAGGCTGCTGTGACGTCACAAGCAAAGCCAGCAGCTGTGGGTCTGCCACTGGCCTGTCAGGCAATAGGACTGCTGTGACCTGACAAGCACAGCCAGCAGCTATGGGCCTGCCACTGGCCTATAGGGCACTGAGGCTGCTGTGACCTCACAAGCACAGCGAGGAGCCAGAGGCCTGCCATTGCCCTATAAGGTACAGAGACAAATGTGACCTCAAAAGGCAGCCAGCAGACGGGGCCTCCCACGGGCCTATCAGGAAATAGGACTGCTGTGACCTCACAAGCACAGCCAGCAGCCATGCGCCTGCCCCTGGTGTATGAGGAACTAGGACTCCTGTGCCTTCACAAGCACAGGCATCAGCTGTGGGCCTGCCACTGAACTGTGAAGCACGGAGACAAACATGGCCTCACAAGCACAACCAGCAGCCAGGGGCCTGCCACTGCCCTATGAGACACTGAGGCTGCTGTGACCTCACAAGCAAAGCCAGCAGCCAGGGGACTCCCTTTGGCCTATGAGGCACTGATGCTGCTATGACCTCACAAGGACAGCCAACAGCCAGGAGCCATCCCACTGGCCTATCAGGCTATAGGACTGCTGTGACCTCACAAGCACAGCCAGCAGCTATGGGCCTGCCAGTGACCTATCAGACACGTGTCGCGGCCCGAAAGGAGTCGTTCAGGACGACCTCCCTCCCCTTAGGACCAACGACCAAGTTCGTGATGCCCTTGCACTCAATTAAGGTGAAAACGACACCAGCCAACCAGTTTAAGATTTATTAAGGCAAAATGGAATCAACTAACGAGACAGGTCCCGCATCACACGTTTAGGGAAAAAGAGAGGAAAAGGGGAAGAGAGAGAGAGAAAGATATCACCACCCGTGGATCCAGCGGCGTCCCGTTGGTCCTCTTCTTTTGGGAGTCCTTGCGGCGGGGCGGGGGGGCAGAGGGGGGAAGCTCCCGTCTGGTTCCGCTGACTCTGCTCGAGTTCTTCAGTCGTCGCAAGCAAGCCCCCCCCATTCACACAGTCTGCAGTTTTTATAGGTTCTTGCCCGGCCTCTGGGAGGTGCTTCCTCGCTTCCCATGCAGATTAACCGTCATGCGCAGTCCGCCCTCTCGGAACCTTCCAGAAATGGGCTGGGGTATCTGGGGGTCTCCTGCTCATGCGCAGATGGCAAATGAGTACGTGCGGTTCGTGCCCTAGAGACGCCCTTCTGCCCTTTTCGCACCCTTTTTACCCCGTGCAGGTGCACGAGGTTGTTTACTTCGCAGACGGCTCCCGGGGGCGCCAGCGCGGCATTGCCCGACACACCTTGGCAGCGGCAGCTTTGCAGCAGCAGCAGCAATGTCAAGACAAAACCGCATTTAGTACCGGTCCTCTACACCACCCCGTGTCTCAACATTGCAGCTTGGCAGCAGGAGAGAGAGAGAGAGAAAGAAAGCAAGCAAGGAAGGAAGGAAAGGAGAGAGAATTAGGGACGGGGGGGAAGTCGTGGGAACAACATGGGTTTGGGTAAAAAA
Source organism: Dromaius novaehollandiae (assembly GCF_036370855.1). Lineage (NCBI taxonomy): Eukaryota > Metazoa > Chordata > Aves > Casuariiformes > Dromaiidae > Dromaius > Dromaius novaehollandiae. Next base: position 726,097 of record NC_088113.1, on the reverse strand, counting down.
TAAAGTGCTTAACAGTGATTAAACAGAGGTCTTGCTCAATGCAAGCTTATTCTTTAACAACTTCAACAACATTTAACTTTACAAAACAGACATCAAAACTGAGTTAATGAGGTAGGATTGTTACAATAGGCATAAAACAGCTGGCAAATGCGCTGTGGATGTCAATATGCAATTTCCTCCTTCAGGAGAAACTGGGAAATGATGGGTACTGTGGTTGGCCACGGCCAATGGATGGCACGGATTTTCTTTATGCCGTCCGGCAAGGTGGTAGGAACAAATTGCATATTTGACACAACATGTCCGATTAATTGAACAAAGCAAGGAATTATACAAGAACATTAAGGCGGCAACTGCACCTAACAAATACAATATTAACTGTTTCACCCACGGTGCCCCCAGTAACCAGGACTACAAATCGCCACTCCAGCCATTCCAGATTTGGACGAGGACGTGGGCTATTTTTCTGATATCTTTGGTTAACCGGAGAACTACTTCGCCTACATCATCTATTTCCAAACAACAGTTAGGAATATTTAATTTCCCACACACTTCTCCCTCTTCAGCTAACAGGTAATCTAAAAACCATGTGGTGCTGAAGGATTGCCGTGCGCATCTGTTGGGATTGCCAAGTTAGAAGATCTATCGTGTCAGCGGTTTTGTTGGTAATAATTTCTAGAGCCGCTTGTAGTCTGATTATTTCCCCATTTTTGCGTCCCGCCCAAATTTCCCTTAATGGATCGCGTCTTACAGGCAACACTTCTGTCTCCAAGGTTATCATATACCTTTATGCCTAACCGAGGTCCACTTGTTTCTGGCAAAAGGAAAAACAAAGGTCTGATAATCCCTATATAACAAATTCCCAACCACCCCGTGGGTAAAAATGTATATGCTGTGTGCCTGCATATCCAGTAATGCCCCTTCTTAGCTCCAATGCCCTGAGCAAATGGCCCGTTTATCCCTGGTGGGAATTGAAAGTAAGTTGCATCTCTGTTGCCCAGAGGGCTGAAGAAGGTGGTTGCCCCATCACCTATTCGGCCGGTACAATACCAAGCCCCAGAAGTGTATTCTGGTGGTAGGTTTGCCATAGCACATGTAAGCACATTAAGACAAGAAGTATCTTTCCAACACAAGTTAAGAATGCCATTCTTGGCTGTTGTGTTTTCAACAATAAAGCTAATTATGATCGCAGCACACAATTACAAAAAATGATAAAAATAACTGTTATAACTACCACAGGTAGTATCGTTGAGGACACTCAAGCTCAACATAAGACAAGTCTTCTTCCCCAGTGCCCTCTTCCTTTTACATTGTTGACCTAAAAGGAAGGGAGGATCCACCTGGCATGGATTCTATGATCTTTCCCATGGGCATCAGTAGCTACCCATGCATACAGATTTTTTGAAGCTTTTAGTACTAGAGGTATTTGTCCCACAGTGGGTAAGTCCACTAGAACCGGTTGTCCTGGGTAATACAAGGGATTCCTCGGTTTCTTATTCTCCCCAGTCCCAGGTAAGAGGGATGGAGGATTAGGGCAAAAAGCAGCGAGTCTGGGGCAGCCATTTACTCCCCATCGTCCATTGACTTTAGTTACTGCATCAGATATTCGTCACGCCCATCCGGGATTGTGCGGTCTCAGGGTTCGTTTTAAGAGTCCTGGGGTGCAGACGGGGTCTTGGGATAAGGGAGGAGGAACTTTGGGGTTTGAGGAAGATGGGGTTCCCCTTATCCTGTCCCAACTTCTTACCAAACCTTTCAGGTTGGGAGTTGGTAACCTATCCATGACTTCTCTGGGAATTCCCTTTGAAATGCCTTCTGCCCATAATAATTGTCTCCTGCTATCCAACACCCGTACCGGTTTCCCAGGATGTGGGTGTTGCAGTGATTTATATTGCCTCCCACTTTCCTCAACTCTTCTTATTTCTGCTTTATGCTTTGTTTCCCCCTGGCCAGTGAATCCCATACGCCTTCCGTAATTAATTAGCTCCTGTGCCACCTCCCCCCAAGTCATGTCGGGGGGGCCTCCCCTTCGTCTCGGTCGGGGAGTTCGTAATCGGTCTTGCAGCTGAACAGCATCAGGAAGTCCCCTGATCAGAGGATGTAACCTCTCGGGGTCTGCCACACACTGCATGGGGGAGGGCTGCTGCGGAAGCAGCAAACGGTCATGCATCAATTGGAGGCAAGCAGTTTTCTGCACGCTTTCCAGAATGTGGCCCGCTGTGGGTGTTTTAATAGAAAAAGGGTCTCCTCTTTCCATTGGGTCTAATCCTCCTGCCCAGTAGGCTACCCTCTGGGTCAAGGACCATGGTTCCCTGTTATCATTTGTGGTTAGAAAGACTCTGGGTCCCCAATATCCTCTAGCTTCATCTTCGCTCAGCAGAATGCGATCCCCCCCGGTGAGGGAGACTCTCCACACATACTCAGTTTCAGTTTCCCGGGAGCCCCGGGAGTATTTTTCCTGTATTTTAGCCAAGTCCTGAGGGGAATAGGGGATAATACGCGTGGTACGTCGTTGAATACCCCCCTGACCATTGTCAGTGGTTTCCGTTTTAATCAAGGGTCTCATTACTACATTCCCATCTCCAGGATAAAAGCAGTTCCTGCTGTCTTCTAATTCTTTAATTGGATATATGGATTTTAGATCAGATGCCTGTTTTCCGTCTAGTTCGGCCAAATTCGAGAATCCCGGTTCACTATCATTAACCCCCCGCCTGTTTTCTTCCAATTCAGACCGCAGGATTCTCTCTCGGTCTAGTGAGTCCGATAAGATTATGTGAAGCCGCTGAGTATGGTTGCGCTCCGCAGTGAGTTGACTTTGCAAGTTTCTTACCTGTTCTTGCAAAGACTCAACTGTCTCTTTGGCTCGACTCCGGGAGTCTTGCAAGAACTCGATTGTCTCTTTGGCTCGACTCTGGGAGTTTCTTATGTGTTCTCCCAAGGACTCAATGGTCTTTTTATCACCTTGCCTCCCCCACCGGGCAGCAAATAGTGCCGCCCCTAAAACACCACAAACTGTTGCCCGAGCCATGCCAAGAGAGAGCAGGGCTTTATAGCCCTTCAGATTCTCAAAAGAGGATTATCCTTCATTGTCGGATCCTCTGTACTACAAATTATTCACAAGCACAGCACACTGTCACGGGCCTGCCACTGCCATAAAGGGCACGGAGGCTGCTGTGACCTCACAAGCACAGCCAGCAGCCAGGGGCCTGCCATTGGCCTGTGAAGCACTGAGGCTGCTGTGACCTCACAAGCACAGCCAGCATGTATGGGCCTGAAACTGCCCTATAGGGCACTGAGGCTGCTGTGACCTCACAAGCACAGCCAGCAGCTATGGGCCTCCCACTGGCCTATAGGGCACGGAGGCTTCTCTGACCTCACAGCAGTCATTGGCCTTGAACTGGCCTATCAGGAATAGGACTGCTGTGACCTGACAAGCACAGCCAGCAGCTATGGGCCTGCCACTGGCCTAGGAGGCACTGAGGCTGCTGTGACCTCACAAGCGCAGCCAGCAGCCAGGAGCCTGACACTGGCATAGGAGGCAGTGAGGCTGCTGTGACCTCACAGTCACAGCCAGCAGCCAGGAGCCTGCCACTGGCCTAGGAGGCACTGAGGCTGCTGTGACCTCACAAGCACAGCCAGCAGCTGTGAGCCTGCTACCGGCCTAGGAGGCACTCAGGCTACTGTGACCTCACAAGCACAGCCAGCAGCCATGAGCCTGCCACTGGCCTAGGAGGCACTGAGGCTGCTGTGACCTCACAAGCACAGCCAGCAGCCATGAGCCTGCCGCTGGCCTCGGAGGCAATGAGGCTGCTGTGACCTCCCAAGCACAGCCAGCAGCCAGGCGCCTGCTACTGGCCTAGGAGGCACTGAGGCTGCTGTGACCTCACAAGCACAGCCAGTAGCCAGGAGCCTGCAACTGGCCTAGGAGGCACTGAGGCTGCTGTGACCTCACAAGCACATCCAACATCCATGAGCCTGCCACTGGCCTAGGAGGCACTCAGGCTGCTGTGACCTCCCAAGCTAGGCCAGCAGCCATGAGCCTGCTACTGGCCTCGGAGGCACTGAGGCTGCTGTGACCTCACCAGCACAGCCAGCAGCCAGGAGCCTGCCACTGCCATAGGAGGCACTGAGGCTGCTGTGACCTCACAAGCACAGAAAGCAGCCATGAGCCTGCCACTGGCCTCGGAGGCACTGAGGCTGCTGTGACCTCACAAGCACAGCCAGCAGCCAGGATCCTGCCACTGCCCTATAAGATACAGAGACAAATATGACCTCAAAAGGCAGCCAGCAGACAGAGGCCTGCCACAGGCCTATCAGGAAATAGGACTGCTGTTACCTTACAAGCACAGCCAGCAGCCAGGAGCCTGCCACTGCCCTGAGAAGCACTGAGGCTGCTGTGACCTGACAAGCACAGAAAGCAGCCATGAGCCTGCCACTGGCCTTTGAGGCACGGAGGCTGCTGTGACCTCACAAGCACAGAAAGCAGTCATGAGCCTGACACTGGCCTAGGAGGCACTGAGGCTGCTGTGACCTCACAAGCACAGCCAGCAGCTAGGAGCCTACAACTGGCCTCAGGGGCACTGAGGCTGCTGTGACCTCACAAGCACAGCCAGCAGTCAGGGGCCTGCCACTGGCTTATAAGGCACTGAGGTTGCTGTGACCTCACAAGCACAGCCAGCAGCCATGAGCTAGCCAGTGACCTAGGAGGCACTCAGGCTGCTGTAACCTCATAAGCACAGCCAGCAACCATGAGCCTGACACTGCCCTATGAGACACGGAGGCTGCTGTGACCTCACAAACACAGCCAGCAGCCAGGAGCCTGCCACTGGCCTAGGAGGCACTGAGGCTGCTGTGACCTCACCAGCACAGCCAGCAACCATGAGCCTGCCACTGGCCTCGGAGGCACTGAGGCTGCTGTGACCTCACAAGCACAGCCAGCAGCCAGGATCCTGCCACTGCCCTATAAGATACAGAGACAAATATGACCTCAAAAGGCAGCCAGCAGACAGAGGCCTGCCACAGGCCTATCAGGAATTAGGACTGCTGTGACCTTACAAGCACAGCCAGCAGCTACGGGCCTCCACTGGCCTAGGAGGCACGGAGGCTGCTGTGACCTCAAAAGCACACCAAGCAGCCATTGGCCTCCCACGGGCCTATCAGGCACTGAGGCTGCTGTGACCTCACAAGCACACCAAGCAGCCAAGGGCCTGCCACTAACCTATCAGGCAATAAGTCTGCTGTACCTCACAAGCACAGCCAGCAGGCATGGGCATCCAACTGCCCTATGAGGCCCCAAGACAAACGTGACCTCATAACGCAGCCAGCAGGCATGGAGCTCTCACTGCCCAGTGAGGCACTATGACAAAGGTGACCTCAAAATGCAGCTAGCAGACAGAGGCGTGCCAGTGGCCTATCAGGCAACAGACCTGCTATGACCTCACAAGCACAGCCAGCAGCCATGAGCTAGCCAGTGGCCAAGGAGGCATGGAGGCTGCTGTGACCTCACAAGCACAGGAGCAGCCAGGAGCATGCCACTGGCCTAGGAGGCACTCAGGCTGCTGTCACCTGACAAGCACAGAAAGCAGCCATGAGCCTGCCACTGGCCTTTGAGGCACGGAGGCTGCTGTGACCTCACAAGCACAGAAAGCAGCCATGAGCCTGACACTGGCCTAGGAGGCATTGAGGCTGCTGTGACCTCACCAGCACAGCCAGCAGCTAGGAGCCTACAACTGGCCTCAGGAGCACTGAGCTGTGGGTCTGTCACTGGCCTAGGAGGCATGGAGGCTGCTGTGACCTCACAAGCACAGACAGCAGACAGGGGCCTGCCACTGCCCTATAAGACACTGAGGTTGCTGTGACCTCACAAGCAAAGCCAGCAGCTGTGGTTCTGCCACTTGCCTATCAGGCAATAGGACTGCTGTGACCTGACAAGCACAGCCAGTAGCCAGGGGCCTGCCACTGGCCTAAAGGGAACGGAGGCTGCTGTGACCTCACGAGCCCAGGCAGCAGCCAAGGGCCTGCCACTGCCCTATAGGGCACTGAGGCTGCTGTGACCTCACAAGCACAGCCAGCAGGAGGCGCTGTAGACTAACTTATGAGGCACTGAGGCTGCTGTGACCTCACCAGCACAGCCAGCAGCCAGGAGCCTGCCACTGCCATAGGAGGCACTGAGGCTGCTGTGACCTCACAAGCACAGCCAGCAGCCAGGAGCCTGCGACTGGCCTAGGAGGCACTGAGGCTGCTGTGACCTCACAAGCACAGCCAGCAGCCAGGAGCCTGCTACTGGCCTAGGAGGCACTGAGACTGCTGTGACCTCCCAAGCTCAGCCAGCAGCCATGAGCCTGCCACTGGCCTAGGAGGCACTGAGGCTGCTGTGACCTCACAAGCACAGCCAGCAGGAGGCGCTGTAGACTAACTTATGAGGCACTCAGGCTGCTGTGACCTCACCAGCACAGCCAGCAGCCAGGAGCCTGCCACTGCCATAGGAGGCACTGAGGCTGCTGTGACCTCAAAAGCACAACCAGCAGCCAGGGGACTGCCACTGGCCTACGAGGCACGGAGGCTGCTGTGACCTGACAAGCACAAACAGAAGGGGGCGCTTGCCCCTAACTTATGAGGCCCTGAGGCTGCTGTGACCTCACAAGCACAGCCAGCAGCCATGAGCCTGCCACTGCCCTATGGGGCACTGAGGGTGCTGTGACCTCACAAGCACAGCCAGCAGCCAAGAGCCTGCCACTGCCCTATAAGACACTGAGGCTGCTGTGACCTCACAAGCAAAGCCAGCAGCTGTGGTTCTGCCACTGTGCTATGAGGCACTGAGGCTGCTGTGACCTCACAAGCACAGCCAGCAGCCAGGGGCCTGCTGCTGGCCAATCAGGCAATAGGACTGCTGTGACCTGACAAGCACAGCCAATAGCCAGGGGCCTGCCACTGGCCTAAAGGGAACGGAGGCTGCTGTGACCTCACGAGCCCAGGCAGCAGCCAAGGGCCTGCCACTGCCCTATAGGGCACTGAGGCTGCTGTGACCTCACAAGCACAGCCAGCAGCTATGGGCCTGCCACTGTGCTATGAGGCACTGAGGCTGCTGTGACCTCACAAGCACAGCCAGCAGCCAGGGGCCTGCTGCTGGCCAATCAGGCTGTAGGAGTGTTGTGACCTGACAAGCACAGCCAGCAGCAATTGGTCTGCCACTGGCCTACAAGAAAAGGAGGCTGATGGGACCTCACAAGCACAGCGAGTAGCCAGGGGCCTCCCACTGACCTATAAGGTACAGAGACAAATGTGACCTCAAAAGGCATCCAGCACACAGGGGCCTTCCACGGCCCCATCAGGAAATAGGACTGCTGTGACCTCACAAGCACAGCCAGCAGCTATGGGCCTGCCACTGGCCTATAGGGAACGGAGGCTGCTGTGACCTCACAAGCACAGCCAGCAGCCATTGGCCTGTCACTGTCCAAACAGGCACTGAGTTTGCTCTGACCTCACCAGCACACCAAGCAGCCATTGGCCTCCCTCTGGCCTACAGGAAAAGGAGGCTGATGGGACCTCACAAGCACAGCGAGGAGCCAGAGGCCTCCCACTGCCCTATAAGGTACAGAGACAAATGTGACCTCAAAAGGCAGCCAGCAGACAGAGGCCTGCCACAAGCCTATCAGGAAATAGGACTGCTGTGACGTTACAAGCACAGCCAGCAGCTTCGGGCCTGCCACTGGCCTAGGAGGCACGGAGGCTGCTGTGACCTCAAAAGCACACCAAGCAGACATTGGCCTCCCATGGGCCTGTCAGGCACTGAGGCTGCTGTGACCTCACAAGCACAGCCAGCAGCCATTGGCCTCCAACTGCCTGATGAGGCGCTGACGCTGCTGTCAACTCAGAAGCACAGTAAATAGTCAGGGGCCTGCCACTGCCCTAAAGGGCATGGAGGCTGCTGTGACCTCAGAAGCCCAGTGAGCAGCTATGGGCCTGCCACTGCCCTATAGGGCACTGAGGCTTCTCTGACCTCACAAGCCCACCCAGCAGTCATTGGCCTCGAACTGGCATACCTGGCACTGAAGCTTCTGTAACCTGAAAAGCACAGCCAGCAGCCACGTGCCTGCCACTGCCCTATGAGACACTGAGGCTGCTGTGACCTCACAAGCAAAGCCAGCAGCCAGGGGACTCCCTTTGGCCTATGAGGCACTGATGCTGCTATGACCTCACAAGGACAGCCAACAGCCAGGAGCCATCCCACTGGCCTATCAGGCTATAGGACTGCTGTGACCTCACAAGCACAGCCAGCAGCTATGGGCCTGCCAGTGACCTATCAGACACGTGTCGCGGCCCGAAAGGAGTCGTTCAGGACGACCTCCCTCCCCTTAGGACCAACGACCAAGTTCGTGATGCCCTTGCACTCAATTAAGGTGAAAACGACACCAGCCAACCAGTTTAAGATTTATTAAGGCAAAATGGAATCAACTAACGAGACAGGTCCCGCATCACACGTTTAGGGAAAAAGAGAGGAAAAGGGGAAGAGAGAGAGAGAAAGATATCACCACCCGTGGATCCAGCGGCATCCCGTTGGTCCTCTTCTTTTGGGAGTCCTTGCGGCGGGGCGGGGGGGCAGAGGGGGGAAGCTCCCGTCTGGTTCCGCTGACTCTGCTCGAGTTCTTCAGTCGTCGCAAGCAAGCCCCCCCATTCACACAGTCTGCAGTTTTTATAGGTTCTTGCCCGGCCTCTGGGAGGTGCTTCCTCGCTTCCCATGCAGATTAACCGTCATGCGCAGTCCGCCCTCTCGGAACCTTCCAGAAATGGGCTGGGGTATCTGGGGGTCTCCTGCTCATGCGCAGATGGCAAATGAGTACGTGCGGTTCGTGCCCTAGAGACGCCCTTCTGCCCTTTTCGCACCCTTTTTACCCTGTGCAGGTGCACGAGGTTGTTTACTTCGCAGACGGCTCCCGGGGGCGCCAGCGCGGCATTGCCCGACACACCTTGGCAGCGGCAGCTTTGCAGCAGCAGCAGCAATGTCAAGACAAAACCGCATTTAGTACCGGTCCTCTACACCACCCCGTGTCTCAACATTGCAGCTTGGCAGCAGGAGAGAGAGAGAGAGAAAGAAAGCAAGCAAGCAAGCAAGGAAAGGAGAGAGAATTAGGGACGGGGGGGAAGTCGTGGGAACAACATGGGTTTGGGTAAAAAATAAAGTGCTTAACAGTGATTAAACAGAGGTCTTGCTCAATGCAAGCTTATTCTTTAACAACTTCAACAACAGTTAACTTTACAAAACAGACATAAAAACTGAGTTAATGAGGTAGGATTGTTACAATAGGCATAAAACAGCTGGCAAATGCGCTGTGGATGTCAATATGCAATTTCCTCCTTCAGGAGAAACTGGGAAATGATGGGTACTGTGGTTGGCCACGGCCAATGGATGGCACGGATTTTCTTTATGCCGTCCAGCAAGGTGGTAGGAACAAATTGCATATTTGACACAACATGTCCGATTAATTGAACAAAGCAAGGAATTATACAAGAACATTAAGGCGGCAACTGCACCTAACAAATACAATATTAACTGTTTCACCCACGGTGCCCCCAGTAACCAGGACTACAAATCGCCACTCCAGCCATTCCAGGTTTGGACGAGGACGTGGGCTATTTTTCTGATATCTTTGGTTAACTGGAGAACTACTTCGCCTACATCATCTATTTCCAAACAACAGTTAGGAATATTTAATTTCCCACACACTTCTCCCTCTTCAGCTAACAGGTAATCTAAAAACCATGTGGTGCTGAAGGATTGCCGTGCGCATCTGTTGGGATTGCCAAGTTAGAAGATCTATCGTGTCAGCGGTTTTGTTGGTAATAATTTCTAGAGCCGCTTGTAGTCTGATTATTTCCCCATTTTTGCGTCCCGCCCAAATTTCCCTTAATGGATCGCGTCTTACAGGCAACACTTCTGTCTCCAAGGTTATCATATACCTTTATGCCTAACCGAGGTCCACTTGTTTCTGGCAAAAGGAAAAACAAAGGTCTGATAACCCCTATATAACAAATTCCCAACCACCCCGTGGGTAAAAATGTATATGCTGTGTGCCTGCATATCCAGTAATGCCCCTTCTTAGCTCCAATGCCCTGAGCAAATGGCCCGTTTATCCCTGGTGGGAATTGAAAGTAAGTTGCATCTCTGTTGCCCAGAGGGCTGAAGAAGGTGGTTGCCCCATCACCTATTTGGCCGGTACAATACCAAGCCCCAGAAGTGTATTCTGGTGGTAGGTTTGCCATAGCACATATAAGCACATTAAGACAAGAAGTATCTTTCCAACACAGGTTAAGAATGCCATTCTTGGCTGTTGTGTTTTCAACAATAAAGCTAATTATGATCGCAGCACACAATTACAAAAAATGATAAAAATAACTGTTATAACTACCACAGGTAGTATCGTTGAGGACACTCAAGCTCAACATAAGACAAGTCTTCTTCCCCAGTGCCCTCTTCCTTTTACATTGTTGACCTAAAAGGAAGGGAGGATCCACCTGGCATGGATTCTATGATCTTTCCCATGGGCATCAGTAGCTACCCATGCATACAGATTTTTTGAAGCTTTTAGTACTAGAGGTATTTGTCCCACAGTGGGTAAGTCCACTAGAACCGGTTGTCCCGGGTAATACAAGGGATTCCTCGGTTTCTTATTCTCCCCAGTCCCAGGTAAGAGGGATGGAGGATTAGGGCAAAAAGCAGCGAGTCTGGGGCAGCCATTTACTCCCCATCGTCCATTGACTTTAGTTACTGCATCAGATATTCGTCGCGCCCATCCGGGATTGTGCGGTCTCAGGGTTCGTTTTAAGAGTCCTGGGGTGCAGACGGGGTCTTGGGATAAGGGAGGAGGAACTTTGGGGTTTGAGGAAGATGGGGTTCCCCTTATCCTGTCCCAACTTCTTACCAAACCTTCCAGGTTGGGAGTTGGTAACCTATCCATGACTTCTCTGGGAATTCCCTTTGAAATGCCTTCTGCCCATAATAATTGTCTCCTGCTATCCAACACCCGTACCGGTTTCCCAGGATGTGGGTGTTGCAGTGATTTATATTGCCTCCCACTTTCCTCAACTCTTCTTATTTTTGCTTTATGCTTTGTTTCCCCCTGGCCAGTGAATCCCATACGCCTTCCGTAATTAATTAGCTCCTGTGCCACCTCCCCCCAAGTCATGTCGGGGGGGCCTCCCCTTCGTCTCGGTCGGGGAGTTCGTAATCGGTCTTGCAGCTGAACAGCATCAGGAAGTCCCCTGATCAGAGGATGTAACCTCTCGGGGTCTGCCACACACTGCATGGGGGAGGGCTGCTGCGGAAGCAGCAAACGGTCATGCATCAATTGGAGGCAAGCAGTTTTCTGCACGCTTTCCAGAATGTGGCCCGCTGTGGGTGTTTTAATAGAAAAAGGGTCTCCTCTTTCCATTGGGTCTAATCCTCCTGCCCAGTAGGCTACCCTCTGGGTCAAGGACCATGGTTCCCTGTTATCATTTGTGGTTAGAAAGACTCTGGGTCCCCAATATCCTCTAGCTTCATCTTCGCTCAGCAGAATGCGATCCCCCCCGGTGAGGGAGACTCTCCACACATACTCAGTTTCAGTTTCCCGGGAGCCCCGGGAGTATTTTTCCTGTATTTTAGCCAAGTCCTGAGGGGAATAGGGGATAATACGCGTGGTACGTCGTTGAATACCCCCCTGACCATTGTCAGTGGTTTCCGTTTTAATCAAGGGTCTCATTACTACATTCCCATCTCCAGGATAAAAGCAGTTCCTGCTGTCTTCTAATTCTTTAATTGGATATATGGATTTTAGATCAGATGCCTGTTTTCCGTCTAGTTCGGCCAAATTCGAGAATCCCGGTTCACTATCATTAACCCCCCGCCTGTTTTCTTCCAATTCAGACCGCAGGATTCTCTCTCGGTCTAGTGAGTCCGATAAGATTATGTGAAGCCGCTGAGTATGGTTGCGCTCCGCAGTGAGTTGACTTTGCAAGTTTCTTACCTGTTCTTGCAAAGACTCAACTGTCTCTTTGGCTCGACTCCGGGAGTCTTGCAAGAACTCGATTGTCTCTTTGGCTCGACTCTGGGAGTTTCTTATGTGTTCTCCCAAGGACTCAATGGTCTTTTTATCACCTTGCCTCCCCCACCGGGCAGCAATTAGTGCCGCCCCTAAAACACCACAAACTGTTGCCCGAGCCATGCCAAGAGAGAGCAGGGCTTTATAGCCCTTCAGATTCGCAAAAAGAGGATTATCCTTCATTGTCGGATCCTCTGTACTACAAATTATTCACAAGCACAGCACATTGTCACGGGCCAGCCACTGCCATAAAGGGCACGGAGGCTGCTGTGACCTTACAAGCACAGCCAGCAGCTATGGGCCTCCCACTGGCCTATAGGGCACTGAGGCTTCTCTGACCTCACAGCAGTCATTGGCCTTGAACTGGCCTATCAGGCAACAGGACTGCTGTGACCTCACAAGCACGGCCAGCAGGCATGGGCATCCAACTGCCCTATGAGGCCCCGAGACAAAAGTGACCTCATAACGCAGCCAGCAGGCATGGAGCTGTCACTGCCCTATCAGGCACTGGTACTTCCGTGACATCACAAGTACAGCCAGCAGCCATGGGCATCCCACTGGCCAATGAGGCACTAAGACAAAGGTGACCTCAAAACGCAGCCAGCAGCCATGGGCCTGCCACTGGCCTATCAGGCAACAGGACTGCTGTGACCTCACAAGCACAGCCAGCAGCCAGCAGCCAGGGCATCGCACTGGCATATGAGGCACTGAGGCTGCTGTGACCTCACAAAATCAGCCAGCACCCAGAGGCCTGCCACTGGCCTATCAGTCACACAGACTGCTGTGACCTCACAAGCACAGCCAGCAGCCATTGGCCTGCCACAGACCTATCAGGCAATAGGACTGCTGTGAGCTCACAAGCACAGCCAGCAGCCAGGGGCCTTCCACTGCCTGATGAGGCGCTGACACTGCTGTGAGCTCACAAGCACAGCCAGCAGTGAAGGGCCTCCCACTGGCCTATAGGGAACGGAGGCTGATGTTACCTCACAAACACAGCCAGCAGCCATTGGCCTTCCACTGCCCGATGAGGCGCTGACACTGATCTGACCTCACAGTCACAGCCAGCAGCCAGGAGCCTGCCACTGGCCTAGGAGGCACTCAGGCTGCTGTGACTTCCCAAGCACAGCCAGCAGCCAGGAGCCTGCCACTGGCCTAGGAGGCACTGAGGCTGCTGTGACCTCACAAGCACAGCCAGCAGCCAGGAGCCTGCCGCTGGCCTAGGAGGCAATGAGGCTGCTGTGACCTCCCAAGCTCGGCCAGCAGCCATGAGCCTGCCACTGGCCTCGGAGGCACTGAGGCTGCTGTGACCTCACAAGCACAGCCAGCAGGAGGCGCTGTAGACTAACTTATGATTCACTGAGGCTGCTGTGACATCACCAGCACAGCCAGCAGCCACGAGCCTGCCACTGCCATAGGAGGTACTGAGGCTGCTGTGACCTCATAAGCACAGCCAGCAGCCAGGAGCCTGCCACTGGCCTAGGAGGCACTGAGGCTGCTGTGACCTCACAAGCACAGCTAGCAGCCAGGAGCCTGCTACTGGCCTAGGAGGCACTCAGACTGCTGGGACCTCCCAAGCTCAGCCAGCAGCCATGAGCCTGCCACTGGCCTAGGAGGCACTGAGGCTGCTGTGACCTCACAGTCACAGCCAGCAGGAGGCGCTGTAGACTAACTTATGAGGCACTCAGGCTGCTGTGACCTCACCAGCACAGCCAGCAGCCAGGAGCCTGCCATTGCCATAGGAGGCACTGAGGCTGCTGTGACCTCAAAAGCACAGCCAGCAGCCAGGGGACTGCCACTGGCCTACGAGGCACTGAGGCTGCTGTGACCTCACAAGCACAGCCAGCAGCTGTGAGCCTGCTACCGGCCTAGGAGGCACTCAGGCTACTGTGACCTCACAAGCACAGCCAGCAGCCATGAGCCTGCCACTGGCCTAGGAGGCACTGAGGGTGCTGTGACCTCACAAGCACAGCCAGCAGCCATGAGCCTGCCGCTGGCCTCGGAGGCAATGAGGCTGCTGAGACCTCACAAGCACAGCCAGCAGCCACGAGCCTGCCACTGCCATAGGAGGCACTGAGGCTGCTGTGACCTCACAAGCACAGCCAGCAGCCAGGAGCCTGCCACTGGCCTAGGAGGCACTGAGGCTGCTGTGACCTCACAAGCACAGCCAGCAGCCAGGAGCCTGCCACTGGCCTAGGAGGCACTGAGGCTGCTGTGACCTCACAAGCACAGCTAGCAGCCAGGGGCCTGCTACTGGCCTAGGAGGCACTCAGACTGCTGGGACCTCCCAAGCTCAGCCAGCAGCCATGAGCCTGCCACTGGCCTAGGAGGCACTGAGGCTGCTGTGACCTCACAAGCACAGCCAGCAGGAGGCGCTGTAGACTAACTTATGAGGCACTCAGGCCGCTGTGACCTCACCAACACAGCCAGCAGCCAGGAGCCTGCCATTGCCATAGGAGGCACTGAGGCTGCTGTGACCTCAAAAGCACAACCAGCAGCCAGGGGACTGCCACTGGCCTACGAGGCACGGAGGCAGCTGTGACCTGACAAGCACAAACAGAAGGGGGCGCTTGCCCCTAACCTATGAGGCCCTGAGGCTGCTGTGACCTCACAAGCACAGCCAGCAGCCAAGAGCCTGCCACTGGCCTAGGAGGCACTGAGGCTGCTGTGACCTCACAAGCACAGCCAGCAGCCATGAGCCTGCCACTGGCTTAGGAGGCACTGAGGCTGCTGTGACCTCACCAGCACAGCCAGCAGTCAGGGGCCTGCCACTGGCTTAGGAGGCACTGAGGTTGCTGTGACCTCACAAGCACCGCCAGCAGCCATGAGCTAGCCAGTGGCCAAGGAGGCATGGAGGCTGCTGTGACCTCACAAGCACAGGAGCAGCCAGGAGCATGCCACTGGCCTAGGAGGCACTCAGGCTGCTGTCACCTGACAAGCACAGCCAGCAGCCAGGAGCCTGCCACTGCCCTGAGAAGCACTGAGGCTGCTGTGACCTGACAAGCACAGAAAGCAGCCATGAGCCTGCCACTGGCCTTTGAGGCACGGAGGCTGCTGTGACCTCACAAGCACAGAAAGCAGTCATGAGCCTGACACTGGCCTAGGAGGCACTGAGGCTGCTGTGACCTCACAAGCACAGCCAGCAGCTAGGAGCCTACAACTGGCCTCAGGGGCACTGAGGCTGCTGTGACCTCACAAGCACAGCCAGCAGTCAGGGGCCTGCCACTGGCTTATAAGGCACTGAGGTTGCTGTGACCTCACAAGCACAGCCAGCAGCCATGAGCTAGCCAGTGACCTAGGAGGCACTCAGGCTGCTGTAACCTCATAAGCACAGCCAGCAACCATGAGCCTGACACTGCCCTATGAGACACGGAGGCTGCTGTGACCTCACAAACACAGCCAGCAGCCAGGAGCCTGCCACTGGCCTAGGAGGCACTGAGGCTGCTGTGACCTCACCAGCACAGCCAGCAACCATGAGCCTGCCACTGGCCTCGGAGGCACTGAGGCTGCTGTGACCTCACAAGCACAGCCAGCAGCCAGGATCCTGCCACTGCCCTATAAGATACAGAGACAAATATGACCTCAAAAGGCAGCCAGCAGACAGAGGCCTGCCACAGGCCTATCAGGAAATAGGACTGCTGTGACCTGACAAGCACAGCCAGCAGCTACGGGCCTCCACTGGCCTAGGAGGCACGGAGGCTGCTGTGACCTCAAAAGCACACCAAGCAGCCATTGGCCTCCCACGGGCCTATCAGGCACTGAGGCTGCTGTGACCTCACAAGCACACCAAGCAGCCAAGGGCCTGCCACTAACCTATCAGGCAATAAGTCTGCTGTACCT
The DNA here is from genome assembly GCF_036370855.1 of Dromaius novaehollandiae. Lineage (NCBI taxonomy): Eukaryota > Metazoa > Chordata > Aves > Casuariiformes > Dromaiidae > Dromaius > Dromaius novaehollandiae. The sequence goes on along the minus strand of NC_088113.1, from coordinate 710,186 downwards.
CACAAGCACAGCCAGCAGGCATGGGCATCCAACTGCCCTATGAGGCCCCAAGACAAACGTGACCTCATAACGCAGCCAGCAGGCATGGAGCTCTCACTGCCCAGTGAGGCACTATGACAAAGGTGACCTCAAAATGCAGCTAGCAGACAGAGGCGTGCCAGTGGCCTATCAGGCAACAGACCTGCTATGACCTCACAAGCACAGCCAGCAGCCAGCAGCAAGGGCATACCACTGGCCTATGAGGCACTGAGGCTGCTGTGACGTCACAAAAACAGCCAGCACCCAGAGGCCTGCCACTGGCCTATCAGTCACTCAGACTGCTGTGACGTCAACAGGACAGCCAGCAGCCATTGGCCTGCCACTGACCTATCAGGCAATAGGACTGCTGTGACGTCACAAGCACAGCCAGCAGCTGTGGGTCTGTCACTGGCCTAGGAGGCACGGAGGCTGCTGTGACCTGACAAGCACAAACAGAAGGGGGCGCTTGCCCCTAACCTATGAGGCCCTGAGGCTGCTGTGACCTCACAAGCACAGCCAGCAGCCATGAGCCTGCCACTGCCCTAGGAGGCACTGAGGCTACTGTGACCTCACAAGCACACCTAGCAACCATTAGCCTACCAGTGGCTTATCAGGCACAGAGGCTGCTGTGACATCACAAGCCCAGCCAGCAGCCAGGAGCTTGCCAGTCGCCTGGGAGGCACTGAGGCTGCTGTGACCTCACAAGCACAGCCAGCAGCCATGAGCCTGCCACTGCCCTATGAGGCACTGAGGGTGCTGTGACCTCACAAGCACAGCCAGCAGCCAAGAGCCTGCCACTGGCATTGTAGGCACTGAGGCTGCTGTGACCTCACAAACACAGCCAGCAGCCATGAGCCTGCCACTGGCCTAGGAGGCACTGAGGCTGCTGTGACCTCACCAGCACAGCCAGCAGTCAGGGGCCTGCCACTGGCTTAGGAGGCACTGAGGTTGCTGTGACCTCACAAGCACCGCCAGCAGCCATGAGCTAGCCAGTGGCCAAGGAGGCATGGAGGCTGCTGTGACCTCACAAGCACAGGAGCAGCCAGGAGCATGCCACTGGCCTAGGAGGCACTCAGGCTGCTGTCACCTGACAAGCGCAGCCAGCAGCCAGGAGCCTGCCACTGCCCTGAGAAGCACTGAGGCTGCTGTGACCTGACAAGCACAGAAAGCAGCCATGAGCCTGCCACTGGCCTTTGAGGCACGGAGGCTGCTGTGACCTCACAAGCACAGAAAGCAGCCATGAGCCTGACACTGGCCTAGGAGGCATTGAGGCTGCTGTGACCTCACCAGCACAGCCAGCAGCTAGGAGCCTACAACTGGCCTCAGGAGCACTGAGCTGTGGGTCTGTCACTGGCCTAGGAGGCATGGAGGCTGCTGTGACCTCACAACACACAGCCAGCAGCCAGGGGCCTGCCACTGCCTGATGAGGCGCTGACACTGCTCTGACCTCACAAGCACAGCACACTGTCACGGGCCTGCCACTGCCATAAAGGGCACGGAGGCTGCTGTCACCTCACAAGCACAGGCAGCAGACAGGGGCCTGCCATTGGCCTGTGAAGCACTGAGGCTGCTGTGACCTCACGAGCACAGACAGCAGACAGGGGCCTGCCACTGTCCAAACAGGCACTGAGTTTGCTCTGACCTCACCAGCACACCAAGCAGCCATTGGCCTCCCTCTGGCCTACAGGAAAAGGAGGCTGATGGGACCTCACAAGCACAGCGAGGAGCCAGAGGCCTCCCACTGCCCTATAAGGTACAGAGACAAATGTGACCTCAAAAGGCAGCCAGCAGACAGAGGCCTGCCACAAGCCTATCAGGAAATAGGACTGCTGTGACGTTACAAGCACAGCCAGCAGCTTCGGGCCTGCCACTGGCCTAGGAGGCACGGAGGCTGCTGTGACCTCAAAAGCACACCAAGCAGACATTGGCCTCCCATGGGCCTGTCAGGCACTGAGGCTGCTGTGACCTCACAAGCACAGCCAGCAGCCATTGGCCTCCAACTGCCTGATGAGGCGCTGACGCTGCTGTCAACTCAGAAGCACAGTAAATAGTCAGGGGCCTGCCACTGCCCTAAAGGGCATGGAGGCTGCTGTGACCTCAGAAGCCCAGTGAGCAGCTATGGGCCTGCCACTGCCCTATAGGGCACTGAGGCTTCTCTGACCTCACAAGCCCACCCAGCAGTCATTGGCCTCGAACTGGCATACCTGGCACTGAAGCTTCTGTAACCTGAAAAGCACAGCCAGCAGCCACGTGCCTGCCACTGGCCTGTGAAGCACTGAGGCTGCTGTGACCTCACAAGCACAGCCAGCAGACAGGGGCCTGCCACTGCCCTATAAGACACTGAGGCTGCTGTGACCTCACAAGCAAAGCCAGCAGCTGTGGGTCTGCCACTGGCCTATCAGGCTGTAGGACTGCTGTGACCTCACAAGCACAGCCAGCAGCTATGGGCCTGCCAGTGACCTATCAGACACGTGTCGCGGCCCGAAAGGAGTCGTTCAGGACGACCTCCCTCCCCTTAGGGCCAACGACCAAGTTCGTGATGCCCTTGCACTCAATTAAGGTGAAAACGACACCAGCCAACCAGTTTAAGATTTATTAAGGCAAAATGGAATCAACTAACGAGACATGTCCCGCGTCACACGTTTAGGGAAAAAGAGAGGAAAAGGGGAAGAGAGAGAGAGAAAGATATCACCACCCGTGGATCCAGCGGCGTCCCGTTGGTCCTCTTCTTTTGGGAGTCCTTGTGGCGGGGCGGGGGGGCAGAGGGGGGAAGCTCCCGTCTGGTTCCGCTGACTCTGCTCGAGTTCTTCAGTCGTCACAAGCAAGCCCCCCCATTCACACAGTCTGCAGTTTTTATAGGTTCTTGCCCGGCCTCTGGGAGGTGCTTCCTCGCTTCCCATGCAGATTAACCGTCATGCGCAGTCCGCCCTCTCGGAACCTTCCAGAAATGGGCTGGGGTATCTGGGGGTCTCCTGCTCATGCGCAGATGGCAAATGAGTACGTGCGGTTCGTGCCCTAGAGACGACCTTCTGCCCTTTTCGCACCCTTTTTACCCCGTGCAGGTGCACAAGGTTGTTTACTTCGCAGACGGCTCCCGGGGGCGCCAGCGCGGCATTGCCCGACACACCTTGGCAGCGGCAGCTTTGCCGCAGCAGCAGCAATGTCAAGACAAAACCGCATTTAGTACCGGTCCTCTACACCACCCCGTGTCTCAACATTGCAGCTTGGCAGCAGGAGAGAGAGAGAGAGAGAAAGAAAGCAAGCAAGGAAGGAAGGAAAGGAGAGAGAATTAGGGACGGGGGGGAAGTCGTGGGAACAACATGGGTTTGGGTAAAAAATAAAGTGCTTAACAGTGATTAAACAGAGGTCTTGCTCAATGCAAGCTTATTCTTTAACAACTTCAACAACATTTAACTTTACAAAACAGACATCAAAACTGAGTTAATGAGGTAGGATTGTTACAATAGGCATAAAACAGCTGGCAAATGCGCTGTGGATGTCAATATGCAATTTCCTCCTTCAGGAGAAACTGGGAAATGATGGGTACTGTGGTTGGCCACGGCCAATGGATGGCACGGATTTTCTTTATGCCGTCCGGCAAGGTGGTAGGAACAAATTGCATATTTGACACAACATGTCCGATTAATTGAACAAAGCAAGGAATTATACAAGAACATTAAGGCGGCAACTGCACCTAACAAATACAATATTAACTGTTTCACCCACGGTGCCCCCAGTAACCAGGACTACAAATTGCCACTCCAGCCATTCCATGTTTGGACGGGGACGTGGGCTATTTTTCTGATATCTTTGGTTAACTGGAGAACTACTTCGCCTACATCATCTATTTCCAAACAACAGTTAGGAATATTTAATTTCCCACACACTTCTCCCTCTTCAGCTAACAGGTAATCTAAAAACCATGTGGTGCTGAAGGATTGCCGTGCGCATCTGTTGGGATTGCCAAGTTAGAAGATCTATCGTGTCAGCGGTTTTGTTGGTAATAATTTCTAGAGCCGCTTGTAGTCTGATTATTTCCCCATTTTTGCGTCCCGCCCAAATTTCCCTTAATGGATCGCGTCTTACAGGCAACACTTCTGTCTCCAAGGTTATCATATACCTTTATGCCTAACCGAGGTCCACTTGTTTCTGGCAAAAGGAAAAACAAAGGTCTGATAACCCCTATATAACAAATTCCCAACCACCCCGTGGGTAAAAATGTATATGCTGTGTGCCTGCATATCCAGTAATGCCCCTTCTTAGCTCCAATGCCCTGAGCAAATGGCCCGTTTATCCCTGGTGGGAATTGAAAGTAAGTTGCACCTCTGTTGCCCAGAGGGCTGAAGAAGGTGGTTGCCCCATCACCTATTCGGCCGGTACAATACCAAGCCCCAGAAGTGTATTCTGGTGGTAGGTTTGCCATAGCACATATAAGCACATTAAGACAAGAAGTATCTTTCCAACACAGGTTAAGAATGCCATTCTTGGCTGTTGTGTTTTCAACAATAAAGCTAATTATGATCGCAGCACACAATTACAAAAAATGATAAAAATAACTGTTATAACTACCACAGGTAGTATCGTTGAGGACACTCAAGCTCAACATAAGACAAGTCTTCTTCCCCAGTGCCCTCTTCCTTTTACATTGTTGACCTAAAAGGAAGGGAGGATCCACCTGGCATGGATTCTATGATCTTTCCCATGGGCATCAGTAGCTACCCATGCATACAGATTTTTTGAAGCTTTTAGTACTAGAGGTATTTGTCCCACAGTGGGTAAGTCCACTAGAACCGGTTGTCCCGGGTAATACAAGGGATTCCTCGGTTTCTTATTCTCCCCAGTCCCAGGTAAGAGGGATGGAGGATTAGGGCAAAAAGCAGCGAGTCTGGGGCAGCCATTTACTCCCCATCGTCCATTGACTTTAGTTACTGCATCAGATATTCGTCACGCCCATCCGGGATTGTGCGGTCCCAGGGTTCGTTTTAAGAGTCCTGGGGTGCAGATGGGGTCTTGGGATAAGGGAGGAGGAACTCTGGGGTTTGAGGAAGATGGGGTTCCCCTTATCCTGTCCCAACTTCTTACCAAACCTTCCAGGTTGGGAGTTGGTAACCTATCCATGACTTCTCTGGGAATTCCCTTTGAAATGCCTTCTGCCCATAATAATTGTCTCCTGCTATCCAACACCCGTACCGGTTTCCCAGGATGTGGGTGTTGCAGTGATTTATATTGCCTCCCACTTTCCTCAACTCTTCTTATTTTTGCTTTATGCTTTGTTTCCCCCTGGCCAGTGAATCCCATACGCCTTCCGTAATTAATTAGCTCCTGTGCCACCTCCCCCCAAGTCATGTCGGGGGGGCCTCCCCTTCGTCTCGGTCGGGGAGTTCGTAATCGGTCTTGCAGCTGAACAGCATATAGTTTTAAAGCATCAGGAAGTCCCCTGATCAGAGGATGTAACCTCTCGGGGTCTGCCACACACTGCATGGGGGAGGGCTGCTGCAGAAGCAGCAAACGGTCATGTATCAATTGGAGGCAAGCAGTTTTCTGCACGCTTTCCAGAATGTGGCCCGCTGTGGGTGTTTTAATAGAAAAAGGGTCTCCTCTTTCCATTGGTCTAATCCTCCTGCCCAGTAGGCTACCCTCTGGGTCAAGGACCATGGTTCCCTGTTATCATTTGTGGTTAGAAAGACTCTGGGTCCCCAATATCCTCTAGCTTCATCTTCGCTCAGCAGAATGCGATCCCCCCCGGTGAGGGAGACTCTCCACACATACTCAGTTTCAGTTTCCCGGGAGCCCCGGGAGTATTTTTCCGAAGTCCTGAGGGGAATAGGGGATCATACGCGTGGTACGTCGTTGAATACCCCCCTGACCATTGTCAGTGGTTTCTGTTTTAATCAAGGGTCTCATTACTACGTTCCCATCTCCAGGATAAAAGGAGTTCCTGCTGTCTTCTAATTCTTTAATTGGATATATGGATTTTAGATCAGATGCCTGTTTTCCGTCTAGTTCGGCCAAATTCGAGAATCCCGGTTCACTATCATCAACCCCCCGCCTGTTTTCTTCCAATTCAGACCTCAGAATTCTCTCTCGGTCTAGTGAGTCCGATAAGATTATGTGAAGCCGCTGAGTATGGTTGCGCTCCGCAGTGAGCTGACTTTGCAAGTTTCTTACCTGTTCTTGCAAAGACTCAACTGTCTCTTTGGCTCGACTCCGGGAGTCTTGCAAGAACTCGATTGTCTCTTTGGCTTGACTCTGGGAGTTTCTTATGTGTTCTCCCAAGGACTCAATGGTCTTTTTATCACCTTGCCTCCCCCACCGGGCAGCAATTAGTGCCGCCCCTAAAACACCACAAACTGTTGCCTGAGCCATGCCAAGAGAGAGCAGGGCTTTATAGCCCTTCAGATTCTCAAAAGAGGATTATCCTTCATTGTCAGATCCTCTGTACTACAAATTATTCACAAGCACAGCACACTGTCACGGGCCTGCCACTGCCATAAAGGGCACGGAGGCTGCTGTGACCTCACAAGCACAGCCAGCAGCCAGGGGCCTGCCATTGGCCTGTGAAGCACTGAGGCTGCAGTGACCTCACAAATACAGCGAGGAGCAAGAGGCCTGCCATTGCCCTATAAGGTACAGAGACAAATGTGACCTCAAAAGGCAGCCAGCAGACAGAGGCCTGCCACGGGCCTATCAGGAAATAGGACTGCTGTGACGTTACAAGCACAGCCAGCAGCTTCGGGCCTGCCACTGGCCTAGGAGGCACTGAGGCTGCTATGACCTCAACAAGCACAGTCAGCAGCCAGGGGCCTGCTGCTGGCCTCTCAGGCTGTAGGAGTGTTGTGACCTGACAAGCACAGCCAGCAGCTATGGGCCTGCCACTGTCCAAACAGGCACTGAGGCTGCTTTGACCTAACCAGCACACCAAGCAGCCATTGGCCTCCCTCTGGCCTACAGGAAAAGGAGGCTGCTGTGACCTCACAAGCACAGCCAGCAGCCATTGGCCTTCCACTGCCCGATGAGGCTCTGACCTCACAAGCAGAGTGCACTGTCACGGGGCTGACACTGCCAGAAAGGGCACAGAGGCTGATTTGACCTCACAAGCACAGCCAGCAGCCAGGGGCCTGCCACTGCCCTATAAGACACTGAGGCTGCTGTGACCTCACAAGCAAAGCCAGCAGCTGTGGGTCTGCCACTGGACTGTCAGGCTGTAGGACTGCTGTGACCTCACAAGCACAGCGAGCAGCCAGGGGCCTGCTAGTGGCCTGTGAAGCCCTGCGGCTGCTGTGACCTCCCAAGCACAGCCAGCAGGTAGAGGCCTGCCACTGCCCTATAGGGCACTGAGGCTGCTGTGACCTCACAAGCACAGCCAACAGCCAAGGGCCTGCCACTAGCCTATACAGCCCGGAGGCTGATTTGACCTCACAAGCACAGGCAGCAGCCATTGGCCTCCAACTGCCCAGTCAGGTGCTGGCGCTGCTGTCAACTCAGAAGCACAATAAACAGTCAGGGGCCTGCCACTGCCATCAAGGGCATGGAGGCTGCTGTGACCTCAGAAGCCCAGTGAGCAGCTATGGGCCTGCCACTGCCCTATAGGGCACTGAGGCTTCTCTGACCTCATAAGCCCACCCAGCAGTCATTGGCCTCGAACTGGCCTATCAGGCTCTCAGACTGCTGTGACCTCACAAGCACAGCCAGCAGGCATGGGCATCCAACTGCCCTATGAGGCCCCGAGACAAACGTGACCTCATAACGCATCCAGCAGGCGTGGAGCTGTCACTGGCCTATCAGGCACTGGTACTTCCGTGACATCACAAGTACTGCCAGCAGCCAAACAAGAATAAGGAGAAAACCAGCTTGCCTCAGAAAGACGATGAGACCCAATGAGGAGCAGGAGACCCCAGACCAAAACATTACTATTGGTCTAACTATCGTGTGAGGGGTGGGAAATGGAAGTCGAAAAGACTATAATTACCCAGAATTTGTTTATGTTGGGGTCCCTCTTCGGAGGCACCCAGCTCGAGCTGTAATTACGGCATGCGCATTATTAAAATTATCTAATTTGTTTTGATTTGACTCTGAACTTTTCTGCGGGAACCTAGGGTCGAGCCCTGTTATGGTGGCCGACAAGCCTATTTTCCATAACAGTTTGGCACCCCAGATGGGACCCTAGGCGACGACTGTCGGGCTTCTCATCTCCAAACGATCATCTGGCACCATCGGGTGAGTTCACCTGGGATCTTTGGCAACGAGAGGCACCGAGAAGGTGAGTCTTAAACTCCCGCCTAAATTCTAAATTCTGGTCTGGTAACAGTGCACTGAAGGGGGTACGAGGACTGGCCACCATAAGGCGTACCAGGGGGACGGGCGTGAGTCCCATCCCCAGGGTTAGAGTGGGTCTAAGTCCCAGCTCGGTCTGGCCGGAGGAGGGGTGCGCAGCCTGATCAGCATAAGGCGCACTGCAAAACTGTAAGACCGAAATCTAGAGTCACCGTGACTGGTGTGAGTGTAAACAGCACTGTGTGTTTGTGTGTGTGTGTGTGTGTGTGAGTGCGTGTAGCCTGGGAACCGATTGGGGCACCCATCGGCTGAAAAGCTGCCCGCTGCGAAGGGACAGTAGTCCTAGCAGTTAAAGACTCGGGTGGTGTGACTGCGGTTCCCAGGGAGCGAGAGAAAAGTGCCCAATTAAGGGGAATTGTGCGGGCGTATGACCCTACCTGGGGAGATGTACAAACGCTCCTTGAATCTGTGTTCACTCCAGATGAAAGGTGCTCAATTTTGGATGCAAACCGCCGTTGGGCAGCAGAGAGGGGTGTTGGGGCTGCTCAAACAGCCTGGCCAGCTGTGGACCCCGGATGGAATCATAATGTAGATGCAGATTACAGGCAGTTGCAATTAGCCAGAGAGGGCTTAGAAGCAGCTATACGTTTGGCAGGACAAAAGACTGCAAGTAAGGGAGTGTCAGCAACAGGCAGAGGAACACCCCTTGGCTTACTTTGCTAGGCTAATTAAGCAAGTCAGAACGTATGGGGGAGGACTAGACCCAGAAGCCGAGGCTAACAGGCCGCTAATGTTTTCCACATTTGTAGACCAAGCAGCCCCAGACATTAGAAAGTAGTTTTCCAAACATGTTCCTGACTGGCCAGGAAAGCGAATGGATGAAATAATACGTTTAGCCACATTTGTGTATAATAGTCGAGAGGAGGAGAGGGCAAAAGAAAAGAGACAGCAAAAAAAAGAGGAAGTTAGTGTGTTAGCAGCTGTGTTAAGAGATGGATTTAGAGGACCCAGGGGGAGGGGACGTGAAAGAGCCAGGAGAGATGGAGTCAAAGTGAACGTGCTGTACAGTCAGGAGTTAATGATGTTTGTTATTATTGTGGGGAACAAGGACACTGGCAGCAGGAGTGCCCAGTGAGGCCCCGTGTAGTTAGGAACAGAGGAACCGGCATGAGACAATCAAACACTAAGGAGGAGACCAGGCGATTCCCAGTCAATCCACAATGAGAGGAAACAGGAGACTCAGAAAATACTGTGGAAATTGGAGTAAATTTATGGGATGTAGTTTTGGATTTTGAGGGTCACGTAATGGCAATACTGAAGGTTTAGAAGTTCCCTTTCTAGTGGATACTGGAGCCACCCTTTCCCTTTTAAATTTTGAGCCTAAAGGATGCAAATCATCAGATAAAATAGTGATGCAAGGAGTGATGGGAAAGGGCGAATGAATGTTATCTAAGCCCTTATTACTCACTATTGAGGGTAAAACAGTGTGGGGACATTTTATAATTTCCACAGACGCACCTATATGCCTTTTGGGGAGAGATCTCCTGCAAGCCTTGGATACTCAGATCTGCTTACAGCCGGAAGGGATAAAGCTAATAATTATGGGTTCATGTGTTCTGGCTAAGACACCAGAACCAGAGTCAACTAATCTGCAAATTCCAACAGGTTTAGAATCAGTTTCTAAAAAATTATGGAGCTCTTCAGGAATGGATGTGGGACTACTGAAATCAGCCAGTCCAGTCTCGATAAAAACAAAGGGGGGATTGCCTCCTGCAGTTAAACAATATCCTATCCCAAAGGAAGCAGAGAAGAGTATCCAAAAACAAACTGATCATTATCTGAAAATGGGTATCCTTAGAGTCTGTGAATCCCCATATAACACCCCAATTCTGCCAGTTAAAAAGAACAGGCAAGATGCTGATGGTGATCCAGAGTATCGCTTTGTACAAGACTTAAGGGCTATAAACCAACATGTAATTGCTCCACATCCAGTAGTCCCCGACCCATCAACCATTTTACTACAGATACCCCACTGGGCAACTTATTTTACTGTGACTGACCTAACAGCAGCCTTTTTTAGTATACCGATAGCTGAAGATAGCCAAGATCTCTTTGCTTTCACTTGGAAGGGACAACAATTAACTTGGACAAGGCTGCCACAGGGATTTACTGGGTCTCCGACTGTTTTTTCGCGTATACTTAAAAATGACCTCTCAGATATCGAACTTCCAGGACATTCTGCATTAATACAATATGTAGATGATTTGTTATTAGCAAGTAAAGATTATGAGACATGTTTGAAAGATACTGTTTCTCTATGTAACGCTCTTGCAGAAAAAGGGCATCGAGCATCTCTGTCTAAACTCCAGCTGTGTCAAAGAGAGGTAAAATATTTGGGTTTTATCTTAAGAGAAGGACACAGGTTAGTTGATCCAGAACAAGTAAAGACAATTCTTGATATGCCTCGTCCTGTAACAAAAAAACAGCTTAGGGGATTTTTAGGAGCTGTAGGATTCTGCCGACCGTGGATTCTGGGGTTAGCAGAACTTACTAAGCCTCTGGTACAGGCAACAAAAAAGGAGGAGATAGAGCCTTTGGCCTGGGGCCCAGAAAGGGAGAAAGCTTTTACATCTGTGAAAAAAGCGTTGGTTTCAGCCCCTGCTCTCGGGTTACCAGATTATAGCAAACTATTTGAATTATTTGTCCATGAGCGACAGGGAGTAGCAAGTGGGGTACTCACCCAAAAACTAGGCCCTCACCGTAGACCAGTGGCCTATTACTCCACGCAACTAGATGAGGTAGCTAAAGGCACTCCAGGACGCATCAGAGCAATAGCAGCTACTGCAGCTCTTACTGAAAAAAACACGACCTGTGGTTTTGGGTCATTCATTGACTGTGTATGTGCCACATGAAGTAGAACTGTTAATGAAGCAATATGCGACTCAAGCACTATCCCCACAGAGAGCTGACCGCTATGAACTGATAATACTGCATGCAGATAATGTGACTTTCAAAAGATGCAATATTTTGAATCCAGCAACGCTATTGCCTCAACCGGAGGACGGAGAGCCACATCATTCCTGTGAGCAGGTGGTCGTCAGCTCAAGCAAGCCCCGGGAGGACCTTAAAGATGAACCTTTGGAGAACCCGGACTTAGTTCTGTTTACAGATGGGTCATCCTATTATTTGGACGGAAGACGTCACTCCGGCTATGCTGTCACTAACGTCTTTGAGGTGCTCGAGGCCAATCCTTTGTCTCCATCAGTAAGTGCTCAAGGAGCAGAATTAATAGCATTGACCCAAGCAGCAAAAAATAGGTAAGAGCTTGCGGGTAAATGTCTATACCGACTCTAAATATGCATTTGGAGTGTGTCATGCAACAGGGATGTTATGGAAAGAACGAGGATTCTTGCCATCATCAGGAAAGAAATTAGCTAATGGAGAAGAAATACGTAATTTGCTGGAAGCAGTTCAACTGCCCAAAGAAATTGCGGTAATACACTGCCCAGCCCATACTAAAGACACTACAGAAATTAGCAGAGGAAATGCTCTAGCCAACGCTGCTGCGAGGGCTGCAGCTCAACAACCTCTGAGAGAATGTATGGGGGCAGTTCCAAGGATGGACCAGAGTGAGTGGCCAAACTTAATAGACCCCAAAACTATGTATGAAAAAGACTGCTCAGTGGAAGAGAAAAAACAATGGGAACAGTGGGAAGCAAAACAAAATGGTGATGGAATATGGACAATTGGGGAAAAACCAATTCTACCAAAAAAATATTTAATTACTATAGCTAGGTGGTTTCACGATAAAGCTTATGGGGGAGCCGAGGGAATAGCTAAACAGGTACAGAAAGTATGGGCTGCTCCAGGAATCTATGCAGCTGCTAGAAGAATAACAAATAGCTGCCCGACCTGCCAGAAGTTTTCAAATAACAAGCCAAGCTCAGATTTGGGGGGGACGACCATGGGCTTACTTCCCTTTCCAGAAGCTGCAAATAGCTTATGCAGATATGCCATCTGTCTATGGATACAAACACTTGTTAGTGATAATAGATCAGTTATCAGGCTGGGTAGAAGCTTTTCCAACAAGAAAGGCTGACACAGGGGGAGTGGTAAAAGCCTTACTGAAGGAAATCATACCCAGGTATGGGGTCCCAGAAGCCATTGATTCAGACAGGGGTGCCCATTTTACAGCAAGCATAATCAATCAGTTATGTAAATCGTTAGGAATAAAAAGAAACCTACATGCTCCTTATCACCCACAATCTTCAGGACAAGTAGAAAGAATGAATAGAACATTAAAAGAGAAAATAGCAAGAATATGCACACATGCTAGCCTAAAATGGCCAGAGGCATTAAACTTAGCTCTGTGGGATGTTCGAAATTCTCCACGGCAACCCATAGGACTACCACCAGCAGAAATTCTTTTTGGGAGACATTTAGCGATACCAGGGACTTATATTCCTGCTAAGACCAGCCTATTAGACGGAGATGAACGAGTAACACAATAGGTACTAGCCTTACAAGAACGGTTTAAGGCCTTGCAAAATCAGGCTCAGTGGTTTCAGCCGGTGCCATCAGACATTCAGGCACATGATATACAGCCTGGAGATAAAGTGTTGATAAAGGTATTCTCGCGAAAAACAAAACTAGAACCAAAATGGGAAGGACCCTATACTGTATTGTTAAGTTCTTACTGCGCTGTTAAAATTCTAGGAAAAGAGAATTGGATTCACCACTCTCACGTGAAACGAGTGACAGTCCAAGAAGCAAACACAGCAGAGGTTGCAGCAGAACAGTGAAAACAACCATGTAAAGCTTGATGCTACTTTCTGTAACCTGTGGTCAAAGAACCTTAGAGTGGCCATGGTCCCAGGCCCGTGTTAAGTATACCAGAAGTATGAGATTAAGTTCTGATAAAAACTTAAACCTCTCAACCCTGCTCATGCATGGAACTGAAGTATACTCAGAAAATGAATGGAGCTGGGATAATACTAACCAACTTCCCCAACTCCTGGGAAGGACAGGAAAGGAAATAAAGATAGGGTGTCGAGTGATCAACGGGTCCACCCATGAGAAGGCAACTCAAATCTCTCTCACTAAAATCAAATCAAATGAAAAAGAAAGGAAAATTTGTGCCACTGAAAAACTGGATTGTTGGTACAATTTTACCTTAGAACAACCTGTTTTTATAGTTTGCCTGTGGGCTCACCACAATGTGGGACTATCATTTGAATTTAAAATAGACATTATTGAGCCCAGTACAGCAATACCTAACCTGACTACAATTATTTCCACCAATATAAATAACTCTGTTACCATGAAGAGTAAGAAAACCTTATCCCCACAAATCTTTGAAATTGGACCGTATGTGATTAGAAATACAGGCCAACAACGAGTGTTATTTAATCCATCATGGTCTCTCAAACGAGTAGAGCTATTAATGCAAATTATATCTCTACAATCAAACCGACCTGTTCACCATTCTTAGGTATGTCCTATGTGGGATGGACGGCGTGGTTACATAGGCGAACCCTCACCTCTCCAAAATGAACAAGGAGAGATGTGACCGGTATCATAGGAACAGGATTGGGAGTCCTAAACAGTATAGATGCTGAAGTACTTGTAAATAAACTGAGCACAACAACAAGTGACTTATACAGATTAAAACATCCATTGAGGTCTTCTCTATTAGCATTAGGAACTAACCAATGGCTTTCATCCGAGATATTACCTCAATGGGAAAAAATGAATGAAAAAGATCACCACTTGATAGTGGATGCACTTGGGGAAGCCCAAATTAATATTTCCCTGGCCCTCAGTTGCATCCAAGCTCAACTGTGGATGCAATCTATGGCAGCAGCGATTATAAGGGAGGGGAAGAAGGCACTTTACCCACTGAAATTCGAAAGGTAATTTGGGATAATGTGACCGAATTTGAAAAGGAATTCCAATCCTGGTGGTATCTGGTCAATTTTACTTATGATCCTATCAACACTGAGGCCACAGCCTTTGTTTCAACAATACGTAATGCTTCAACATATACAATATATCCAATCATTGCGTTAGGATTAAATCACAATGGAGCTATACTCTATCCATTGGAACACAGAGTATGGGCCCAACGAAATGGAAATAAATGGCAAACTGTGGACATTAGCGCATGTATTGTACAGGAACAGCAAGGGTTTATTTGTGAAAGTAATACCATCAAAGCCCAAGACATTTGTCTTGACACTGAGCAAAATGTTTGTCACTTTGAAATACACCCTGATGAAACACCTGCAACTATACTTGTATATATTGGGAGAGGGTGTGTATGTATGAGAACCTTTTGTAGTCTTATAGTTATAGATGGCATTGTAGTAGATATGAGTAATCATTGAAATATTTGTATTTGTAGCTTTACCAAAATCATGGGATGTGATTTCAATTATTCAGCTCCTATCACGTCTTATCAATTGTTACAATCTAATTATACATTAATTCAAAATTTACTACCTACTCCCATTGGGATGAATCTCACCCTGGTAAGGAAACTACTGCAACATGATGATTTGCATCGACTGCTAGAGCGCATCCGGAACAGTGGACAGAAAACTCTAATCACTGTTCACCATGATGCAAAAGAGATACATCATATCTTAGAAAGGGTAAAAAGGGACGGAGAACATCATGGCTGGGAAACTCTTCTAGGGTGGTCACCAACCACAACAGGGATTTATAATCATGTATTGCACCCGGTAGTAGTTGTGTTCAGTTTAACTGTGTTATGCCTATTGCTTACGATCATATTATATATAAGAGTATGGAAAGTGATAGTATGCCTCGAAAGACTTCGAGAACTCTGTTTAAAATATTAGCAGGGATGCTTCATAAAAACAAAGGGGGGAAACTGTTAAAGAATAGTGAATTGAAACTGTCTAGAAATGGCTGCTTAGCACAACTTATATAAAACTTGCTTAGCATGAGTGGCTAGATTTGCTGAAGCCTTAGGCCGTGCGTGGGAAAAGTAACGAATCTTTACTTAGTTTAATAAAAAATAGTGCCTCAGAGCTCGTTCAGGCTGGGAAGATAAGGGAGCCACACGCAGTCTGCGCACCTGTGTCACCGACTCCGAGAGGGAAGACGCCAAAACAATGGGGGAAAATAAGACCTTGGGAGGCAACCGCCAGACCCAACAAAAACAGAAGTACAACCGTCATCAGAGACTGCAAAAAAACAAGAATAAGGAGAAAACCAGCTTGCCTCAGAAAGACGATGAGACCCAATGAGGAGCAGGAGACCCCAGACCAAAAAATTACTATTGGTCTAACTATCGCGTGAGGGGTGGGAAATGGAAGTCGAAAAGACTATAATTACCCAGGATTTGTTTATGTTAGGGTCCCTCTTCGGAGGCACCCAGCTCGAGCTGTAATTACGGCATGCGTGTGATTAAAATTTACTTTGTTTTGATTTGGCTCTGAACTTTACTTGGGGGAACCTAGGGTCGAACTCTGTTATGGTGGCCGACAAGCCTAATTTCCATAACAGGCCGATGAGGCTGCAAAAAGGGCAGCATTATCCATGTCAGTGGCAGCATTAGTTCCAGAGAGAATGTTAAAAATGGAAATTCCAGTATACACTGAAAAAGAAAATAAATTAGCAGAAATACTGAAATGCATAAAAACTCCTGAAGGATGGTGGGTGACATCTACTGGACAGTGTGTGGTAACTTTGCCGATAATGAAGAAGCTGATGAAGCAAATACATGGTAGTACCCACATGGGAGCTGAGGCATTGGTTGAAACAGTTAAAAGATTTGCTGTGGGAGTTAGTATGTTAATAATTGCAAAGGGTATTACACAAAAATGTGAAATCTGTCTTAGAAATAATCCCAGGATTCAGAAGAAGCCCCCCCAAGGGAAGTAAAAAGGGGCTTCATGCCTGGGGATTACTGGCAAATTGATTTTTCTGAATTACCAAGATGTAATGGATATAAACATTTGTTGGTAATTGTTGACACCTTTTCAGGATGGCCTGAGGCTTTCCCGTGTCATACCACTAAAGCAAGGGAGGTAGTGAAAATGTTATTAAAAGAAATCATACCAAGATTTAGGGTACCAGAAGGGTTTTCTTCAGATAGGGGACCTCATTTTATAGCAGAAATAGTACAACAAATCTCAAAAATACTACAAATTAAATGGGACTTACATACCCCCTGGAGGCCACAATCCAGTGGAAAAGTGGAAAGAATGAATCAAACAATTAAGAGACAGGTAGGAAAATTGTGTCAGGAGACTCAGATGAAATGGACTGATGTTTTACCTCTGGCATTATTAAGAACCAGAATAACCCCAAGGGTTAGGGAGAAAGTTAGTCCATTTGAGATTCTGTATGGCAAACCTTACACTGTAAATTTAACTGGAAATGAAATTCAAATGCACGTTAAGGGTGATCAAATTTTAAGTGATTATCTCTTGTCTATGGCAAAGGGTCTTCTCTCCGTAGGTACATCCAGTTATACTTTTAGATTACACCCGAGTGAAAGCAGTACCTCGAGAGACGTGGAAAGCTGAACAAGTTCAACCTCTAAAGTTAAAAATATATAAAGATATAGGAGATGTATTAGAAGTGAATCGGTTTTCAATTTAGATTGTATTCAGGGAAAAAATGCTTTAATCTGTTTGTTAGGAATAGGGTTAATATTGTTGTTACGGTATCTGTGTAAAAATGATGTTCTCCTTAACAACCAGGGGAGAAATGTGGTGGTTAGTTTTTCTAGGTTACCTGAGCCAAACAATTAAAGGGGATCAGGAAGGATTTTGGAGTCACAATCTCCATTTGGAAGTAATTACGAAATCTATGAAGATAGTTAACCAGAGGGATTGCTGGGTGTGTACCCACTTCCCTGAACTTTCCAACAAGGGCTTCCCACTAATTGGAGTGCCTATGAAACAACCAAACAGGAATGGGAAGTCCAGAGGGTGACAGGAGATTATTATCAATGTATCCAAAGATGTAATAATAGTAATAAATGGTGGGAGAAAACTATACTTTATGGAAAGCAACCGATCAACTGTACTGGAGCCATTAAGGTAGGAGGTTATAAAGATTGCTCTCGGATACCTGAATAGGTTACAAGTGGCCAAGTAAGAAACTAAATGGGTGGCGTGTTCCAAAAGGTAGTGGATGGTATTGGTTGTGTGGAAACAAGGCACGAAAAGTGCTACCTCCTAATTGGTCAGGGACATGTACTTTAGGGGCAATAATCCCTAATGTTACTATAAGAAAAGAATTGAGTAATAAATACCAAAAATCCTGGCTAAGAACATTCATAAGGAGACAAAAGAGGGTCAATAATCCTTTAATAGATCGACCTACTAGGTTGCAGTCATTCGTAAGGTGGCTGTTTCCACAACTGGGAGTGAGTGAACTTGAAAAAGCAATAGTAAATATTTCAGCAGTTATTGAAAAAAATAGGGAATAAAACCTCTGATGCCACTGCAGCTTTACAAGAGGAGGTTTCAGAAATTGCTAAAATAACTACCCAAAACAGGATGGCTCTAGATATGTTATTGGCATCTCAGGGAGGAGTATGTACAGTAATAAATACTAGTTGCTGTGTATATGTGGATCAAAGCGGGAGAATTTCTACCGATCTAAATGAAATCTGGAAGCAGACTGAAATCTTACATGGGGTTCAGAAAGAGGATACCTCTTTTGGATTTGAAGAAACATGGAAATGGTTGACTTCCTGGTTCCCTGACGTGAGCTCATGGGTTAAAAAGTGTTTAACAATTTTGGGAATGGTGTTAGTAGTTTTTGTATGCGTTTATGTAGTGATTCAATGCATTTGTAGATGTTGTACAAAATTAATATGGGAAAGATTTTAAAAGAGTGAGACTAATATGAAAATGATCATATAAGTCTCAAAGGGGGGAATTGTTACAAGACAACCCTGGGAAGCTCAGAAGGAATGCGTGAACTAGGTAGATTAGGATAACTTCTAACATTAAGTCTGAAGTGGTCTAGAGGTAGCCACTTAGATAAAACTTGCTTCATGAGTAGCTAAATTTGCTGAAGCCTTAAGGCCGCACTGCTAGTTCAGTAAGAAAGGGCCCCAGAGCTGGTGCAGGCTGGAAAGATAAGGGAGTTACAAGCAGTCTGCATTCCTGTGCCCCACACTCCGAAAGGGAGGATGTCAAGGCTTTGAAATAAGGCCTGCTTGGGCACCAGGACCTTGGGAAGCAAAACCTCCTCTCACTGCTGAAACAATGTTAATTAAGGGGTCTGGACTATCTCCCCCTTGTCAGGACTTTGGGAGATAACACCTACTGTCCCTGCTGGGGCAGTGTTAATTGATCTCCCCTCATCAGGACCTTGGGAGACAGGGGTGGGACCCGGGGAATGAAGAAATCACTAACCAATCAGTGTAAAAGGGAAAATTGCAAATCTGGCAATTTGTTTGTATAAATGCTACTTGAAAAGTTGGGGGGGGGGGGTGTGCTTGATTTGTGGGAAACGACCGAGCACCCAGGCTTGCGCAACTCTGAAATAAATAAGCAAATGTCTCTCCTGAGTGTGTAATTATTGGCTTATTGCACACCGGGCAACGAATCCGCTTTTCGGACAACAGCAGCAGCCTCAGTGCCTGATATACGAGGGGCAGGCCAGTGCCTGCTGGCTGTGCTTCTGAGGTCACAGCAGCCTCAGTGCCTCCGAGGCCAGTGGCAGGCCCATAGCTGCTGGCTGTGCTTGTGAAGTCACAGCAGTCCCATTGACTGATATGCCAGTGGGATGCCCAAGGCTGTTTGCTGTGCTTGTGAGGTCACATTTGTCTCAGTGCTTCACAGGCCAGTGGCAGGCTCCTGGCTGCTGGCTGTGCTCGTGAGGTCACAGCAGCCTCTGTGCCCTATAGGGCAGTGGCAGGCTCATGGCTGTTTGCTGTGCTTGTGAGCTCACAGCAGTCTGAGAGCCTGATAGCCAGTGGCAGACCCACAGCTGCTGGCTGTGCTTGTAACGTCACAGCAGTCCTATTGCCTGATAGGCCTGTGGCAGGCCTCTGTCTGCTGGCTGCCTTTTGAGGTCACATTTGTCTCTGTACCTTATAGGGCAGTGGGAGGCCCCTGGCTACTCGCTGTGCTTGTGAGGTCACAGCAGCCTCCTTTTCCTGTAGGCCAGAGGCAGACCAATAGCTGCTGGCTGTGCTTGTCAGGTCACAACACTCCTACAGCCTGATAGGCCAGCAGCAGGCCCCTGGCTGCTGACTGTGGTTGTGAGGTCACAGCAGCCTCAGTGCTGTATAGGCCAGTGGCAGGCCCATAGCTGCTGGCTGTGCTTGTGAGGTCACAGCAGTATGAGTGCCTGACAGGCCCATGGGCGGCCAATGGCTGCTTGGTGTGCTTTTGAGGTCACAGCAGCCTCCATGCATCATAAGCCAGTGGCAGGCCCATAGCTGCTGGCTGTGCTTGTAAGGTCACAGCAGTCCTATTTCCTGATAGGCCCGTGGCAGGCCTCTGTCTGCTGGCTGCCTTTTGAGGTCACATTTGTCTCTGTACCTTATAGTGCAGTGGGAGGCCCCTAGCTGCTGGCTGTGCTTGTGAGGTCCCATCAGCCTCCTTTTCCTGTAGGCCAGAGGGAGGCCAATGGCTGCTTGGTGTGCTGGTTAGGTCAAAGCAGCCTCAGTGCCTGTTTGGACAGTGGCAGGCCAATGGCTGCTGGCTGTGCTTGTGAGGTCACATCAGCCTCTGTACCCTATAGGCCAGTGGCAGGCCCATAGCTGCTGGCTGTGCTTGTCAGGTCACAACACTCCTACAGCCTGAGAGGCCAGCAGCAGGCCCCTGGCTGCTGACTGTGCTTGGGAGGTCATAGCAGCCTCAGTGCCTCATAGGCCAGTGGCAGGCCCATAGCTGCTGGCTGTGCTTGTAAGGTCACAGCAGTCCTATTTCCTGATAGGCCCATGGCAGGCCTCTGTCTGCTGGCTGCCTTTTGAGGTCACATTTGTCTCTGTACCTTATAGGGCAATGGCAGGCCTCTTGCTCCTCGCTGTATTTGTGAGGTCACTGCAGCCTCAGTGCTTCACAGGCCAATGGCAGGCCCCTGGCTGCTGGCTGTGCTTGTGAGGTCACAGCAGCCTCCGTGCCCTTTATGGCAGTGGCAGGCCCGTGACAGTGTGCTGTGCTTGTGAATAATTTGTAGTACAGAGGATCTGACAATGAAGGATAATCCTCTTTTGAGAATCTGAAGGGCTATAAAGCCCTGCTCTCTCTTGGCATGGCTCAGGCAACAGTCTGTGGTGTTTTAGGGGCGGCACTAATTGCTGCCCGGTGGGGGAGGCAAGGTGATAAAAAGACCATTGAGTCCTTGGGAGAACACATAAGAAACTCCCAGAGTCGAGCCAAAGAGACAATCGAGTTCTTGCAAGACTCCCGGAGTCGAGCCAAAGAGACAGTTGAGTCTTTGCAAGAACAGGTAAGAAACTTGCAAAGTCAACTCACTGCGGAGCGCAACCATACTCAGCGGCTTCACATAATCTTATCGGACTCACTAGACCGAGAGAGAATCCTGCGGTCTGAATTGGAAGAAAACAGGCGGGGGGTTGATGATAGTGAACCGGGATTCTCGAATTTGGCCGAACTAGACGGAAAACAGGCATCTGATCTAAAATCCATATATCCAATTAAAGAATTAGAAGACAGCAGGAACTCCTTTTATCCTGGAGATGGGAACGTAGTAATGAGACCCTTGATTAAAACAGAAACCACTGACAATGGTCAGGGGGGTATTCAACGACGTACCACGCGTATGATCCCCTATTCCCCTCAGGACTTCGGAAAAATACTCCCGGGGCTCCCGGGAAACTGAAACTGAGTATGTGTGGAGAGTCTCCCTCACCGGGGGGGGATCGCATTCTGCTGAGCGAAGATGAAGCTAGAGGATATTGGGGACCCAGAGTCTTTCTAACCACAAATGATAACAGGGAACCATGGTCCTTGACCCAGAGGGTAGCCTACTGGGCAGGAGGATTAGACCAATGGAAAGAGGAGACCCTTTTTCTATTAAAACACCCACAGCGGGCCACATTCTGGAAAGCGTGCAGAAAACTGCTTGCCTCCAATTGATGCATGACCGTTTGCTGCTTCCGCAGCAGCCCTCCCCCATGCAGTGTGTGGCAGACCCCGAGAGGTTACATCCTCTGATCAGGGGACTTCCTGATGCTGTTCAGCTGCAAGACCGATTACGAACTCCCCGACTGAGACGAAGGGGAGGCCCCCCCGACATGACTTGGGGGGAGGTGGCACAGGAGCTAATTAATTACGGAAGGCGTATGGGATTCACTGGCCAGGGGGAAACAAAGCATAAAGCAGAAATAAGAAGAGTTGAGGAAAGTGGGAGGCAATATAAATCACTGCAACACCCACATCCTGGGAAACCGGTACGGGTGTTGGATAGCAGGAGACAATTATTATGGGCAGAAGGCATTTCAAAGGGAATTCCCAGAGAAGTCATGGATAGGTTACCAACTCCCAACCTGGAAGGTTTGGTAAGAAGTTGGGACAGGATAAGGGGAACCCCATCTTCCTCAAACCCCAGAGTTCCTCCTCCCTTATCCCAAGACCCCATCTGCACCCCAGGACTCTTAAAACGAACCCTGAGACCGCACAATCCCGGATGGGCGCGACGAATATCTGATGCAGTAACTAAAGTCAATGGACGATGGGGAGTAAATGGCTGCCCCAGACTCGCTGCTTTTTGCCCTAATCCTCCATCCCTCTTACCTGGGACTGGGGAGAATAAGAAACCGAGGAATCCCTTGTATTACCCAGGACAACCGGTTCTAGTGGACTTACCCACTGTGGGACAAATACCTCTAGTACTAAAAGCTTCAAAAAATCTGTATGCATGGGTAGCTACTGATGCCCATGGGAAAGATCATAGAATCCATGCCAGGTGGATCCTCCCTTCCTTTTAGGTCAACAATGTAAAAGGAAGAGGGCACTGGGGAAGAAGACTTGTCTTATGTTGAGCTTGAGTGTCCTCAACGATACTACCTGTGGTAGTTATAACAGTTATTTTTATCATTTTTTGTAATTGTGTGCTGCGATCATAATTAGCTTTATTGTTGAAAACACAACAGCCAAGAATGGCATTCTTAACCTGTGTTGGAAAGATACTTCTTGTCTTAATGTGCTTACATGTGCTATGGCAAACCTACCACCAGAATACACTTCTGGGGCTTGGTATTGTACCGGCCAAATAGGTGATGGGGCAACCACCTTCTTCAGCCCTCTGGGCAACAGAGGTGCAACTTACTTTCAATTCCCACCAGGGATAAACGGGCCATTTGCTCAGGGCATTGGAGCTAAGAAGGGGCATTACTGGATATGCAGGCACACAGCATATACATTTTTACCCACGGGGTGGTTGGGAATTTGTTATATAGGGATTATCAGACCTTTGTTTTTCCTTTTGCCAGAAACAAGTGGACCTCGGTTAGGCATAAAGGTATATGATAACCTTGGAGACAGAAGTGTTGCCTGTAAGACGCGATCCATTAAGGGAAATTTGGGCGGGACGCAAAAATGGGGAAATAATCAGACTACAAGCGGCTCTAGAAATTATTACCAACAAAACCGCTGACACGATAGATCTTCTAACTTGGCAATCCCAACAGATGCGCACGGCAATCCTTCAGCACCACATGGTTTTTAGATTACCTGTTAGCTGAAGAGGGAGAAGTGTGTGGGAAATTAAATATTCCTAACTGTTGTTTGGAAATAGATGATGTAGGCGAAGTAGTTCTCCAGTTAACCAAAGATATCAGAAAAATAGCCCACGTCCTCGTCCAAACCTGGAATGGCTGGAGTGGCGATTTGTAGTCCTGGTTACTGGGGGCACCGTGGGTGAAACAGTTAATATTGTATTTGTTAGGTGCAGTTGCCGCCTTAATGTTCTTGTATAATTCCTTGCTTTGTTCAATTAATCGGACATGTTGTGTCAAATATGCAATTTGTTCCTACCACCTTGCCGGACGGCATAAAGAAAATCCGTGCCATCCATTGGCCGTGGCCAACCACAGTACCCATCATTTCCCAGTTTCTCCTGAAGGAGGAAATTGCATATTGACATCCACAGCGCATTTGCCAGCTGTTTTATGCCTATTGTAACAATCCTACCTCATTAACTCAGTTTTGATGTCTGTTTTGTAAAGTTAAATGTTGTTGAAGTTGTTAAAGAATAAGCTTGCATTGAGCAAGACCTCTGTTTAATCACTGTTAAGCACTTTATTTTTTACCCAAACCCATGTTGTTCCCACGACTTCCCCCCCGTCCCTAATTCTCTCTCCTTTCCTTCCTTCCTTGCTTGCTTTCTTTCTCTCTCTCTCTCTCCTGCTGCCAAGCTGCAATGTTGAGACACGGGGTGGTGTAGAGGACCGGTACTAAATGCGGTTTTGTCTTGACATTGCTGCTGCTGCTGCAAAGCTGCCGCTGCCAAGGTGTGTCGGGCAATGCCGCGCTGGCGCCCCCGGGAGCCGTCTGCGAAGTAAACAACCTCGTGCACCTGCACAGGGTAAAAAGGGTGCGAAAAGGGCAGAAGGGCGTCTCTAGGGCACGAACCGCACGTACTCATTTGCCATCTGCGCATGACCAGGAGACCCCCAGATACCCCAGCCCATTTCTGGAAGGTTCCGAGAGGGCGGACTGCGCATGACGGTTAATCTGCATGGGAAGCGAGGAAGCACCTCCCAGAGGCCGGGCAAGAACCTATAAAAACTGCAGACTGTGTGAATGGGGGGGCTTGCTTGCGACGACTGAAGAACTCGAGCAGAGTCAGCGGAACCAGACGGGAGCTTCCCCCCTCTGCCCCCCCGCCCCGCCACAAGGACTCCCAAAAGAAGAGGACCAACGGGACGCCGCTGGATCCACGGGTGGTGATATCTTTCTCTCTCTCTCTTCCCCTTTTCCTCTCTTTTTCCCTAAACGTGTGACGCGGGACCTGTCTCGTTAGTTGATTCCATTTTGCCTTAATAAATCTTAAACTGGTTGGCTGGTGTCGTTTTCACCTTAATTGAGTGCAAGGGCATCACGAACTTGGTCGTTGGCCCTAAGGGGAGGGAGGTCGTCCTGAACGACTCCTTTCGGGCCGCGACACGTGTCTGATAGGTCACTGGCAGGCCCATAGCTGCTGGCTGTGCTTGTGAGGTCACAGCAGTCCTACAGCCTGATAGGCCAGTGGCAGACCCACAGCTGCTGGCTTTGCTTGTGAGGTCACAGCAGCCTCAGTGTCTTATAGGGCAGTGGCAGGCCCCTGTCTGCTGGCTGTGCTTGTGAGGTCACAGCAGCCTCAGTGCTTCACAGGCCAGTGGCAGGCACGTGGCTGCTGGCTGTGCTTTTCAGGTTACAGAAGCTTCAGTGCCAGGTATGCCAGTTCGAGGCCAATGACTGCTGGGTGGGCTTGTGAGGTCAGAGAAGCCTCAGTGCCCTATAGGGCAGTGGCAGGCCCATAGCTGCTCACTGGGCTTCTGAGGTCACAGCAGCCTCCATGCCCTTTAGGGCAGTGGCAGGCCCCTGACTATTTACTGTGCTTCTGAGTTGACAGCAGCGTCAGCGCCTCATCAGGCAGTTGGAGGCCAATGGCTGCTGGCTGTGCTTGTGAGGTCACAGCAGCCTCAGTGCCTGACAGGCCCATGGGAGGCCAATGTCTGCTTGGTGTGCTTTTGAGGTCACAGCAGCCTCCGTGCCTCCTAGGCCAGTGGCAGGCCCGAAGCTGCTGGCTGTGCTTGTAACGTCACAGCAGTCCTATTTCCTGATAGGCTTGTGGCAGGCCTCTGTCTGCTGGCTGCCTTTTCAGGTCACATTTGTCTCTGTACCTTATGGGGCAGTGGGAGGCCTCTGGCTCCTCGCTGTGCTTGTGAGGTCCCATCAGCCTCCTTTTCCTGTAGGCCAGAGGGAGGCCAATGGCTGCTTGGTGTGCTGGTTAGGTCAAAGCAGCCTCAGTGCCTGTTTGGACAGTGGCAGGCTCCTGGCTGCTGGCTGTGCTTGTGAGGTCACAGCAGCCTCCGTTCCCTATAGGCCAGTGGCAGGCCCCTGTCTGCTGCCTCTGCTTGTGAGGTCACAGCAGTCCTAGTTCCTGATAGGGCCGTGGAAGGCCCCTGTGTGCTGGATGCCTTTTGAGGTCACATTTGTCTCTGTACCTTATAGGTCAGTGGGAGGCCCCTGGCTACTCGCTGTGCTTGTGAGGTCCCATCAGCCTCCTTTTCTTGTAGGCCAGTGGCAGACCAATTGCTGCTGGCTGTGCTTGTCAGGTCACAACACTCCTACAGCCTGATTGGCCAGCAGCAGGCCCCTGGCTGCTGGCTGTGCTTGTGAGGTCACAGCAGCCTCAGTGCCTCATAGCACAGTGGCAGGCCCATAGCTGCTGGCTGTGCTTGTGAGGTCACAGCAGCCTCAGTGCCCTATAGGGCAGTGGCAGGCCCTTGGCTGCTGCCTGGGCTCGTGAGGTCACAGCAGCCTCCGTTCCCTTTAGGCCAGTGGCAGGCCCCTGGCTACTGGCTGTGCTTGTCAGGTCACAGCAGTCCTATTGCCTGATAGGCAAGTGGCAGACCCACAGCTGCTGGCTTTGCTTGTGAGGTCACAGCAGCCTCAGTGTCTTATAGGGCAGTGGCAGGCCCCTGTCTGCTGTCTGTGCTCGTGAGGTCACAGCAGCCTCAGTGCTTCACAGGCCAATGGCAGGCCCCTGTCTGCTGCCTGTGCTTGTGAGGTGACAGCAGCCTCCGTGCCCTTTATGGCAGTGGCAGGCCCGTGACAGTGTGCTGTGCTTGTGAGGTCAGAGCAGTGTCAGCGCCTCATCAGGCGCTGGGCCCCTGACTGCTGACTGTGTGTTGTGAGGTCACAGCAGCCTCCATGCCTCCTAGGCCAGTGACAGACCCACAGCTCAGTGCTCCTGAGGCCAGTGGCAGGCTCTTGGCTGCTGGCTGTGCTTGTGAGGTCACAGCACCCTCAGTGCCTCATAGGGTAGTGGCAGGCTCATGGCTGCTTTCTGTGCTTGTGAGGTCACAGCAGCCTCAGTGCCTCCCAGGCGACTGGCAAGCTCATGGCTGCTGGCTGGGCTTGTGATGTCACAGCAGCCTCTGTGCCTGATAAGCCACTGGTAGGCTAATGGTTGCTAGGTGTGCTTGTGAGGTCACAGTAGCCTCAGTACCTCCTAGGGCAGTGTCAAGCCCCTGTCTGCTGGCTGTGCTTGTGAGGTCACAGCAGCCTCAGTGCCTCCTAGGCCAGTGGCAGGCTCATGGCTGCTGGCTGGGCTTGTGAGGTCACAGCAGCCTCAGGGCCTCATAGGTTAGGGGCAAGCGCCCCCTTCTGTTTGTGCTTGTCAGGTCACAGCAGCCTGAATGCCTCCTAGGCCAGTGACAGACCCACAGCTGCTGGCTGTGCTTGTGACGTCACAGCAGTCCTATTGCCTGATAGGTCAGTGGCAGGCCAATGGCTGCTGGCTGTCCTGTTGACGTCACAGCAGTCTGAGTGACTGATAGGCCAGTGGCAGGCCTCTGGGTGCTGGCTGTTTTTGTGACGTCACAGCAGCCTCAGTGCCTCATAGGCCAGTGGTATGCCCTTGCTGCTGGCTGCTGGCTGTGCTTGTGAGGTCATAGCAGGTCTGTTGCCTGATAGGCCACTGGCACGCCTCTGTCTGCTAGCTGCATTTTGAGGTCACCTTTGTCATAGTGCCTCACTGGGCAGTGAGAGCTCCATGCCTGCTGGCTGCGTTATGAGGTCACGTTTGTCTTGGGGCCTCATAGGGCAGTTGGATGCCCATGCCTGCTGGCTGTGCTTGTGAGGTACAGCAGACTTATTGCCTGATAGGTTAGTGGCAGGCCCTTGGCTGCTTGGTGTGCTTGTGAGGTCACAGCAGCCTCAGTGCCTGATAGGCCCGTGGGAGGCCAATGGCTGCTTGGTGTGCTTTTGAGGTCACAGCAGCCTCCGTGCCTCCTAGGCCAGTGGCAGGCCCGAAGCTGCTGGCTGTGCTTGTAAGGTCACAGCAGTCCTATTTCCTGATAGGCCTGTGGCAGGCCTCTGTCTGCTGGCTGCCTTTTGAGGTCATATTTGTCTCTGTATCTTATAGGGCAGTGGCAGGATCCTGGCTGCTGGCTGTGCTTGTGAGGTCACAGCAGCCTCAGTGCCTCCGAGGCCAGTGGCAGGCTCATGGTTGCTGGCTGTGCTGGTGAGGTCACAGCAGCCTCAGTGCCTCCTAGGCCAGTGGCAGGCTCCTGGCTGCTGGCTGTGCTTGTCAGGTCACAGCAGCCTCCGTGTCTCATAGGGCAGTGTCAGGCTCATGGTTGCTGGCTGTGCTTGTGAGGTCACAGCAGCCTGAGTGCCTCCTTGGCCACTGGCTAGCTCATGGCTGCTGGCGGTGCTTGTGAGGTCACAGCAACCTCAGTGCCTACTAAGCCAGTGGCAGGCCCCTGACTGCTGGCTGTGCTTGTGAGGTCACAGCAGCCTCAGTGCCTCCTAAGCCAGTGGCAGGCTCATGGCTGCTGGCTGTGTTTGTGAGGTCACAGCAGCCTCAGTGCCCCATAGGGCAGTGGCAGGGTCATGGCTGCTGGCTGTGCTTGTGAGGTCACAGCAGCCTCAGTGCCTCCCAGGCGACTGGCAAGCTCATGGCTGCTGGCTGGGCTTGTGAGGTCACAGCAGCCTCAGGGCCTCATAGGTTAGGGGCAAGCGCCCCCTTCTGTTTGTGCTTGTCAGGTCACAGCAGCCTCCGTGCCTCGTAGGCCAGTGGCAGTCCCCTGGCTGCTGGTTGTGCTTTTGAGGTCACAGCAGCCTCAGTGCCTCCTATGGCAGTGGCAGGCTCCTGGCTGCTGGCTGTGCTGGTGAGGTCACAGCAGCCTGAGTGCCTCATAAGTTAGTCTACAGCGCCTCCTGCTGGCTGTGCTTGTGAGGTCACAGCAGCCTCAGTGCCTCCGAGGCCAGTGTCAGGCTCATGGCTGCTGGCTGAGCTTGGGAGGTCACAGCAGTCTGAGTGCCTCCTAGGCCAGTAGCAGGCTCCTGGCTGCTGGCTGTGCTTGTGAGGTCACAGCAGCCTCAGTGCCTCCTAGGCCAGTGGCAGGCTCATGGCTGCTGGCTGTGCTTGTGAGGTCACAGCAGCCTCAGTGCCTCCTAGGTCAGTAACAGGCTGCTGGCTGTGCTTGGGAGGTCACAGCAGCCTGAGTGCTTCCTAGGCCAGTGGCAGGCTCATGGATGTTGGATGTGCTTGTGAGGTCACAGCAGCCTCAGTGCCTGATAGGCCAGTTGCAGGCTCCTGGCTGCTGGCTGTGCTTGTGAGGTCACAGCAGCCTCAGTGCCTCCGAGGCCAGTAGCAGGCTCATGGCTGCTGGCTGTGCTTGGGAGGTCACAGCAGCCTCATTGCCTCCGAGGCCAGCGGCAGGCTCATGGCTGTTGGATGTGCTTGTGAGGTCACAGCAGCCTCAGTGCCTCCGAGGCCAGCGGCAGGCTCATGGCTGCTGGCTGTGCTTGTGAGGTCACAGTAGCCTGAGTGCCTCCTAGGTCGGTAGCAGGCTCATGGCTGCTGGCTGTGCTTGTGAGGTCACAGCAGCCTCAGTGCCTGCTAGGCCAGTGGCAGGCTCCTGGCTGCTGGCTGTGCTTGTGACGTCACAGCAGCCTGAGTGCCTCCTAGGCCAGTGGCAGGCTCCTGGCTGCTGGCTGTGACTGTGAGGTCACAGCAGCCTCACTGCCTCCTAGGCCAGTGTCAGGCTCCTGGCTACTGGCTGTGCTTGTGAGGTCACAGCAGCCTCAGTGCCTCCTAGGCCAGTAGCAGGCTCATGGCTGCTGGCTGTGCTTGGGAGGTCACAGCAGCCTCATTGCCTCCGAGGCCAGCGGCAGGCTCATGGCTGTTGGATGTGCTTGTGAGGTCACAGCAGTCTCATTGCCTCCTAGGCCAGCGCCAGGCTCATGGCTGCTGGCTGTGCTTGTGAGGTCACGGCAGCCTCATTGCCTCCTAGGCCAGTGGCAGGCTCATGGCTGCTGGATGTGCTTGTGAGGTCACAGTAGCCTGAGTGCCTCCTAGGCCGGTAGCAGGCTGATGGCTGCTGGCTGTGCTTGTGAGGTCACAGCAGCCTCAGTGCCTCCTAGGCCAGTGTCAGGCTCCTGGCTGCTGGCTGTGCTTGTGAGGTCACAGCAGCCTCAGTGCCTCCTAGGCCAGTGGCAGGCCCTTCACTGCTGGCTGTGCTTGTGAGCTCACAGCAGTGTCAGCGCCTCATCAGGCAGTGGAAGGCCCCTGGCTGCTGGCTGTGCTTGTGAGCTCACAGCAGTCCTATTGCCTGATAGGTCTGTGGCAGGCCAATGGCTGCTGGCTGTGCTTGTGAGGTCACAGCAGTCTGAGTGACTGATAGGCCAG
The DNA here is from genome assembly GCF_036370855.1 of Dromaius novaehollandiae. Lineage (NCBI taxonomy): Eukaryota > Metazoa > Chordata > Aves > Casuariiformes > Dromaiidae > Dromaius > Dromaius novaehollandiae. The sequence goes on along the minus strand of NC_088113.1, from coordinate 680,522 downwards.
TGGCAGGCCTCTGGGTGCTGGCTGATTTTGTGAGGTCACAGCAGCCTCAGTGCCTCATATGCCAGTGCGATGCCCTGGCTGCTGGCTGCTGGCTGTGCTTGTGAGGTCACAGCAGTCCTGTTGCCTGATAGGCCAGTGGCAGGCCCATGGCTGCTGGCTGCGTTTTGAGGTCACCTTTGTCTTAGTGCCTCATTGGCCAGTGGGATGCCCATGGCTGCTGGCTGTACTTGTGATGTCACGGAAGTACCAGTGCCTGATAGGGCAGTGACAGCTCCATGCCTGCTGGCTGCGTTATGAGGTCACTTTTGTCTCGGGGCCTCATAGGGCAGTTGGATGCCCATGCCTGCTGGCCGTGCTTGTGAGGTCACAGCAGTCCTGTTGCCTGATAGGCCAGTTCAAGGCCAATGACTGCTGTGAGGTCAGAGAAGCCTCAGTGCCCTATAGGCCAGTGGGAGGCCCATAGCTGCTGGCTGTGCTTGTGAGGTCACAGCAGCCTCAGTGCCCTATAGGGCAGTTTCAGGCCCATACATGCTGGCTGTGCTTGTGAGGTCACAGCAGCCTCCGTGCCCTTTATGGCAGTGGCAGGCCCGTGACAGTGTGCTGTGCTTGTGAATAATTTGTAGTACAGAGGATCCGACAATGAAGGATAATCCTCTTTTTGCGAATCTGAAGGGCTATAAAGCCCTGCTCTCTCTTGGCATGGCTCGGGCAACAGTTTGTGGTGTTTTAGGGGCGGCACTAATTGCTGCCCGGTGGGGGAGGCAAGGTGATAAAAAGACCATTGAGTCCTTGGGAGAACACATAAGAAACTCCCAGAGTCGAGCCAAAGAGACAATCGAGTTCTTGCAAGACTCCCGGAGTCGAGCCAAAGAGACAGTTGAGTCTTTGCAAGAACAGGTAAGAAACTTGCAAAGTCAACTCACTGCGGAGCGCAACCATACTCAGCGGCTTCACATAATCTTATCAGACTCACTAGACCGAGAGAGAATCCTGCGGTCTGAATTGGAAGAAAACAGGCGGGGGGTTAATGATAGTGAACCGGGATTCTCGAATTTGGCCGAACTAGACGGAAAACAGGCATCTGATCTAAAATCCATATATCCAATTAAAGAATTAGAAGACAGCAGGAACTGCTTTTATCCTGGAGATGGGAATGTAGTTATGAGACCCTTGATTAAAACGGAAACCACTGACAATGGTCAGGGGGGTATTCAACGACGTACCACGCGTATTATCCCCTATTCCCCTCAGGACTTGGCTAAAATACAGGAAAAATACTCCCGGGGCTCCCGGGAAACTGAAACTGAGTATGTGTGGAGAGTCTCCCTCACCGGGGGGGGATCGCATTCTGCTGAGTGAAGATGAAGCTAGAGGATATTGGGGACCCAGAGTCTTTCTAACCACAAATGATAACAGGGAACCATGGTCCTTGACCCAGAGGGTAGCCTACTGGGCAGGAGGATTAGACCCAATGGAAAGAGGAGACCCTTTTTCTATTAAAACACCCACAGCGGGCCACATTCTGGAAAGCGTGCAGAAAACTGCTTGCCTCCAATTGATGCATGACCGTTTGCTGCTTCCGCAGCAGCCCTCCCCCATGCAGTGTGTGGCAGACCCCGAGAGGTTACATCCTCTGATCAGGGGACTTCCTGATGCTGTTCAGCTGCAAGACCGATTACGAACTCCCCGACTGAGACGAAGGGGAGGCCCCCCCGACATGACTTGGGGGGAGGTGGCACAGGAGCTAATTAATTACGGAAGGCGTATGGGATTCACTGGCCAGGGGGAAACAAAGCATAAAGCAGAAATAAGAAGAGTTGAGGAAAGTGGGAGGCAATATAAATCCCTGCAACACCCACATCCTGGGAAACCGGTACGGGTGTTGGATAGCAGGAGACAATTATTATGGGCAGAAGGCATTTCAAAGGGAATTCCCAGAGAAGTCATGGATAGGTTACCAACTCCCAACCTGGAAGGTTTGGTAAGAAGTTGGGACAGGATAAGGGGAACCCCATCTTCCTCAAACCCCAGAGTTCCTCCTCCCTTATCCCAAGACCCCATCTGCACCCCAGGACTCTTAAAACGAACCCTGGGACCGCACAATCCCGGATGGGCGTGACGAATATCTGATGCAGTAACTAAAGTCAATGGACGATGGGGAGTAAATGGCTGCCCCAGACTCGCTGCTTTTTGCCCTAATCCTCCATCCCTCTTACCTGGGACTGGGGAGAATAAGAAACCGAGGAATCCCTTGTATTACCCAGGACAACCGGTTCTAGTGGACTTACCCACTGTGGGACAAATACCTCTAGTACTAAAAGCTTCAAAAAATCTGTATGCATGGGTAGCTACTGATGCCCATGGGAAAGATCATAGAATCCATGCCAGGTGGATCCTCCCTTCCTTTTAGGTCAACAATGTAAAAGGAAGAGGGCACTGGGGAAGAAGACTTGTCTTATGTTGAGCTTGAGTGTCCTCAACGATACTACCTGTGGTAGTTATAACAGTTATTTTTATCATTTTTTGTAATTGTGTGCTGCGATCATAATTAGCTTTATTGTTGAAAACACAACAGCCAAGAATGGCATTCTTAACCTGTGTTGGAAAGATACTTCTTGTCTTAATGTGCTTACATGTGCTATGGCAAACCTACCACCAGAATACACTTCTGGGGCTTGGTATTGTACCGGCCAAATAGGTGATGGGGCAACCACCTTCTTCAGCCCTCTGGGCAACAGAGGTGCAACTTACTTTCAATTCCCACCAGGGATAAACGGGCCATTTGCTCAGGGCATTGGAGCTAAGAAGGGGCATTACTGGATATGCAGGCACACAGCATATACATTTTTACCCACGGGGTGGTTGGGAATTTGTTATATAGGGATTATCAGACCTTTGTTTTTCCTTTTGCCAGAAACAAGTGGACCTCGGTTAGGCATAAAGGTATATGATAACCTTGGAGACAGAAGTGTTGCCTGTAAGACGCGATCCATTAAGGGAAATTTGGGCGGGACGCAAAAATGGGGAAATAATCAGACTACAAGCGGCTCTAGAAATTATTACCAACAAAACCGCTGACACGATAGATCTTCTAACTTGGCAATCCCAACAGATGCGCACGGCAATCCTTCAGCACCACATGGTTTTTAGATTACCTGTTAGCTGAAGAGGGAGAAGTGTGTGGGAAATTAAATATTCCTAACTGTTGTTTGGAAATAGATGATGTAGGCGAAGTAGTTCTCCAGTTAACCAAAGATATCAGAAAAATAGCCCACGTCCTCGTCCAAACCTGGAATGGCTGGAGTGGCGATTTGTAGTCCTGGTTACTGGGGGCACCGTGGGTGAAACAGTTAATATTGTATTTGTTAGGTGCAGTTGCCGCCTTAATGTTCTTGTATAATTCCTTGCTTTGTTCAATTAATCGGACATGTTGTGTCAAATATGCAATTTGTTCCTACCACCTTGCCGGACGGCATAAAGAAAATCCGTGCCATCCATTGGCCGTGGCCAACCACAGTACCCATCATTTCCCAGTTTCTCCTGAAGGAGGAAATTGCATATTGACATCCACAGCGCATTTGCCAGCTGTTTTATGCCTATTGTAACAATCCTACCTCATTAACTCAGTTTTGATGTCTGTTTTGTAAAGTTAAATGTTGTTGAAGTTGTTAAAGAATAAGCTTGCATTGAGCAAGACCTCTGTTTAATCACTGTTAAGCACTTTATTTTTTACCCAAACCCATGTTGTTCCCACGACTTCCCCCCCGTCCCTAATTCTCTCTCCTTTCCTTCCTTCCTTGCTTGCTTTCTTTCTCTCTCTCTCTCTCCTGCTGCCAAGCTGCAATGTTGAGACACGGGGTGGTGTAGAGGACCGGTACTAAATGCGGTTTTGTCTTGACATTGCTGCTGCTGCTGCAAAGCTGCCGCTGCCAAGGTGTGTCGGGCAATGCCGCGCTGGCGCCCCCGGGAGCCGTCTGCGAAGTAAACAACCTCGTGCACCTGCACAGGGTAAAAAGGGTGCGAAAAGGGCAGAAGGGCGTCTCTAGGGCACGAACCGCACGTACTCATTTGCCATCTGCGCATGACCAGGAGACCCCCAGATACCCCAGCCCATTTCTGGAAGGTTCCGAGAGGGCGGACTGCGCATGACGGTTAATCTGCATGGGAAGCGAGGAAGCACCTCCCAGAGGCCGGGCAAGAACCTATAAAAACTGCAGACTGTGTGAATGGGGGGGCTTGCTTGCGACGACTGAAGAACTCGAGCAGAGTCAGCGGAACCAGACGGGAGCTTCCCCCCTCTGCCCCCCCGCCCCGCCACAAGGACTCCCAAAAGAAGAGGACCAACGGGACGCCGCTGGATCCACGGGTGGTGATATCTTTCTCTCTCTCTCTTCCCCTTTTCCTCTCTTTTTCCCTAAACGTGTGACGCGGGACCTGTCTCGTTAGTTGATTCCATTTTGCCTTAATAAATCTTAAACTGGTTGGCTGGTGTCGTTTTCACCTTAATTGAGTGCAAGGGCATCACGAACTTGGTCGTTGGCCCTAAGGGGAGGGAGGTCGTCCTGAACGACTCCTTTCGGGCCGCGACACGTGTCTGATAGGTCACTGGCAGGCCCATAGCTGCTGGCTGTGCTTGTGAGGTCACAGCAGTCCTACAGCCTGATAGGCCAGTGGCAGACCCACAGCTGCTGGCTTTGCTTGTGAGGTCACAGCAGCCTCAGTGTCTTATAGGGCAGTGGCAGGCCCCTGTCTGCTGGCTGTGCTTGTGAGGTCACAGCAGCCTCAGTGCTTCACAGGCCAGTGGCAGGCACGTGGCTGCTGGCTGTGCTTTTCAGGTTACAGAAGCTTCAGTGCCAGGTATGCCAGTTCGAGGCCAATGACTGCTGGGTGGGCTTGTGAGGTCAGAGAAGCCTCAGTGCCCTATAGGGCAGTGGCAGGCCCATAGCTGCTCACTGGGCTTCTGAGGTCACAGCAGCCTCCATGCCCTTTAGGGCAGTGGCAGGCCCCTGACTATTTACTGTGCTTCTGAGTTGACAGCAGCGTCAGCGCCTCATCAGGCAGTTGGAGGCCAATGGCTGCTGGCTGTGCTTGTGAGGTCACAGCAGCCTCAGTGCCTGACAGGCCCATGGGAGGCCAATGTCTGCTTGGTGTGCTTTTGAGGTCACAGCAGCCTCCGTGCCTCCTAGGCCAGTGGCAGGCCCGAAGCTGCTGGCTGTGCTTGTAACGTCACAGCAGTCCTATTTCCTGATAGGCTTGTGGCAGGCCTCTGTCTGCTGGCTGCCTTTTCAGGTCACATTTGTCTCTGTACCTTATGGGGCAGTGGGAGGCCTCTGGCTCCTCGCTGTGCTTGTGAGGTCCCATCAGCCTCCTTTTCCTGTAGGCCAGAGGGAGGCCAATGGCTGCTTGGTGTGCTGGTTAGGTCAAAGCAGCCTCAGTGCCTGTTTGGACAGTGGCAGGCTCCTGGCTGCTGGCTGTGCTTGTGAGGTCACAGCAGCCTCCGTTCCCTATAGGCCAGTGGCAGGCCCCTGTCTGCTGCCTCTGCTTGTGAGGTCACAGCAGTCCTAGTTCCTGATAGGGCCGTGGAAGGCCCCTGTGTGCTGGATGCCTTTTGAGGTCACATTTGTCTCTGTACCTTATAGGTCAGTGGGAGGCCCCTGGCTACTCGCTGTGCTTGTGAGGTCCCATCAGCCTCCTTTTCTTGTAGGCCAGTGGCAGACCAATTGCTGCTGGCTGTGCTTGTCAGGTCACAACACTCCTACAGCCTGATTGGCCAGCAGCAGGCCCCTGGCTGCTGGCTGTGCTTGTGAGGTCACAGCAGCCTCAGTGCCTCATAGCACAGTGGCAGGCCCATAGCTGCTGGCTGTGCTTGTGAGGTCACAGCAGCCTCAGTGCCCTATAGGGCAGTGGCAGGCCCTTGGCTGCTGCCTGGGCTCGTGAGGTCACAGCAGCCTCCGTTCCCTTTAGGCCAGTGGCAGGCCCCTGGCTACTGGCTGTGCTTGTCAGGTCACAGCAGTCCTATTGCCTGATAGGCAAGTGGCAGACCCACAGCTGCTGGCTTTGCTTGTGAGGTCACAGCAGCCTCAGTGTCTTATAGGGCAGTGGCAGGCCCCTGTCTGCTGTCTGTGCTCGTGAGGTCACAGCAGCCTCAGTGCTTCACAGGCCAATGGCAGGCCCCTGTCTGCTGCCTGTGCTTGTGAGGTGACAGCAGCCTCCGTGCCCTTTATGGCAGTGGCAGGCCCGTGACAGTGTGCTGTGCTTGTGAGGTCAGAGCAGTGTCAGCGCCTCATCAGGCGCTGGGCCCCTGACTGCTGACTGTGTGTTGTGAGGTCACAGCAGCCTCCATGCCTCCTAGGCCAGTGACAGACCCACAGCTCAGTGCTCCTGAGGCCAGTGGCAGGCTCTTGGCTGCTGGCTGTGCTTGTGAGGTCACAGCACCCTCAGTGCCTCATAGGGTAGTGGCAGGCTCATGGCTGCTTTCTGTGCTTGTGAGGTCACAGCAGCCTCAGTGCCTCCCAGGCGACTGGCAAGCTCATGGCTGCTGGCTGGGCTTGTGATGTCACAGCAGCCTCTGTGCCTGATAAGCCACTGGTAGGCTAATGGTTGCTAGGTGTGCTTGTGAGGTCACAGTAGCCTCAGTACCTCCTAGGGCAGTGTCAAGCCCCTGTCTGCTGGCTGTGCTTGTGAGGTCACAGCAGCCTCAGTGCCTCCTAGGCCAGTGGCAGGCTCATGGCTGCTGGCTGGGCTTGTGAGGTCACAGCAGCCTCAGGGCCTCATAGGTTAGGGGCAAGCGCCCCCTTCTGTTTGTGCTTGTCAGGTCACAGCAGCCTGAATGCCTCCTAGGCCAGTGACAGACCCACAGCTGCTGGCTGTGCTTGTGACGTCACAGCAGTCCTATTGCCTGATAGGTCAGTGGCAGGCCAATGGCTGCTGGCTGTCCTGTTGACGTCACAGCAGTCTGAGTGACTGATAGGCCAGTGGCAGGCCTCTGGGTGCTGGCTGTTTTTGTGACGTCACAGCAGCCTCAGTGCCTCATAGGCCAGTGGTATGCCCTTGCTGCTGGCTGCTGGCTGTGCTTGTGAGGTCATAGCAGGTCTGTTGCCTGATAGGCCACTGGCACGCCTCTGTCTGCTAGCTGCATTTTGAGGTCACCTTTGTCATAGTGCCTCACTGGGCAGTGAGAGCTCCATGCCTGCTGGCTGCGTTATGAGGTCACGTTTGTCTTGGGGCCTCATAGGGCAGTTGGATGCCCATGCCTGCTGGCTGTGCTTGTGAGGTACAGCAGACTTATTGCCTGATAGGTTAGTGGCAGGCCCTTGGCTGCTTGGTGTGCTTGTGAGGTCACAGCAGCCTCAGTGCCTGATAGGCCCGTGGGAGGCCAATGGCTGCTTGGTGTGCTTTTGAGGTCACAGCAGCCTCCGTGCCTCCTAGGCCAGTGGCAGGCCCGAAGCTGCTGGCTGTGCTTGTAAGGTCACAGCAGTCCTATTTCCTGATAGGCCTGTGGCAGGCCTCTGTCTGCTGGCTGCCTTTTGAGGTCATATTTGTCTCTGTATCTTATAGGGCAGTGGCAGGATCCTGGCTGCTGGCTGTGCTTGTGAGGTCACAGCAGCCTCAGTGCCTCCGAGGCCAGTGGCAGGCTCATGGTTGCTGGCTGTGCTGGTGAGGTCACAGCAGCCTCAGTGCCTCCTAGGCCAGTGGCAGGCTCCTGGCTGCTGGCTGTGCTTGTCAGGTCACAGCAGCCTCCGTGTCTCATAGGGCAGTGTCAGGCTCATGGTTGCTGGCTGTGCTTGTGAGGTCACAGCAGCCTGAGTGCCTCCTTGGCCACTGGCTAGCTCATGGCTGCTGGCGGTGCTTGTGAGGTCACAGCAACCTCAGTGCCTACTAAGCCAGTGGCAGGCCCCTGACTGCTGGCTGTGCTTGTGAGGTCACAGCAGCCTCAGTGCCTCCTAAGCCAGTGGCAGGCTCATGGCTGCTGGCTGTGTTTGTGAGGTCACAGCAGCCTCAGTGCCCCATAGGGCAGTGGCAGGGTCATGGCTGCTGGCTGTGCTTGTGAGGTCACAGCAGCCTCAGTGCCTCCCAGGCGACTGGCAAGCTCATGGCTGCTGGCTGGGCTTGTGAGGTCACAGCAGCCTCAGGGCCTCATAGGTTAGGGGCAAGCGCCCCCTTCTGTTTGTGCTTGTCAGGTCACAGCAGCCTCCGTGCCTCGTAGGCCAGTGGCAGTCCCCTGGCTGCTGGTTGTGCTTTTGAGGTCACAGCAGCCTCAGTGCCTCCTATGGCAGTGGCAGGCTCCTGGCTGCTGGCTGTGCTGGTGAGGTCACAGCAGCCTGAGTGCCTCATAAGTTAGTCTACAGCGCCTCCTGCTGGCTGTGCTTGTGAGGTCACAGCAGCCTCAGTGCCTCCGAGGCCAGTGTCAGGCTCATGGCTGCTGGCTGAGCTTGGGAGGTCACAGCAGTCTGAGTGCCTCCTAGGCCAGTAGCAGGCTCCTGGCTGCTGGCTGTGCTTGTGAGGTCACAGCAGCCTCAGTGCCTCCTAGGCCAGTGGCAGGCTCATGGCTGCTGGCTGTGCTTGTGAGGTCACAGCAGCCTCAGTGCCTCCTAGGTCAGTAACAGGCTGCTGGCTGTGCTTGGGAGGTCACAGCAGCCTGAGTGCTTCCTAGGCCAGTGGCAGGCTCATGGATGTTGGATGTGCTTGTGAGGTCACAGCAGCCTCAGTGCCTGATAGGCCAGTTGCAGGCTCCTGGCTGCTGGCTGTGCTTGTGAGGTCACAGCAGCCTCAGTGCCTCCGAGGCCAGTAGCAGGCTCATGGCTGCTGGCTGTGCTTGGGAGGTCACAGCAGCCTCATTGCCTCCGAGGCCAGCGGCAGGCTCATGGCTGTTGGATGTGCTTGTGAGGTCACAGCAGCCTCAGTGCCTCCGAGGCCAGCGGCAGGCTCATGGCTGCTGGCTGTGCTTGTGAGGTCACAGTAGCCTGAGTGCCTCCTAGGTCGGTAGCAGGCTCATGGCTGCTGGCTGTGCTTGTGAGGTCACAGCAGCCTGAGTGCCTCCTAGGCCAGTGGCAGGCTCCTGGCTGCTGGCTGTGCTTGTGACGTCACAGCAGCCTGAGTGCCTCCTAGGCCAGTGGCAGGCTCCTGGCTGCTGGCTGTGACTGTGAGGTCACAGCAGCCTCACTGCCTCCTAGGCCAGTGTCAGGCTCCTGGCTACTGGCTGTGCTTGTGAGGTCACAGCAGCCTCAGTGCCTCCTAGGCCAGTAGCAGGCTCATGGCTGCTGGCTGTGCTTGGGAGGTCACAGCAGCCTCATTGCCTCCGAGGCCAGCGGCAGGCTCATGGCTGTTGGATGTGCTTGTGAGGTCACAGCAGTCTCATTGCCTCCTAGGCCAGCGCCAGGCTCATGGCTGCTGGCTGTGCTTGTGAGGTCACGGCAGCCTCATTGCCTCCTAGGCCAGTGGCAGGCTCATGGCTGCTGGATGTGCTTGTGAGGTCACAGTAGCCTGAGTGCCTCCTAGGCCGGTAGCAGGCTGATGGCTGCTGGCTGTGCTTGTGAGGTCACAGCAGCCTCAGTGCCTCCTAGGCCAGTGTCAGGCTCCTGGCTGCTGGCTGTGCTTGTGAGGTCACAGCAGCCTCAGTGCCTCCTAGGCCAGTGGCAGGCCCTTCACTGCTGGCTGTGCTTGTGAGCTCACAGCAGTGTCAGCGCCTCATCAGGCAGTGGAAGGCCCCTGGCTGCTGGCTGTGCTTGTGAGCTCACAGCAGTCCTATTGCCTGATAGGTCTGTGGCAGGCCAATGGCTGCTGGCTGTGCTTGTGAGGTCACAGCAGTCTGAGTGACTGATAGGCCAGTGGCAGGCCTCTGGGTGCTGGCTGATTTTGTGAGGTCACAGCAGCCTCAGTGCCTCATATGCCAGTGCGATGCCCTGGCTGCTGGCTGCTGGCTGTGCTTGTGAGGTCACAGCAGTCCTGTTGCCTGATAGGCCAGTGGCAGGCCCATGGCTGCTGGCTGCGTTTTGAGGTCACCTTTGTCTTAGTGCCTCATTGGCCAGTGGGATGCCCATGGCTGCTGGCTGTACTTGTGATGTCACGGAAGTACCAGTGCCTGATAGGGCAGTGACAGCTCCATGCCTGCTGGCTGCGTTATGAGGTCACTTTTGTCTCGGGGCCTCATAGGGCAGTTGGATGCCCATGCCTGCTGGCCGTGCTTGTGAGGTCACAGCAGTCCTGTTGCCTGATAGGCCAGTTCAAGGCCAATGACTGCTGTGAGGTCAGAGAAGCCTCAGTGCCCTATAGGCCAGTGGGAGGCCCATAGCTGCTGGCTGTGCTTGTGAGGTCACAGCAGCCTCAGTGCCCTATAGGGCAGTTTCAGGCCCATACATGCTGGCTGTGCTTGTGAGGTCACAGCAGCCTCCGTGCCCTTTATGGCAGTGGCAGGCCCGTGACAGTGTGCTGTGCTTGTGAATAATTTGTAGTACAGAGGATCCGACAATGAAGGATAATCCTCTTTTTGCGAATCTGAAGGGCTATAAAGCCCTGCTCTCTCTTGGCATGGCTCGGGCAACAGTTTGTGGTGTTTTAGGGGCGGCACTAATTGCTGCCCGGTGGGGGAGGCAAGGTGATAAAAAGACCATTGAGTCCTTGGGAGAACACATAAGAAACTCCCAGAGTCGAGCCAAAGAGACAATCGAGTTCTTGCAAGACTCCCGGAGTCGAGCCAAAGAGACAGTTGAGTCTTTGCAAGAACAGGTAAGAAACTTGCAAAGTCAACTCACTGCGGAGCGCAACCATACTCAGCGGCTTCACATAATCTTATCAGACTCACTAGACCGAGAGAGAATCCTGCGGTCTGAATTGGAAGAAAACAGGCGGGGGGTTAATGATAGTGAACCGGGATTCTCGAATTTGGCCGAACTAGACGGAAAACAGGCATCTGATCTAAAATCCATATATCCAATTAAAGAATTAGAAGACAGCAGGAACTGCTTTTATCCTGGAGATGGGAATGTAGTTATGAGACCCTTGATTAAAACGGAAACCACTGACAATGGTCAGGGGGGTATTCAACGACGTACCACGCGTATTATCCCCTATTCCCCTCAGGACTTGGCTAAAATACAGGAAAAATACTCCCGGGGCTCCCGGGAAACTGAAACTGAGTATGTGTGGAGAGTCTCCCTCACCGGGGGGGGATCGCATTCTGCTGAGTGAAGATGAAGCTAGAGGATATTGGGGACCCAGAGTCTTTCTAACCACAAATGATAACAGGGAACCATGGTCCTTGACCCAGAGGGTAGCCTACTGGGCAGGAGGATTAGACCCAATGGAAAGAGGAGACCCTTTTTCTATTAAAACACCCACAGCGGGCCACATTCTGGAAAGCGTGCAGAAAACTGCTTGCCTCCAATTGATGCATGACCGTTTGCTGCTTCCGCAGCAGCCCTCCCCCATGCAGTGTGTGGCAGACCCCGAGAGGTTACATCCTCTGATCAGGGGACTTCCTGATGCTGTTCAGCTGCAAGACCGATTACGAACTCCCCGACTGAGACGAAGGGGAGGCCCCCCCGACATGACTTGGGGGGAGGTGGCACAGGAGCTAATTAATTACGGAAGGCGTATGGGATTCACTGGCCAGGGGGAAACAAAGCATAAAGCAGAAATAAGAAGAGTTGAGGAAAGTGGGAGGCAATATAAATCACTGCAACACCCACATCCTGGGAAACCGGTACGGGTGTTGGATAGCAGGAGACAATTATTATGGGCAGAAGGCATTTCAAAGGGAATTCCCAGAGAAGTCATGGATAGGTTACCAACTCCCAACCTGGAAGGTTTGGTAAGAAGTTGGGACAGGATAAGGGGAACCCCATCTTCCTCAAACCCCAGAGTTCCTCCTCCCTTATCCCAAGACCCCATCTGCACCCCAGGACTCTTAAAACGAACCCTGGGACCGCACAATCCCGGATGGGCGTGACGAATATCTGATGCAGTAACTAAAGTCAATGGACGATGGGGAGTAAATGGCTGCCCCAGACTCGCTGCTTTTTGCCCTAATCCTCCATCCCTCTTACCTGGGACTGGGGAGAATAAGAAACCGAGGAATCCCTTGTATTACCCAGGACAACCGGTTCTAGTGGACTTACCCACTGTGGGACAAATACCTCTAGTACTAAAAGCTTCAAAAAATCTGTATGCATGGGTAGCTACTGATGCCCATGGGAAAGATCATAGAATCCATGCCAGGTGGATCCTCCCTTCCTTTTAGGTCAACAATGTAAAAGGAAGAGGGCACTGGGGAAGAAGACTTGTCTTATGTTGAGCTTGAGTGTCCTCAACGATACTACCTGTGGTAGTTATAACAGTTATTTTTATCATTTTTTGTAATTGTGTGCTGCGATCATAATTAGCTTTATTGTTGAAAACACAACAGCCAAGAATGGCATTCTTAACTTGTGTTGGAAAGATACTTCTTGTCTTAATGTGCTTACATGTGCTATGGCAAACCTACCACCAGAATACACTTCTGGGGCTTGGTATTGTACCGGCCGAATAGGTGATGGGGCAACCACCTTCTTCAGCCCTCTGGGCAACAGAGATGCAACTTACTTTCAATTCCCACCAGGGATAAACGGGCCATTTGCTCAGGGCATTGGAGCTAAGAAGGGGCATTACTGGATATGCAGGCACACAGCATATACATTTTTACCCACGGGGTGGTTGGGAATTTGTTATATAGGGATTATCAGACCTTTGTTTTTCCTTTTGCCAGAAACAAGTGGACCTCGGTTAGGCATAAAGGTATATGATAACCTTGGAGACAGAAGTGTTGCCTGTAAAACGCGATCCATTAAGGGAAATTTGGGCGGGACGCAAAAATGGGGAAATAATCAGACTACAAGCGGCTCTAGAAATTATTACCAACAAAACCGCTGACACAATAGATCTTCTAACTTGGCAATCCCAACAGATGCGCACGGCAATCCTTCAGCACCACATGGTTTTTAGATTACCTGTTAGCTGAAGAGGGAGAAGTGTGTGGGAAATTAAATATTCCTAACTGTTGTTTGGAAATAGATGATGTAGGCGAAGTAGTTCTCCAGTTAACCAAAGATATCAGAAAAATAGCCCACGTCCTCGTCCAAACCTGGAATGGCTGGAGTGGCGATTTGTAGTCCTGGTTACTGGGGGCACCGTGGGTGAAACAGTTAATATTGTATTTGTTAGGTGCAGTTGCCGCCTTAATGTTCTTGTATAATTCCTTGCTTTGTTCAATTAATCGGACATGTTGTGTCAAATATGCAATTTGTTCCTACCACCTTGCCGGACGGCATAAAGAAAATCCGTGCCATCCATTGGCCGTGGCCAACCACAGTACCCATCATTTCCCAGTTTCTCCTGAAGGAGGAAATTGCATATTGACATCCACAGCGCATTTGCCAGCTGTTTTATGCCTATTGTAACAATCCTACCTCATTAACTCAGTTTTTATGTCTGTTTTGTAAAGTTAAATGTTGTTGAAGTTGTTAAAGAATAAGCTTGCATTGAGCAAGACCTCTGTTTAATCACTGTTAAGCACTTTATTTTTTACCCAAACCCATGTTGTTCCCACGACTTCCCCCCCGTCCCTAATTCTCTCTCCTTTCCTTGCTTGCTTTCTTTCTCTCTCTCTCTCTCCTGCTGCCAAGCTGCAATGTTGAGACACGGGGTGGTGTAGAGGACCGGTACTAAATGCGGTTTTGTCTTGACATTGCTGCTGCTGCTGCAAAGCTGCCGCTGCCAAGGTGTGTCGGGCAATGCCGCGCTGGCGCCCCCGGGAGCCGTCTGCGAAGTAAACAACCTCGTGCACCTGCACGGGGTAAAAAGGGTGCGAAAAGGGCAGAAGGGCATCTCTAGGGCACGAACCGCACGTACTCATTTGCCATCTGCGCATGAGCAGGAGACCCCCAGATACCCCAGCCCATTTCTGGAAGGTTCCGAGAGGGCGGACTGCGCATGACGGTTAATCTGCATGGGAAGCGAGGAAGCACCTCCCAGAGGCCGGGCAAGAACCTATAAAAACTGCAGACTGTGTGAATGGGGGGGCTTGCTTGCGACGACTGAAGAACTCGAGCAGAGTCAGCGGAACCAGACGGGAGCTTCCCCCCTCTGCCCCCCCGCCCCGCCGCAAGGACTCCCAAAAGAAGAGGACCAACGGGACGCCGCTGGATCCACGGGTGGTGATATCTTTCTCTCTCTCTCTTCCCCTTTTCCTCTCTTTTTCCCTAAACGTGTGACGCGGGACATGTCTCGTTAGTTGATTCCATTTTGCCTTAATAAATCTTAAACTGGTTGGCTGGTGTCGTTTTCACCTTAATTGAGTGCAAGGGCATCACGAACTTGGTCGTTGGTCCTAAGGGGAGGGAGGTCGTCCTGAACGACTCCTTTCGGGCCGCGACACGTGTCTGATAGGTCACTGGCAGGCCCATAGCTGCTGGCTGTGCTTGTGAGGTCACAGCAGTCCTATAGCCTGATAGGCCAGTGGGATGGCTCCTGGCTATTGGCTGTCCTTGTGAGGTCATAGCAGCATCAGTGCTTCATAGGCCAAAGGGAGTCCCCTGGCTGCTGGCTTTGCTTGTGAGGTCACAGCAGCCTCAGTGTCTCATAGGGCAGTGGCAGGCCCCTGGCTGCTGGTTGTGCTTGTGAGGCCATGTTTGTCTCCGTGCTTCACAGTTCAGTGGCAGGCCCACAGCTGCTGCCTGTGCTTGTGAAGGCACAGGAGTCCTAGTTCCTCATACACCAGGGGCAGGCCCATGGCTGCTGGCTGTGCTTGTGAGGTCACAGCAGTATGAGTGCCTGATAGCCAGTGCGAGGTCCATAGCTGCTGGTTGTGCTTGTGAGGTCAGAGAAGCCTCAGTGCCTCATAGGCCAGTGGCAGGCCCATAGCTGCTGGCTGTGCTTGTGAGGTCACAGCAGTCCTATTTCCTGATAGGCCCGTGGGAGGCCCCGTCTGCTGGCTGCCTTTTGAGGTCACATTTGTCTCTGTACCTTATAGGGCAATGGCAGGCCTCTGGCTCCTCGCTGTGCTTGTGAGGTCACAGCAGCCTCAGTGCCCTATAGGCCAGTGGCAGGCCCATAGCTGCTGGCTGTGCTTGTCAGGTCACAGCAGTCCTATTGCCTGACAGGCCAGTGGCAGACCCACAGCTGCTGGCTTTGCTTGTGACGTCACAGCAGCCTCAGTGTCTTATAGGGCAGTTGGATGCCCATGCCTGCTGGCCGTGCTTGTGAGGTCACAGCAGCCTCAGTGCCTGATAGGCCAGTTTGAGGCCAATGACTGCTGGGTGGCCTTGTGAGGTCACAGCAGCCTCAGTGCCTCATAGGCGAGAGAGAGGCCCCTGGCTGCTGGCTGTGTTTGTGAGTGTTAAAGAATAGTGAATTGAAACTGTCTAGAAATAGCTGCTTAGCACAACTTACATAAAACTTGCTTAGCATGAGTGGCTAGATTTGCTGAAGCCTTAAGCTGCATGTGGGAAAAGTAACGAATCTTTACCTAGTTTAATAAAAAATAGTGCCTCAGAGCTCATTCAGGCTGGGAAAATAAGGAAGCCACACGCAGTCTGCGCTCCTGTGTCACCGACTCCGAGAGGGAAGACGCCAAAACAATTGGGAAAATAAGACCTTGGGAAACAGCCGCCAGACCCAACAAAAACAGAGGTACAACCATCATCAGAGACTGCAAAAAAACAAAAAAAAGGAGAAAACCAACTTGCCTCAGAAAGACGATGAGACCCAATGAGGAGCAGGAGACCCCAGACCAAAAAATTACTATTGGGCTAACTACCGCGTGAGGGGTGGGAAATGGAAGTCGAAAAGACTATAATTACCCAGGATTTGTTTATGTTAGGGTCCCTCTTCGGAGGCACCCAGCTCGAGCTGTAATTACGGTACGCGCGTGATTAAAATTATCTGATTTGTTTTGATTTGGCTCTGAACTTTACTTGGGGGAAGCTAGGGTCGAGCCCTGTTATGGTGGCCGACAGGCCTAATTTCCATAACAGTTTGGCACCCCAGATGGGACCCTAGGCGACCACTGTTGGGGCCTCTCATCTCCAAACAATCATCTGGCGCCATCGGGTGAGTTCACCTGGGATCTTTGGCAACGAGAGGCACCGAGAAGGTGAGTCTTAAACTCCCGCCTAAATTCTAAATTCTGGTCTGGTAACAGTGCACTGAAAGGGTACGCGGACTGATCACCGTAAGGCGTACCAGGTGTGTGGGGGGGGTACGCGGGCTGGCCACTGTAAGGCATACCAGGGGGACAGGTAGGAGTCCCATCCCCAGGGTTAGAGTGGGTTTTAAGTCCCAGCTCGGTCCGGCCGGAGGAGGGTTGTGCAGCCTGATCAGCATAAGGCGCACTGCAAAACTGTAAGACCGAAATCTAGAGTCACCGTGACTGGTGTGAGTGTAAACAGCACTGTGTGTTTGTGTGTGTGTGTGTGTGTGTGTGTGTGTGTGAGTGCGTGTAGCCTGGGAACCGATTGGGGCACCCGTCGGCTGAGAAGCCGCCTGCTGCGAAGGGACAGCAGTCCTAGCAGTTAAAGACGCGGGTGGTGTGAGTGCAGTTCCCAGAGAGCGAGAGAAAGAGAGGGAGAGAAATAGTGTGTGTGATCACACCAGCTGCAGGGACTGGTGTTACCGGGAAGGAAGTGCACTGCCTGATTTGCTTAAGACGCACTTTTCAGGAACTCAATATGGGAAATAATTTCGGCATAGAAAAGGGGACGCCCTTAGCCGAAATTTTGGTAAACTGGAGTAAGATTGATGGTACCAAAAATTTAGGGAGAAAAAGGTTAGTCCAACTATGTCAGGAGGATTGGCCGTTCCTGACTAAGGAAGGTAATCTGGCAGAGCGATGGCCACCCCAGGGGTCCTTCAGTTACCAGGAACTAACTTTCCTGCGTCATCATTTGCAGAATAGGTTCCCCAGACAAATGGATTACTGGTATGTATGGGACAACTGGGCATTTGCTAGATGAAAAGAGGCGCCTAGGAAAGAGAGACTCTTTCCTCAGAATGCTGTAAGTACCGCAGCTGCTGAAACGCTTGTGGAAACTATTCCACCCTATGCGCTACCCTCTGCTTCAGCTTCCCTACGCCCCCGCTTGCCTTCCGCCCCCGCCTTTCAAGCTCCTCTGGAAGGCCTTCCTGTGCCAGGAGTGCCCCCACCCGGTCTGGAAGGGGTACCTCGGGTCGCCACTACACGAGTTTACCGACCCTGGAGACCCCAAGATTTAATTATATGGAGTCAACGGTGTAGGGAACGGCGATCGGAAGATCTCGCGATGGCACGGAAAGAGGAAGGAAGAGGAAGGATATGACGTAGAGATAGCAGTATGCTTGTAGGTATATAAGCAAATACATGCGTACAATAAATGCCATTTGCAGCATCCTCATATTGGTGTCAGTGCTCATTGGCCCGGAGGCTGGGGGAGCCTCCGTGCCGTCTCAGGCGAACGGGAGATTGTCGCATCAGAAGGCGACAAGTGGTGACCCCGACGTGATAGCTGAGACGGCGGACCGCAGGCGGTCGAGAGGATCCGGATCATGGACGCGGTACTTAAGGTTGTACGCGTGGGTGCCCGGGAATGGGTGCTCTCTATGAGAGCGAATGCAGTTGCGAACTGCGTCGGGCGGCTCCTGAAAGATGGAGCGATAGTTAGACCAGGGGACATTTTTTCCCCTTCTAACTGGGAGAAGTGCACTCGAGCACTTGCTCAGAGAGCTATGGCCACTAAGAAGGCCGCAGAGCTTAAGACGTGGGGAGATATAACGATCATTTTAGAAAGGACTAGGGAGGAGCTTGAGACCTGGCAGGCTGCCCGCGCGGCGCTACACATGTCCGCGGAAATGGCAACACAGACAGCAGCAAACGCAGAGGAGCGAACGGAGGCGATAGAGGGAGAGGCGATAGTAGGGGATGAAGTGAAAATGGAGAGTGTGGAAACAGACATAAAGGAGGAGGCGGTTAATCAAGAATCGGAGCGGGGAGAGGGGGAGGCAAAAACTCCAGAGGCTTACCCAATAACGCCCTCTTCTCCGCCTCCGCCGCGGTATCCGTGGAAAGAAATGAGGGCGATGGAAGGGGGAGAACTAGGAGAACCAGGAGACCTTTGTGGAGACCCAGATATGAAAAAGCCAGAGGCGGGTAGAGGAAAAGAAAGCAAGCTGAAAGTGGAGGAGGCAGAAGAAAAGGAAAGACCGCTTATAGTGGATGATCCCCGAGACTGGCTACCGGGGACCATGATTCGAGTGCAGTGGGAGGACGAAAGAAGAGAAGAAGCAGGGGAAAGACCAGAAGCAGGGGAAAAACCGAGGGTCCCGCACCCGGGAAAAAATGGCGCTGGCCGAGAGAGGAGTGGGCGTCGACCAGCATTGCGGAAGGAGGAGACTGAAGACTCAGGTGCAGCAACTAGGGCGGAGTTCCCCCGCCGCAGTCAGAGGCGAAGGAGAAGGAAAAAAAAAAAAAAAAAAAAAAAAAAAAAAAAAAGGAGGAGGAAAGTCACAAGAGATATGGAGCAGATGTTTATGCTGCTTACAGCTCTGGAAGAAGAAACAGCTAAACAAAGAGGGCTATCAGAGGCAATAGCTAAACAAAGAGGGCTATTAGAGGCAACAGCTAAACAAAGAGGGCTATCAGAGGCAGCAGCTAAACAAAGAGGGCTATCAGAGGCAACAGCTAAACAAAGAGGGCCATCAGAGACAGCAGGTTCTGCCCAAGCGGGAGGGGGAAAAGAAATTCCCCTAACAGACTGGAAACTGATAGCGACGGAATGTGCCCTGAGTGGCCTCAAGTTTCGTGCGCCAATAGGGGCCTTCCCAGTACGAGTTGCCCCGGGGGGGGGGGGCAGTGGAATGGATGCCCCTCGATCCAAAGACGGTACAACAGCTATTGAAAGCAGTGCAAGAACAGGGCCTGCGACACCCGGTGACACAGACGTTGCTGGACGCGGCGCACGCGGGAGGCCTAATACCGTGGGATTGTCGCGCCCTCGCGCGACTGGTTTTATCGCCCACGATGGTCCTTATGTGGAAAGAAGCGTGGACCTCGCGCTTGCAGCAGGCGTTGATGGCCGCACAGGCAGACCCGCAGAACCCACTGGGCCAATCCACCCTACCGCGGTTAAGAGGAAATGATGCGGCCATGGCTACACCCCAGCAGCAGGCAGCGGGCCTGACACCTCGGGAGATACTGGTGACAACAGAAGCATCTCGAAAGGCCTTTGATGATATTGGGCCACTGGTGCAGCAGACAGACCCATGGACGACTGTGAAGCAGAGAGTGGGAGAGCCGTTTGACAAGTTTTGTGACAGGCTACAGGCAGCAGTAGAACTTGCATCTTTACCAGACGCTGCAAAAGGAGCGGTGATGTTGGAATGTATCAAACAACAGGGCAACGAGTTGACAAAAGAAATCCTAAGAACAGCGCCTAAGGAAGCAAGTCTAGGGCAGACGATCAAGTACGTATTAGAACACCGGGACAAGACCACAGCCTTACAGATTGCTGCAGCAGTTATGGCAATGCCGGAGGTTAGAGCTAGAGGAGGTCCAAAAGGAGGCCCATGCTTTGGCTGCGGGCGAATGGGCCATTTGAGAGCACAGTGCACGAATAAGGGAAGTTACGCGCGCCCAACAAGGGGTATGGGGAGCCTTACATGCTGGGCCTGTGGAAAACCAGGACACAGAGCACGAGATTGTCGGCGGTCGGGAAACGAGAAGCGGGGAGGGCAACTAGGGGGCCACCCCTCCCCGGTGAGCCGGCTTCAAGTAGCCCCTGTCAACAACAACACACTGCTGATGGACAGCTCCAGCGACCAAACTCCGAAGGGAAACCCCGCGTGGCCCTGGTCTTAGGGTGTGAGAAGAGACCCCGAGTGAAAGCGCATCTGATAGGCCCACCAGGGGCGGGTCCTCCTAGCATCCCCTTAATAATGATGCTAGATACGGGGGCAGATGTTACATGTGTGCCCTCGTGGTTGTGGCCATCGAGTTGGCCAGCAAAAGTGGCAAGCTCGTTAGATGGAGTGGGAGGCAGGGCGGAGGCTATGATTTCTGAAACCGATATCACAATTGTATTGGAGGACCCGGATAGGCCTGCTCAGATCATCCGTGTGCGGCCGTACATAACTGCCATAGGGGAACCATTGTTAGGGCGAGATGCCTTATTGCAAAGCGGCTTTCACCTGACAAATTTAGGGTAAGGGCCACTGCCTACCTCCTCGGGGCTCATTTCGCTGTCCCGCTGACATGGTGCTCCAATGAGCCTGTGTGGGTAGAGCAGTGGCCATTGACAGCGGACAAATTGGCGGCTGCCCGACAAATAGTAAGTAGAGAATTAGAGCAGGGACACCTGGAGGAAAGCCACAGTCCCTGGAACACTCCTATATTTGTGATACACAAAAAGGATAAGTCTAAATTTCGATTACTGCACGACCTACGAGCGGTAAATCAGCAGATGGAAGCGATGGGTGCCCTCCAGCCAGGGTTGCCACTACCATCAGCAATACCAAAGAATTGGCCAGTGGTGGTGATGGATATCCAAGATTGCTTTTTCTCTATACCATTAGCCCCTCAGGACAAAGCTCGATTTGCCTTCACACTGCCCTCAGAGAATCTGCAGGAGCCAGCAGCGCGATATCAATGGACAGTCCTCCTGCAGGGCATAAAAATTTCGCCTACGATTTGTCAGGCGGCAGTAGCTAAGGTATTGCAGCCGGTAAGAGCGCAGTTCCCGCGCGCGCTTATCATCCATTACATGGACGACCTCCTAATAGCTGCAGAGACCCAGCAAGAAACCGATCAGGCAGAACAGGCAGTAATTAACTGCCTAAATGAAGCGGGATTGTACGTCCGGAAAGCGAAAACGCAAAGGGGAGAATCTGTCGACTATCTGGGAACCACCATCCTCCCCAGAGCTGTGGTCCCACAGCCGATAAAGCTCAATAAAGAGATACGGACGTTGCATGATGTACAGCAATTGGTTGGAGCTCTCCAATGGCTGCGAGGGCTGATAGGTATTCCTAAGGAGTGGATGGAGCCACTGTTTGAGTTGCTCAAGGGCCACAAACCATGGGAACCGAGGCAGATGACACCGAACGCGTTAGAAGCCCTCCGAAAAATAGAAGATCTCATGGCAAAGGGCGGAGTAACGAGATACGACCCGGCCAGACCAATCAATCTGTACGTGGCAGTTACAAGAACAGGAGCCATAGGCGTTCTAGGACAAGGGACACCGGAGCGTCCGGAAGTCGTATGGTGGATAGTGTCAAACCAAATAAGTACGGCATACGTCACAATCGTAACAGCGTTGGCACAGATGATACAGAAGGGACGAACCGCCACCGTTCGGCACTTCGCGAAGGAGCCTGAGTCCATTTACCTGCCGGTAAAAAGGAATCAATGGGACAGCGTGGTCCAGAAACAAGATAGTATAGCAATAGCTTTAGAAGGATTCCCAGGAACAATCAGATTATCACCTGTGCTGGAGATGTATACACACCTCACCGTCCTTCGGCCCCATCTGAAAGCCCGAGTGCTACAGCGACCTGCACCAGGGCGCACAGTGTTCACCGACGCGTCATCGGTGACCAGGGCAGCGGTTGTTGTGTGGCAAGATCAAAAGGCCCAATGGCACCGAGTGAAGATCAGCGAGCCGGACAGTAGCGTACAGCATTTAGAGGCCCGAGCTGTGGCGCAGGCATTGCAAATGTGGCCAGAAGAGCATTTGAATGTAGTGACAGACTCCATGTTCGTCTTTAAATTGTTACACAACATGTCATATCCTGGATGGGCCGGATCGCCCATTGCGCTAATGCTAGAAGAAGCCCTACAACAACGGCGGGCCACTGCCTCTGTTATTCATGTTCGGAGTCATGAGGCAATCCAAGGAGTGTACCAAGAAGGCAACAATAAAGCCGATCAAGCGGCCAAAGGTGTGTGGACAGTCGCAGAAGCAAGGCAGGTGCACGACCTTCTCCATGTTGGTGCAAAAGCACTGGCAAAAAGCTGCAACATCCCCCTTACCACGGCTCGTGAAGTGGTTGCAGCTTGCCCGTATTGCCAAAAAACCCCCCTGTGGGGCGCCGGCATCAACCCCAGGGGGCTGAAAGGAAACCAAATATGGCAAACGGACTTCACAATGTGCCAGCGACTTCGACCACGGCCCTGGCTGGCTGTCACAGTAGACACACACAGCGGTATCATCGTTGCGACCCAACATAAACGAGTCACAGCGCGGGCGGCACAGTTGCATTGGCACACGGCAATGGCCTGGCTGGGTGCCCCAGAAACTATTAAAACAGACAACGGCACGTGTTTCACAGTGCAAAGCACGAGAGAATGGGCCGTACGCTGGGGAATTAAGCTAGTGCACGGTATTGCCTATAATAGCACAGGTCAAGCCATTGTCGAGCGAGCAAACCGCACTTTAAAGCAAAGGATCGAGATTCTTGGGGAGGGGGAAGGATATACACAAAGAATCCCCGCGCACAAACAATCAGAAATAATTATGCGCGCCTTATTCGGTCTGAATCAGTTCATCAGGGGGGAGGAGAACAAGACGCCAGCGGAAAAGCATTGGGTGGTCCGAGCGACGCACGAGGGACCAGACGTAAAGGTTCGAATCCCGGAAAAAGGGGAATGGGAAGAGGGGTGGCAGCTGGTAACCCAGGGACGAGGGTATGCAGCGGTCAGGCAGGGAGAAATGGTAAGATGGGTCCCTATGAAGTGGGTACGCCCAGACCTCAGGGCAAGGACAAGACAGGAAGCAGAGAGTCAGGTGAATTAATGAATGTCTGAGTTTTATTGCAGGGGAGGACCACCCTGAAAAGCTGATGATCCCTTCTAGCAGCAAAGACAACAGACAGGAGAAGAAGAACAGATGAGAAAAGGCGCGTGAAACCACAAGAAGAACGCGTAACCAGAAAACCTGAGAAGATGGCAGGGGGAGCAACCCAAGTAGCTCTCCTCGTAGCGATGCTGGGACTGGGACTCCAAGGGGTGAAAGGCGAACCAATGTTAGCGAAATGGGGTAGTAACAATCTATGGCTCACCTGACAAACCGGACAGGAAATAAGCAATTTTGCCTGATGTTGGTGGGTGCGGGGCAGCCCTTTTAAGACATGCTTAATAGGGGTCCCATTGAATTTGACCGTAGACCTACCAAAGCTGAGAGAGCATTGACACGCTGAATGCGTCATTGCCCTGGGACCCGCAAGAGCTTGACCTTCTGGGTTCAGTAGTGGTAATTGGCTTGGGCTAGGACCATGGGCCAGGCAATTACTAATAGAAGAGTTGCACCTGCTGCTGATGCTCGTGCTAGGTATATTAGTATGTAGACTAGTGTTTAGATGCTTGGTAAGACAACTGCTAGAAAAGGGGTGGTCCCACCCACACCCACACTATGAACGCTTAACCCGCGACACGGCAATTTAAAGCAAATAGCATAGTCAAAGCATGGGGAGGGGGAGATGTAGGGAACGGCGATCGGAAGATCTCGCGATGGCACGGAAAGAGGAAGGAAGAGGAAGGATATGACGTAGAGATAGCAGTATGCTTGTAGGTATATAAGCAAATACATGCGTACAATAAACGCCATTTGCAGCATCCTCATATTGGTGTCAGTGCTCATTGGCCCGGAGGCTGGGGGAGCCTCCGTGCCGTCTCAGGCGAACGGGAGATTGTCGCATCAGAAGGCGACACAACGGCTCCCCAGACTTAGGGATGATCCAGAAAGAGTGTTACAAATCATAAGGGGAATTATGCGGGCGTATGGCCCAACCGGGGGAGATGTACAAATGCTCCTTGAATCTGTGTTCACTCCAGATGAAAGGTGCTCAAGTTTGGATGCAAACCACCGTTGGGCAGCAGAGGGGTGTGTTGGGGCTGCTCAAACAGCCTGGCCAGCTGTGGACCCCGGATGGAATCATAATGTAGATGCAGATTACAGGCAGTTGCAATTAGCCAGAGAGGGCTTAGAAGAAGCTATACGTTTGGCAGGACAAAAGACTGCAAATTGGTCTAAAGTAAGGGAGTGTCAGCAACAGGCAGAGGAACACCCCTCGGCTTTCTTTGCTAG
This sequence comes from Dromaius novaehollandiae, assembly GCF_036370855.1. Classification (NCBI taxonomy): domain Eukaryota; kingdom Metazoa; phylum Chordata; class Aves; order Casuariiformes; family Dromaiidae; genus Dromaius; species Dromaius novaehollandiae. The sequence continues at coordinate 656,439 of NC_088113.1, read as the reverse complement.
GCTAATTAAGCAAGTCAGAATGTATGGGGGAGGACTAGACCCAGAAGCCGAGGCTAACAGGCCGCTAATGATTTCCACATTTGTAGACCAAGCAGCCCCGGACATTAGAAAGTAGTTTTCCAAACATGTTCCTGACTGGCCAGGAAAGCGAATGGATGAAATAATACGTTTAGCCACATTTGTGTATAATAGTCGAGAGGAGGAGAGGGCAAAAGAAAAGAGACAGCAAAAAAAAGAGGAAGTTAGTGTGTTAGCAGCTGTGTTAAGAGATGGATTTAGAGGACCCAGGGGGAGGGGACGTGAAAGAGCCAGGAGAGATAGATGGAACCAAAGTGAACGTGCTGTACAGTCAGGAGTTAATGATGTTTGTTATTATTGTGGGGAACAAGGACACTGGCAGCAGGAGTGCCCAGTGAGGCCCCGTGTAGTTAGGAACAGAGGAACCGGCATGAGACAATCAAACACTAAGGAGGAGACCAGGCGATTCCCAGTCAATCCACAATGAGAGGAAACAGGAGACTCAGAAAATACTGTGGAAATTGGAGTAAATTTATGGGATGTAGTTTTGGATTTTGAGGGTCACGTAATGGCAATACTGAAGGTTTAGAAGTTCCCTTTCTAGTGGATACTGGAGCCACCCTTTCCCTTTTAAATTTTGAGCCTAAAGGATGCAAATCATCAGATAAAATAGTGATGCAAGGAGTGATGGGAAAGGGCGAATGAATGTTATCTAAGCCCTTATTACTCACTATTGAGGGTAAAACAGTGTGGGGACATTTTATAATTTCCACAGACGCACCTATATGCCTTTTGGGGAGAGATCTCCTGCAAGCCTTGGATACTCAGATCTGCTTACAGCCGGAAGGGATAAAGCTAATAATTATGGGTTCATGTGTTCTGGCTAAGACACCAGAACCAGAGTCAACTAATCTGCAAATTCCAACAGGTTTAGAATCAGTTTCTAAAAAATTATGGAGCTCTTCAGGAATGGATGTGGGACTACTGAAATCAGCCAGTCCAGTCTCGATAAAAACAAAGGGGGGATTGCCTCCTGCAGTTAAACAATATCCTATCCCAAAGGAAGCAGAGAAGAGTATCCAAAAACAAACTGATCATTATCTGAAAATGGGTATCCTTAGAGTCTGTGAATCCCCATATAACACCCCAATTCTGCCAGTTAAAAAGAACAGGCAAGATGCTGATGGTGATCCAGAGTATCGCTTTGTACAAGACTTAAGGGCTATAAACCAACATGTAATTGCTCCACATCCAGTAGTCCCCGACCCATCAACCATTTTACTACAGATACCCCACTGGGCAACTTATTTTACTGTGACTGACCTAACAGCAGCCTTTTTTAGTATACCGATAGCTGAAGATAGCCAAGATCTCTTTGCTTTCACTTGGAAGGGACAACAATTAACTTGGACAAGGCTGCCACAGGGATTTACTGGGTCTCCGACTGTTTTTTCGCGTATACTTAAAAATGACCTCTCAGATATCGAACTTCCAGGACATTCTGCATTAATACAATATGTAGATGATTTGTTATTAGCAAGTAAAGATTATGAGACATGTTTGAAAGATACTGTTTCTCTATGTAACGCTCTTGCAGAAAAAGGGCATCGAGCATCTCTGTCTAAACTCCAGCTGTGTCAAAGAGAGGTAAAATATTTGGGTTTTATCTTAAGAGAAGGACACAGGTTAGTTGATCCAGAACGAGTAAAGACAATTCTTGATATGCCTCGTCCTGTAACAAAAAAACAGCTTAGGGGATTTTTAGGAGCTGTAGGATTCTGCCGACCGTGGATTCCGGGGTTAGCAGAACTTACTAAGCCTCTGGTACAGGCAACAAAAAAGGAGGAGATAGAGCCTTTGGCCTGGGGCCCAGAAAGGGAGAAAGCTTTTACATCTGTGAAAAAAGCGTTGGTTTCAGCCCCTGCTCTCGGGTTACCAGATTATAGCAAACTATTTGAATTATTTGTCCATGAGCGACAGGGAGTAGCAAGTGGGGTACTCACCCAAAAACTAGGCCCTCACCGTAGACCAGTGGCCTATTACTCCACGCAACTAGATGAGGTAGCTAAAGGCACTCCAGGACGCATCAGAGCAATAGCAGCTACTGCAGCTCTTACTGAAAAAAACACGACCTGTGGTTTTGGGTCATTCATTGACTGTGTATGTGCCACATGAAGTAGAACTGTTAATGAAGCAATATGCGACTCAAGCACTATCCCCACAGAGAGCTGACCGCTATGAACTGATAATACTGCATGCAGATAATGTGACTTTCAAAAGATGCAATATTTTGAATCCAGCAACGCTATTGCCTCAACCGGAGGACGGAGAGCCACATCATTCCTGTGAGCAGGTGGTCGTCAGCTCGAGCAAGCCCCGGGAGGACCTTAAAGATGAACCTTTGGAGAACCCGGACTTAGTTCTGTTTACAGATGGGTCATCCTATTATTTGGACGGAAGACGTCACTCCGGCTATGCTGTCACTAACGTCTTTGAGGTGCTCGAGGCCAATCCTTTGTCTCCATCAGTAAGTGCTCAAGGAGCAGAATTAATAGCATTGACCCAAGCAGCAAAAAATAGGTAAGAGCTTGCGGGTAAATGTCTATACCGACTCTAAATATGCATTTGGAGTGTGTCATGCAACAGGGATGTTATGGAAAGAACGAGGATTCTTGCCGTCATCAGGAAAGAAATTAGCTAATGGAGAAGAAATACGTAATTTGCTGGAAGCAGTTCAACTGCCCAAAGAAATTGCGGTAATACACTGCCCAGCCCATACTAAAGACACTACAGAAATTAGCAGAGGAAATGCTCTAGCCAACGCTGCTGCGAGGGCTGCAGCTCAACAACCTCTGAGAGAATGTATGGGGGCAGTTCCAAGGATGGACCAGAGTGAGTGGCCAAACTTAATAGACCCCAAAACTATGTATGAAAAAGACTGCTCAGTGGAAGAGAAAAAACAATGGGAACAGTGGGAAGCAAAACAAAATGGTGATGGAATATGGACAATTGGGGAAAAACCAATTCTACCAAAAAAATATTTAATTACTATAGCTAGGTGGTTTCACGATAAAGCTTATGGGGGAGCCGAGGGAATAGCTAAACAGGTACAGAAAGTATGGGCTGCTCCAGGAATCTATGCAGCTGCTAGAAGAATAACAAATAGCTGCCCGACCTGCCAGAAGTTTTCAAATAACAAGCCAAGCTCAGATTTGGGGGGGACGACCATGGGCTTACTTCCCTTTCCAGAAGCTGCAAATAGCTTATGCAGATATGCCATCTGTCTATGGATACAAACACTTGTTAGTGATAATAGATCAGTTATCAGGCTGGGTAGAAGCTTTTCCAACAAGAAAGGCTGACACAGGGGGAATGGTAAAAGCCTTACTGAAGGAAATCATACCCAGGTATGGGGTCCCAGAAGCCATTGATTCAGACAGGGGTGCCCATTTTACAGCAAGCATAATCAATCAGTTATGTAAATCGTTAGGAATAAAAAGAAACCTACATGCTCCTTATCACCCACAATCTTCAGGACAAGTAGAAAGAATGAATAGAACATTAAAAGAGAAAATAGCAAGAATATGCACACATGCTAGCCTAAAATGGCCAGAGGCATTAAACTTAGCTCTGTGGGATGTTCGAAATTCTCCACGGCAACCCATAGGACTACCACCAGCAGAAATTCTTTTTGGGAGACATTTAGCGATACCAGGGACTTATATCCCTGCTAAGACCAGCCTATTAGACAGAGATGAACGAGTAACACAATATGTACTAGCCTTACAAGAACGGTTTAAGGCCTTGCAAAATCAGGCTCAGTGGTTTCAGCCGGTGCCATCAGACATTCAGGCACATGATATACAGCCTGGAGATAAAGTGTTGATAAAGGTATTCTCGCGAAAAACAAAACTAGAACCAAAATGGGAAGGACCCTATACTGTATTGTTAAGTTCTTACTACGCTGTTAAAATTCTAGGAAAAGAGAATTGGATTCACCACTCTCACATGAAACGAGTGACAGTCCAAGAAGCAAACACAGCAGAGGTTGCAGCAGAACAGTGAAAACAACCACGTAAAGCTCGATGGGATACACGACTTCCCCAGGGTAATCTGTTCGGACTCGCCTCACTAACACAAATCTCTTTCCCTTTACTGCACCCTGCTGTTTCAAACCCTGGCAATGCTACTTTCCCTAAGCTGTGGTCAAAGAACCTTAGAGTGGCCATGGTCCCAGGCCCGTGTTAAGTATACCGGAAGTATGGGATTAAGTTCTGATAAAAACTTAAACCTCTCAGCCCTGGTCATGCATGGAACTGAAGTATACTCAGAAAATGAATGGAGCTGGGATAATACTAACCAACTTCCCCAACTCCTGGGAAGGACAGGAAAGGAAATAAAGATAGGGTGTCGAGTGATCAACGGGTCCACCCATGAGAAGGCAACTCAAATCTCTCTCACTAAAATCAAATCAAATGAAAAAGAAAGGAAAATTTGTGCCACTGAAAAACTGGATTGTTGGTACAATTTTACCTTAGAACAACCTGTTTTTATAGTTTGCCTGTGGGCTCACCACAATGTGGGACTGTCATTTAAATTTAAAATAGACATTATTGAGCCCAGTACAGCAATACCTACCCTGACTACAATTATTTCCACCAATATAAATAACTCTGTTACCATGAAGAGTAAGAAAACCTTATCCCCACAAATCTTTGAAATTGGACCGTATGTGATTAGAAATACAGGCCAACAACGAGTGTTATTTAATCCATCATGGTCTCTCAAACGAGTAGAGCTATTAATGCAAATTATATCTCTACAATCAAACCGACCTGTTCACCATTCTTAGGTACGTCCTATGTGGGATGGACGGCGTGGTTACATAGGCGAACCCTCACCTCTCCAAAATGAACAAGGAGAGATGTGACCGGTATCATAGGAACAGGATTGGGAGTCCTAAACAGTATAGATGCTGAAGTACTCGTAAATAAACTGAGCACAACAACAAGTGACTTATACAGATTAAAACATCCATTGAGGTCTTCTCTATTAGCATTAGGAACTAACCAATGGCTTTCATCCGAGATATTACCTCAGTGGGAAAAAATGAATGAAAAAGATCACCACTTGATAGTGGATGCACTTGGGGAAGCCCAAATTAATATTTCCCTGGCCCTCAGTTGCATCCAAGCTCAACTGTGGATGCAATCTATGGCAGCAGCGATTATAAGGGAGGGGAAGAAGGCACTTTACCCACTGAAATTCGAAAGGTAATTTGGGATAATGTGACCGAATTTGAAAAGGAATTCCAATCCTGGTGGTATCTGGTCAATTTTACTTATGATCCTATCAACACTGAGGCCACAGCCTTTGTTTCAACAATACGTAATGCTTCAACATATACAATATATCCAATCATTGCGTTAGGATTAAATCACAATGGAGCTATACTCTATCCATTGGAACACAGAGTATGGGCCCAACGAAATGGAAATAAATGGCAAACTGTGGACGTTAGCGCATGTATTGTACAGGAACAGCAAGGGTTTATTTGTGAAAGTAATACCATCAAAGCCCAAGACATTTGTCTTGACACTGAGCAAAATGTTTGTCACTTTGAAATACACCCTGCTGAAACACCTGCAACTATACTTGTATATATTGGGAGAGGGTGTGTATGTATGAGAACCTTTTGTAGTCTTATAGTTATAGATGGCATTGTAGTAGATATGAGTAATCATTGAAATATTTGTATTTGTAGCTTTACCAAAATCATGGGATGTGATTTCAATTATTCAGCTCCTATCACGTCTTATCAATTGTTACAATCTAATTATACATTAATTCAAAATTTACTACCTACTCCCATTGGGATGAATCTCACCCTGGTAAGGAAACTACTGCAACATGATGATTTGCATCGACTGCTAGAGCGCATCCGGAACAGTGGACAGAAAACTCTAATCACTGTTCACCATGATGCAAAAGAGATACATCATATCTTAGAAAGGGTAAAAAGGGACGGAGAACATCATGGCTGGGAAACTCTTCTAGGGTGGTCACCAACCACAACAGGGATTTATAATCATGTATTGCACCCGGTAGTAGTTGTGTTCAGTTTAACTGTGTTATGCCTATTGCTTACGATCATATTATATATAAGAGTATGGAAAGTGATAGTATGCCTCGAAAGACTTCGAGAACTCTGTTTAAAATATTAGCAGGGATGCTTCATAAAAACAAAGGGGGGAAACTGTTAAAGAATAGTGAATTGAAACTGTCTAGAAATGGCTGCTTAGCACAACTTACATAAAACTTGCTTAGCATGAGTGGCTAGATTTGCTGAAGCCTTAGGCCGTGCGTGGGAAAAGTAACGAATCTTTACTTAGTTTAATAAAAAATAGTGCCTCAGAGCTCGTTCAGGCTGGGAAGATAAGGGAGCCACACGCAGTCTGCGCACCTGTGTCACCGACTCCGAGAGGGAAGACGCCAAAACAATGGGGGAAAATAAGACCTTGGGAGGCAACCGCCAGACCCAACAAAAACAGAAGTACAACCGTCATCAGAGACTGCAAAAAAACAAGAATAAGGAGAAAACCAGCTTGCCTCAGAAAGACGATGAGACCCAATGAGGAGCAGGAGACCCCAGACCAAAAAATTACTATTGGTCTAACTATCGCGTGAGGGGTGGGAAATGGAAGTTGAAAAGACTATAATTACCCAGGATTTGTTTATGTTAGGGTCCCTCTTCGGAGGCACCCAGCTCGAGCTGTAATTATGGCACACGTGTGATTAAAATTTAATTTGTTTTGATTTGGCTCTGAACTTTACTTGGGGGAACCTAGGGTCGAACTCTGTTATGGTGGCCGACAAGCCTAATTTCCATAACAGGCCGATGAGGCTGCAAAATTATCCATGTCAGTGGCAGCATTAGTTCCAGAGAGAATGTTAAAAATGGAAATTCCAGTATACACTGAAAAAGAAAATAAATTAGCAGAAATACTGAAATGCATAAAAACTCCTGAAGGATGGTGGGTGACATCTACTGGACAGTGTGTGGTAACTTTGCCGATAATGAAGAAGCTGATGAAGCAAATACATGGTAGTACCCACATGGGAGCTGAGGCATTGGTTGAAACAGTTAAAAGATTTGCTGTGGGAGTTAGTATGTTAATAATTGCAAAGGGTATTACACAAAAATGTGAAATCTGTCTTAGAAATAATCCCAGGATTCAGAAGAAGCCCCCCCAGGGGAAGTAAAAAGGGGCTTCATGCCTGGGGATTACTGGCAAATTGATTTTTTCTGAATTACCAAGATGTAATGGATATAAATATTTGTTGGTAATTGTTGACACCTTTTCAGGATGGCCTGAGGCTTTCCCGTGTCGTACCACTAAAGCAAGGGAGGTAGTGAAAATGTTATTAAAAGAAATCATACCAAGATTTAGGGTACCAGAAGGGTTTTCTTCAGATAGGGGACCTCATTTTATAGCAGAAATAGTACAACAAATCTCAAAAATACTACAAATTAAATGGGACTTACATACCCCCTGGAGGCCACAATCCAGTGGAAAAGTGGAAAGAATGAATCAAACAATTAAGAGACAGGTAGGAAAATTGTGTCAGGAGACTCAGATGAAATGGACTGATGTTTTACCTCTGGCATTATTAAGAACCAGAATAACCCCAAGGGTTAGGGAGAAAGTTAGTCCATTTGAGATTCTGTATGGCAAACCTTACACTGTAAATTTAACTGGAAATGAAATTCAAATGCACGTTAAGGGTGATCAAATTTTAAGTGATTATCTCTTGTCTATGGCAAAGGGTCTTCTCTCCGTAGGTACATCCAGTTATACTTTTAGATTACACCCGAGTGAAAGCAGTACCTCGAGAGACGTGGAAAGCTGAACAAGTTCAACCTCTAAAGTTAAAAATATATAAAGATATAGGAGATGTATTAGAAGCGAATCGGTTTTCAATTTAGATTGTATTCAGGGAAAAAATGCTTTAATCTGTTTGTTAGGAATAGGGTTAATATTGTTGTTACGGTATCTGTGTAAAAATGATGTTCTCCTTAACAACCAGGGGAGAAATGTGGTGGTTAGTTTTTCTAGGTTACCTGAGCCAAACAATTAAAGGGAATCAGGAAGGATTTTGGAGTCACAATCTCCATTTGGAAGTAATTACGAAATCTATGAAGATAGTTAACCAGAGGGATTGCTGGGTGTGTACCCACTTCCCTGAACTTTCCAACAAGGGCTTCCCACTAATTGGAGTGCCTATGAAACAACCAAACAGGAATGGGAAGTCCAGAGGGTGACAGGAGATTATTATCAATGTATCCAAAGATGTAATAATAGTAATAAATGGTGGGAGAAAACTATACTTTATGGAAAGCAACCGATCAACTGTACTGGAGCCATTAAGGTAGGAGGTTATAAAGATTGCTCTCGGATACCTGAATAGGTTACAAGTGGCCAAGTAAGGAACTAAATGGGTGGCGTGTTCCAAAAGGTAGTGGATGGTATTGGTTGTGTGGAAACAAGGCACGAAAAGTGCTACCTCCTAATTGGTCAGGGACATGTACTTTAGGGGCAATAATCCCTAATGTTACTATAAGAAAAGAATTGAGTAATAAATACCAAAAATCCTGGCTAAGAACATTCATAAGGAGACAAAAGAGGGTCAATAATCCTTTAATAGATCGACCTACTAGGTTGCAGTCATTCGTAAAGTGGCTGTTTCCACAACTGGGAGTGAGTGAACTTGAAAAAGCAATAGTAAATATTTCAGCAGTTATTGAAAAAAATAGGGAATAAAACCTCTGATGCCACTGCAGCTTTACAAGAGGAGGTTTCAGAAATTGCTAAAATAACTACCCAAAACAGGATGGCTCTAGAGATGTTATTGGCATCTCAGGGAGGAGTATGTACAGTAATAAATACTAGTTGCTGTGTATATGTGGATCAAAGCGGGAGAATTTCTACCGATCTAAATGAAATCTGGAAGCAGACTGAAATCTTACATGGGGTTCAGAAAGAGGATACCTCTTTTGGATTTGAAGAAACATGGAAATGGTTGACTTCCTGGTTCCCTGACGTGAGCTCATGGGTTAAAAAGTGTTTAACAATTTTGGGAATGGTGTTAGTAGTTTTTGTATGCGTTTATGTAGTGATTCAATGCATTTGTAGATGTTGTACAAAATTAATATGGGAAAGATTTTAAAAGAGTGAGACTAATATGAAAATGATCATATAAGTCTCAAAGGGGGGAATTGTTACAAGACAACCCTGGGAAGCTCAGAAGGAATGCGTGAACTAGGTAGATTAGGATAACTTCTAACATTAAGTCTGAAGTGGTCTAGAGGTAGCCACTTAGATAAAACTTGCTTCATGAGTAGCTAAATTTGCTGAAGCCTTAGGCCGCACTCCTAGTTCAGTAAGAAAGGGCCCCAGAGCTGGTGCAGGCTGGAAAGATAAGGGAGTTACAAGCAGTCTGCATTCCTGTGCCCCACACTCCGAAAGGGAGGATGTCAAGGCTTTGAAATAAGGCCTGCTTGGGCACCAGGACCTTGGGAAGCAAAACCTCCTCTCACTGCTGAAACAATGTTAATTAAGGGGTCTGGACTATCTCCCCCTTGTCAGGACTTTGGGAGATAACACCTACTGTCCCTGCTGGGGCAGTGTTAATTGATCTCCCCTCATCAGGACCTTGGGAGACAGGGGTGGGACCCGGGGAATGAAGAAATCACTAACCAATCAGTGTAAAAGGGAAAATTGCAAATCTGGCAATTTGCTTGTATAAATGCTACTTGAAAAGTTGGGGGGGGGGTGTGTGCTTGATTTGTGGGAAACGACCGAGCACCCAGGCTTGCGCAACTCTGAAATAAATAAGCAAATGTCTCTCCTGAGTGTGTAATTATTGGCTTATTGCACACCGGGCAACGAATCCACTTTTCGGACAACAGCAGCAGCCTCAGTGCCTGATATACGAGGGGCAGGCCAGTGCCTGCTGGCTGTGCTTGTGAGGTCACAGCAGCCTCAGTGCCTCCGAGGCCAGTGGCAGGCCCATAACTGCTGGCTGTGCTTGTGAGGTCACAGCAGCCTCAGTGCCTCCTAGGTTAGTCTACAGGGCCCGCTGCTGGCTGTGCTTGTGAGGTCACAGCAGCCTGAGTGGCTCCTAGGCCAGTGGCAGGCTCATGGTTGCTGGCTGTGCTTGGGATGTCACAGCAGCCTGAGTGCCTCCTAGGCCAGTAGCAGGCTCCTGGCTGCTGGCTGTGCTTGTGAGGTCACAGCAGCCTCAGTGCCTCCGAGGCCAGTGGCAGGCTCATTGCTGCTGGCTGTGCTTGTGACGTCACAGCAGCCTCAGTGCCTCCGAGGCGAGTAGCAGGCTCCTGGATGATGGCTGTTCTTTTTAGGTCACAGCAGCCTGAGTGCGTACTAGGCCAGGGGCATTCTCCTGGCTGCTGGCTGTGCTTGTGATATCACAGCAGCCTCAGTGCCTCTAAGGCCAGTGTCAGGCTCATGGCTGCTGGCTGTGCTGGAGAGGTCACAGCACCCTCAGTGCCTCATAGGTTAGTGTCCATCGGCCCCTGCTGGCTGTGCTTGTGATGTCACAGCAGCCTGAGTGCCTCTAAGGCCAGTGTCAGGCTCCTGGCTGCTGGCTGTGCTTGTGAGGTCACAGCAGCCTCTGTGCCTCATAAGTTAGTCTACAGGGCCCCCTGCTGGCTGTGCTTCTGAGTTGACAGCAGCGTCAGCGCCTCCTTGGGCTGTGGGAGGCCCATAGTTGCTGGCTGTGCTTGTGAGGTCACAGCAGTCCTATTGCCTGATAGGCCAGTGCGAGGCCATTGGCTGCTGGCTGTCCTTTTGAGCTCACAGCAGTCTGAGTGCCTGATAGCCAGTGGCAGACCCACAGCTGCTGGCTGTGCTCGTGAGGTCACAGCAGTCCCATTGCCTGATAGGCCAGTGCCAGGCCATTGGCTGCTGGCTGTCCTTTTGAGGTCACAGCAGTCTGAGTGACTGATAGGCCAGTGGCAGGCCTCTGCGTGCTGGCTGCATTTTGAGGTCACCTTGGTCTCAGTGCCTCATCAGGCAGTGGGATGCCCATGGCTGCTGACTCTGCTTGTGAGCTCACAGAAGTACCAGTGCCTGATAGGCCACTGGCAGGCCCCAGGCGGCTTCCTGTCCTTGTCAGGTCACATCAGCCTCTGTGTCTGATAGGGAAGTGGAAGGTGTTGTAGAGGCCTCTGAGTGCCTTTTTTTGCAGTGCAGGGTCCTCAGGGTGCTTTTTTTTGCAGTGTAGTAGCCTCCAAGTTCCTTTTTTTGTGGTGCAGGGGCTTCCGAGTGCCTTTTTTGTGGTGCAGGGACCTCCAAGTGCCTTTATCTCCAGTGTACAGGCCTCCGAGTGCCTCTTTTTCCAGTGCAGGAGCCTCCGAGTGCCTTTCTTGGTGGTGCTGGGCCCCCGAGTGCCTTGTTTCACATTGTAGCAGCCCCCAAGAGCCTTTGTTTGTGCTGTAGGGGCCACTGAGTGCCTTTTTTTGTGGTGTAGCGCCCTCCGAGTGCCTTTTTTTGCATTGTAGCAGCCTCCAAGTGCCTTTTTTGTGGTGCACTGGCCTCCGAGTGCCTTTTTTTCCAGTACAGGAGCCTCCGAGTGCCTTTCTCTACAGTGTAGCAGCCTCCGAGTGCCTTTTTTTGTGGTGCAGGGCCCTGCGAGTGCCTTTTTTTCCAGTGCAGGGGCCTCAGGGTGCATTTTTTTTGCAGTGTAGTAGCCTCCAAGTGCCTTTTTTTCCAGTGCAGGAGCCTCCGAGTGCCTTTTTGGTGGTGCAGGCCCTCTGAGTGCCTTGTTTCACATTGTAGTAGCCCCCAAATGCCTTTTATTGTGCTGTAGGAGCCACCGAGTGCCTTTTCTTGTGATTCAGGGGCCTCTGAGTGCCTTTTTTTGCATTGTAGCAGCCCCCAAGTGCCTTTTTTTGTGCTGTAGGGGCCAGCAAGTGCCTTTTTTCGTGTTGCAGGGGCCTCAGGGTGCATTTTTTTGCAGTGTAGTAGCCTCCAAGTGCCTTTTTTTGCAATGTGGGGGCCTCCGAGTGCCTTTTCTTGTGTGCACTGGCCTCCAAGTGCCCCGTTTTTCAGTGCACTGGCCTCCGAGTGCCCTTTTTTGCAGTGTAGGGGCAGCCAAGTGCCTTTTTTTGCGGTGCTGGGGCCTCAGGGGGCATTTTTGCCATTGCAGGTGCCTCCAAGTGCCTTTTTTTCCGGTGTACTGGCCTGCAAGTGCCTCTTTTTCCAGTGCAGGAGCCTCCGAGTGCCTCTTTTGGTGGTGCCGGGCACTCCGAGTGCCTTGTTTCGCATTGTAGCAGCCCCCGAGTGCCTTTGTGCTGTCGGGGCCACCCAGTACCTTTTTTTGTGGTGTGGTCCTCTGAGTGCCTTTTTTTGTGCTGTAGTGGCCACCGAGTGCCTTTTTTTACAGTGTAGTGGCCTCCGAGGGCTTTTTTTTTCCTCTGCAGGGGCCTCCGAGTGCCTTTGTCTGTGGTGTAGCGCCCTCCAATTGCCTTTTTTTGTGATGCAGCGGCCTGCAAGTGCCTATTTCTGCGGTGCAGGGGCCTCCGAGTGACTTTTTTTCATATGTAGGGGCCTCCGAGAGCCCTTTTTTTGCGGTGCAGGTCCTTCTGAGTGCCTTTTTTGCTGTGCAGTGGTCTCCGCGTGCCTTTTCTTGTGGTGCAGGGCCTCGCTCTGCTTGTGAGCTTGCTTCTGCCTCTGTGCTTGATAGGCCAGTGGCAGGGTCATGCCACCTGGCTTTGCTTGTGAGGATACTTGTGTCTGCATGCCAAAAAGGGCAGTGGCAGGCCCATGGTTGCTGGTTGTGTCTTACGATGTCACTTTGACCTGCATGCCATTGCATGCATGGCATGCATGGGCATGCACTGCCACGCCCATGGCTGCTGGTCTGCTTGGGTGTTCCCTTCTTTCTCCGTGCTTGATGCGCCATGGCAGGCCCAGAGCTGCTGGCTGTGCTTGTGAGGTCCCTTTGACCTCAGTGCCTGATGAGGCACTCAGAGCGCCATGAGTCCTGCCTGCGCTTCTGAGCTCACTTCTGCCTCAGTGCCTGATTGGCAAGTGGCAGGCCACTGGCTGCTTGCTGAGGTAGTGAGGTCATTTTTACCAGCAGCCCTAAACTTAGCGCTACGGGATGTTCAGAATCCTCCGTGACAGCCTCTAAGACTATTGCCAGTAGAAATGGGACCAAGACATTACCCAAACTGAGAAGTCCAGTGTGTCACTAACTACAAATTGTAGTGACTCTCGCCTGGTGCCGGAGAGACGATTGCGCTGAAAACTTCCGCCTTCCATTGCCCGGGTCCCGGCAGACCCCGGTGATGCGTTCTAACGAACGCTCTTGTAATGGGAGTGTAACTTGTAAGTCTACGCCATTAGTTCTACCCTGCACTCTCAGGAGCAGGCTTTCAACACTCTCTCCTGCTTTAACCACTTCCCCAATGCTCTCCATTTTAACTTTCCCTGCGGTCACTGCAGGAACAGCCCGACCATCTCCGCAGAGCTCCCACGCAGTTAAATCAACCGGAACACAAAAGTTACTGTTGAACCCTTTGTGGTCTCTAAAACCTGTAGCGTTACTCAGGCAAGAGAACATGTCTATGATTAAGCCATCCTGTCTGCCATTTTTAAATATAGCTTACACCACATGGATGGAATGGTTACGCAAGCGGACCTGAAGCGCCAAATGGCGAGAAAGAAAGGATGTCAGTGGTGTTACAGGGCCAGGATTAGGAGTTCTAAATAGCATCGATGCTGAGGCATTAGTGAATAAGCAAGTGCCACAAACAGAGATGTGTCTAGATTAGACAAAGCAAAGCCATTACGATCATCTCTGTTACCTCTTGGACGTAATCAACGGTGCTCCTCTCAGATTTCTACCTCAGTGGGAGCTCAAAGAAGGCAAGCTCATCAGCTTCCTTAGTTGCAGCAGGAGGAGCTCAAACTAATGTTTCTTTGGCGGTCCATTGTATCCAAGCCAAATGGACACAATCCGGACCAGTTGCAACAACTCGGGCAGGTGAGAAAGGGCTCCTACCCAGTGAAATTCGCAAAGCAGGACTCCTTCCAAAGGAGTTCAGTGTTAAGGAATCTTGGACTGCCACCATCTAGAGTTAATCAGAGTCAGGCTAGGGCAGCCCCATGACATTGCCTCCCACACCCCCGGTTGACAATAACACCAGGCCTATTCCCACCTTTCTCCTAAGAGTGTGAAACTGCTCAAACTCTCCCACCTATCAGTTCACATGGATCAGAGGTCTGGGCACACCAGGCTTGCCTCGGGCAATCCCACAAGACATGCCCAATCTCGCCATCCTCCCCTGTGGACACTTACACCACGTCCACTCACAGCTGCCTCCTAAGAATGCCCGCCTGCTCAGCTGCCTGTCCGAACAGCCGACGCTGACAGGCAAGAGCTGTTGCCAAGCAAGCTTGACCTGCATGCGCAGGGCAGCCCCATAGCACTTTCACAGCTGCCTTCCTTGCCGGTTGACACTTACAGCAGGGCTATTCCCTCCGAACGCCTAGGAGTGCCACACTGCTCCAATGCCTCCACTGACAGTCAGGGCTCACAGGCAGGAGCTAGTCCCAGCCAAGCTTCCCCTGCATGCCTAAGGCAGTCCCACAACAGGATAACGGCTTGCCTTCCTTTCCTGTCGACATTAACAGCACCGCTACTCCCGCCTTCCTCCTAGCAATGCCACGTTGCTCAAATGCCTGTCCAACGAGCAAGGGCTGCTGGGCAAGAGCGTGGGTATGCGAAACTAGCCTTGGGCAGCCCCACAAGGTGTACGCATCTCGCCTTCCTCCCCTGTCAACAATTACAGCAGGCGTACTCACAGCTTCCTCCTAAGAATGCCCAACTGCTCAGACGCCTGTCCGAACAGCAAGGGCCGCTAGGCAAGAGCTCTGGGCATGCCAAGCTTCCCTTTGCCAGCCCACAGCATATTCCCTGCTCTCTTCTAGGTGAGGGCCTTTTGGACCTTTACATCACGGCTACTCCCAACTTAGTCCTAAGAATGCCAAAATGCTCAGACGCCTTTGCGAGCAAGCAGGGCTCAAAAGCAAGGGCTCATCCCCACCACACAAAACCTGCTAAGCCACAGCAGGCCCACAACACGTTCACAGTTGCCTTCCTCTCCTGTCCACACTTAAAGGCTGCGTACTCACGCCTTACTCCGACGAGTGCCATATTGCGCAAACGCCTCTCTCACCTGTCAGTCCTCACAGGCAAGAATTCTGGACACGAGCTGGAAAAGAGCTTCTGGCAGCCGCACAGGATATGCGCAGCTCACCGTTCACTTGTGTCGCCGATCACACCAGGCGTACTCAGCGCTTCCTCAATGAATGCCAGAATAGTCAGTGGCGCGTCCGAGCAGCCAGGGCTCACAGGCAAGAGCCTTCATCCCTAACGCCACCGCACAATATGTTCCCGAGTGGCCATCCTTTCCTGGCAAAACAGAGGGGCTTGCTCGCTCTAAGTGTGGAGGGAAGAGGCGGGCAAACTGCGAACCTGTTGTAGAGCTGCCTCAGATATGCAGCTCAAGCCTGTGAGCGCTGGCTGTTCGGACAGCCGTGAGTACACCTGCTGTAACTGTCGACAGGGGAGGATGGTGAGCCCGGCTCGTTTTGTGGCCCTGCCAGAGACAATCTTCTCCTGCCCAGATCTCTTGCCTATGAGTGCCGGCTCTCCGGAGAAGCCTCTGAGCACCCTCTTAAGAGTAAGCATGGTGTAGTTGTTCATGGGGAGGATGGCAAAATGTGACTACCTGTGGGGCTTCCAGAGACAAGCTTGTTATGCCAAGAACGCTCGCCTGTGAGTAATGACAGGGGAGAAAGGCATCTGAGCAGTGTGCCACTCCTAGCAGTAGGTTGGGAATTGGCGCGCTGTAACTGTCAGCAGGCGAAGAAGGCAAGCAAATGTCGATGGCGGAAGGATGGCGAGACGGGCTCATTTTGTTGTGCTCCCAGAGACAAGCTTGTCGTGCCCAGCGCTCTTGCCCGTGAGTGCCGGCTGCCAGACAGGTGTCTGAGCAGGCGAGCTTTCTAAAGCGTAAGCCTGGTGTAATTGTCGACAGGTCTCACAGGCAAGAGAGCTGGACCCCCCCACCCAGAATTGTTCTGCATGCTTAGGGCAGCCCAACAGCACATTCACGGCTCGCCTCCTTTGCCGGTCGACACTTACGAGCTTTCTTAAGAGTAAGCATGGTATAATTGTCGGCAGGGGGCACAGGCAGGAGCGCTATCCAACCAAGCTTCCTTTTCATGCTTAGGGCAGCACCGCAACACATTCACAGCTGCCTTCCTCGCCGGTCGACACTTACAGCAGGGCTATTCCCTCCAGACGCCTAGGAGTGCCACACTGCTCAAGCGCCTCCACCGACAATCAGGGCTCACAGGCGGGAGCTAGTCCCAGCCAAGCTTCCCCTGCATGCCTAAGGCAGTCCCACAACAGGATAACAGCTTGCCTTCTTCTCCTGTCGACATTAAAAGCACGTCAGCATCCACCCTCCTCCTAGCAATGCCACATTGCTCAAATGCCTGTCCAACGAGCAAGGGCTGCTGGGCTTGCCTCGAGCAGCCCCACAAGAGGTACCCATCTCACCTTCCTCCGCCGTCGACAAATACAGCATGCGTACTCACAGCTTCCTCCTAAGAATGCCAGAGCGCTCAGACGCCTGAGCGAACAACAAGTGCAGAGAGGTAATAGCTCTGGGCATGCCAAGCTTCCCTTTGGCAGCCCACAAAATATTCCCTTGCCCTCTTCCTAGGTGCGTGCCTTTTGGCCCTTTACACCACGGCTGCTCACAAGCCTTATTCCTGAGAATGCCGGCCGGCTCCGACACCCGTCGTGGCAGAAGTGGATTCAGAGGGGAGAGCTCTGGGCACCACAGGCTTGCCTCGGGCAGCCTGACCAAAAACGTCCAGGTCTCGCTTTCCTTCCCTGTGGACACTTACAGCAGGACTCTTCCCAGCTCACTCCTGGGATAGGCACAGGTAGCACATGTCTCTCCCACTTGTCGGCACTCACAGGCAAGAGCTCTGGGCACCCCAAATTGGCTTCCGACAGCCTCGCAAAAAGTCCCCCTCTCGCCATCCTTCCCCTCGATAAGAAGACCAGGCCAACTCAAAGCTTCCTCCTATGAATGCCAGAAGACTCAGATACAGCCAAGGCTCACAGGCAAGAGCTCTTCCCAAGCAAGCAGGCCCTTCATCCCTAAGGCCACCGCACAGCACGTTCGCAAGTGGCCTTCCTCTCCTGGCGCCACTTACAGCGGGGCTTGCTTGCTCTAAGTGTGGCGAGGAGAGGCAGGCAAAGTGCACATCTGTTGTAGAGCTGCCTTAGATATGCAGCTCAGGTCTGTGAGTTCTGGTTATTCGGAAAGGTGTCAGAGCAGTCTGGCATTCTTAGGAGGAAGTTTTGAGTACGCCTGTTGCAATTGTCCAAGGGGAGGAGGGTGAGGTGAAGGTTTCTTGTGAGCTTCGAGAGACAAGCTTGTCATGTCCGTAGCGCTTGCCCGTGCGTACTGACGAGGAGAGAGCCGTTTGAGCAGTGTGGCACTCCTAGCAGTAAGGTGGAATAGGCCTGCTATACGTGCCGACAGGCAAAGAAAGGGACCCGGGAACGTATTATTGGGCTGCCCTGAGCATGCGGAGCAAGCTTGCTGGGGCAGTGCTCTTCCTTGTGAGCGCAGTCGACAATTACAGCAGGCTGAATCTTAAGAAAGCAAGCCTGCTCAGACGCCTCTCTGGACTGGCAGCAGTCACAGGCGAGCGCTCTGGACACAACAAGCTTCTTTCTGGCAGCTCCACAAGAAGTCCACATCTCGCCTTCCTCCCCGTCGGCAATTACACCAGGCATACTCAGAGCTGCCTCCTAAGAATGCCAGACTGCTCAGACACCTGTCCGAACAGCCTGGGCTCTGGCCACCGCACAGCACGTTCCCGAGTGGCCGTTCTCTGCTGGCAGCACGTAAAGCGGGGCTTGCTTGTTCTAAGTGTGGAGAGAAGAGGTAGGCAAACTGCGAACCTGTTGGAGAGCCGCAGATCAACGTTGTGAGCTCTGGTTGTTCGGCCAGCCGTCCGAGCAGTCTGGCACTCCTAGGCGGAAGCTTTGAGTATGCCTGGTCTTATTCTCGATGGGGAGGATGGCGAGACGGACTCGTCTTGTAGGGCTGCCCGAGACAAGCTTGGCATGACCAGAGCTCATGGCTGTGGGAAAAGACAAGGGAGAGACGTTTAAACAGTGTGGCACTCCTAGAAATAAGGTGGGCATAGCCCTGTGTAATTGTCAACACAGGAGAAAGGCGAGACGGGGAACTTTTTGCGAGACTGCTCGAAGCAAGCTGGCCTGCCCAGAGCTCTTGCCTGTGAACGCCTGCTGGTCCAAGAGGCATCAGAGCAGCCTGGCATTCTTAGGAAGAAGCTGTGCGTGTACTGTTGCAATTGTCGACGGGCGAGATGGAGGGGCTTCGAGAGACAAGCTTGTCGTGCCTACAGCGCTTGCCTGTGTGTGCTGGCGAGGAGAGAGGTGTTTGAGCAGTGTGGCACTCCGAGCAGTAAAGTGGAATCGGCCTGCTGTATGTGGCGACGGGCAAAGAACGCGAGCCGGGAACGTGTTGTGGGACTGGGCTAAGCATGAGGAGCAAGCTTGGTGGGGCAGCTCTCTTGCCTGTGAGTGCAGTCGACAGTTACACCAGGCTGACTCCTAAGAAAACCATCCTCTCGGATGCCTATCCAGAGAGCCGGCACTCATGGGCAAGAGGTCTGGGCACGCCAAGCTTGTCTCTGGCAGCCCTGCGAGACAACCCGGCTCTCCGTCGACACTTACAGCAGGCGTACTCAATGCCTCCTTCTAAGAATGCCAGACTTCTCAGACAACTGGCCGAACACCCAGGCCTCGCAGACGCTGTCGACACTGCAGTTGCATGGCACTGCTAGGCGTGCAACTCTGCTCAAACGTGTCTCTCGCCCCTGTCAGTACTCACAGTCAAGCGCTCTGGGCACGACAAGCTTGTCTCTCGAAGCTCTCCCCATCTCCCCCGTGGCCATTTACACCACATCCACTCACAGCTTCCTCCAAAGAATGCCCGCCTGCTCTGCTGCCTGTACGAACAGCCAGCACTCACAGGCAAGACCTCTGGGCAGGACAAGCTTCCATCTGGAAGCCCAGAAGAAGAGCCAAATTCCCATATTACCCTTGTTTGACAGGTATACAAGCCTTACTGCTGCGAATGCCAGCCTGCTCAGACAACTCTCCGAATAGAAAGGGGTTCAGAGGCAAGAACTCTGGGCACTCCAATTGTGCTTCCGGCAGCCTCGCGAAACGCCCCTTTCTCGCCATCCTCCCCCTCGATTGTAATACCAGGCAGATTCAAATCTTCCTCCTATGAATGCCAAAATGCTCAGACGCCTGCCCGAACAGCCAGCGTTCACAGGCAAGAGCTCTTCCCCAAGCACGCTAGACCTTCATCCCTAAGGCAGCCGCACATGCCGTTCACGAGGGGGGCCTTCCCTCTCCTGGCGACACTTACAGCGGGGCTTGCTTACGCTGTGTGGAGGTAGGCAAAGTGCAAACGTGTTGTAGAGCCGCCTTCGATATGCAGCTCAAGCCTGTGAGCTCTGGCTGTTCAGACAGGCAGCTGAGCAGGCTGGCATTGTTAGGAGGAAGGCGTGAGAACCCCTGGTGCAATTGTCGACGAGGGAGGATGGAGACTCAGCCTTGCCCATGGGCCGTCCCGAGACAAGCTTGTTGTGTCTAGAGCTCTTGCCCATGAGTGCCCGCTCTCCGGACAGGCGTCCGAGCAAGCTTACTTTCTTAGGAGTCAGCCTGGTGTAACTGTCGACTGCGCTCACAGGCAGGAGAGCTGCCCCACCAAGCTTGCTCCGCATGCTCAGGGCAGCCCAACAACACGTTCCCGGCTCCCTTTCTTTGCCCGTCGGCACATACAGCAGGCCTATTCCCACCTTACTGCTCGCCGTGCCACACTGCTCAAACGCGTCTCTCCTCGCCAGTACTCACAGGCGAGCGCTCTGGAACTGACAAGCTTGTCTCTGGCCGCTCCACAAGACGAACCTGTCTCGCCATCCTCCCCATCGACAATTACACCAGGTGTCCTCATAGCTTCCTCCTTAGAATGCCAGACTGCTCATCTGCCTGTGCGAACAGCCAGCGCTCACAGACCCGAGCTGCATATCTAAGCCAGCTCTCCAACAGTTTCGCAGTCTGCCTACCTCGTTTCCCAACACAGAGCAAGCAAGTTCCTCTGTAAGTGCCGCCAGGAGAGGACGGCCACTCCTGATTGTGTCGTGCGGCTGCCTTAGGGATGGAAGTCAAGCGTGCTTGGGAAAAGCTCTTGCCTTGGAGCCCTGGCTGCTGGGACAGGGGTCTGAGACCAGCAAGCTTTCATAGGAAAGAGCTCTGGGCATGCCACGCTTTCCTCAGGCAGCCCCGCAGAACGTGCCCTTGACTACCACCCCACATCGACCTGGTCGAAACACCACTTCTGCTCGCACCTTATTCTGAAGACTGCTAAAATACTCAGACACCTGTCCGAAAAGCAAAGGCTTACAGGCAAGCGCTCTGGGCAAGGACAGCTTTCTTCGGGCAGTTTCGCCAAAATTCCCAGTCTCGCCTTATTCGCCTGTCGACGATAACACAAGGCCTTTTCCACCTTACGCCTATTTGTTTTACACTGCTTATACGCCTCTCCCACCTGTCAGAATGCACAGACAGGAGATCTGGGCACGCCAAGCTTGTCTTGCGCAGCACCATCAGATGAGCCCGTCTCACCATCCTCCCCCTTGACAATTGCACCAGGCGTACTCACAACCTCCTCCTGAGAGTGCCAGACTGCTCTGACACCTTTCCGAATAGCCAGAGCTCACAGACTTGATATGCATATCTAAGGCGGCTCTACAACAGATGTGCACTTTGCCTACCCTCTTCTCTCTTCGCCACAGAGCCAGCAAGCCCCGATCTATGTGTCGCCGGGATAGGAAGGCCCGCCCCCGCGAACATGCTGTGCAGTGGCCTTAGGGATGAAGGGCCTGCTTGCTTGGGAAGAGCACTTGCCTGTGAGCCCTGCCTGCTCGTACAGGCATCTGAGTCTTCTGGCATTCTTAGGCGGAAGCTTTGAGTTGGCCTGGTCTTATCGAGGGGGAGGATGGCGAGAGGGGGACTTTTTGCGAGGCTGTCGAAAGCCAGTTTGGTGTGCCCAGAGCTCTTGCCTGTGAGTGCTGACAAGTGGGAGAGGCGGGTGATACCTGTGGCACGCCGAGGAGTGAGGTGGGAAGAGGCCTGCTATAAGTGTCCACAGGGACGGAAAGCGAGACCTGGATTTTTGGTCAGGCTGTCTGAGGCAAGCCTGTCGTGCCCAGAGCTCTCCCCTCTGAACCCATTTCTGCTCTTTGGACAGGCGTCTGAGCAGGCTGGCATTCTTAGGAGCAAGCCTTGTGTAATTGTCGACTGGGGAGGATGGTGCGATGGTATGTCTTCTGGAGCTGCCAGAAGCTCTTTTCCAGCTGGTGTCCAGAATTCTTGCTTGTGCGTACTGACGCGGAGAGAAGCATTTGAGCAGTGTGGCA
This sequence comes from Dromaius novaehollandiae, assembly GCF_036370855.1. Lineage (NCBI taxonomy): Eukaryota > Metazoa > Chordata > Aves > Casuariiformes > Dromaiidae > Dromaius > Dromaius novaehollandiae. The sequence goes on along the minus strand of NC_088113.1, from coordinate 634,783 downwards.
CTCCGAGCAGTAAGGTGGGAGTAGGCCTGCTGTAAGTGTTGACAGGCAAAGAAGGCGAGACGTGGACGCATTGTGGGCTGCCGTAAGCATGAAAACACGCTTGGTTGGCGTATCTCTTGCCTGTGGGCCCTGCTGACAATTACATCAGTTTTACGCCTTAGAAAGCTCGCCGAATTGGAGCCTGTCCGGACAGTGGGCACGCACAGGCAAGAACACTGGGCACGACAAGCTTGTCTCTGGAAGCACAACAAAATCAGCCCATCTTGCCATCTTCCCCTGTTTCCACAAGACGTACTCACGCTTCCAGATTGCTCAGCTGGCGCTCCGAACAGCCAGGGTTCACAGGCCAGGAAGCTGCCCCCCACCAAGCTTGCTTTTCATGCTTATGGCAGTTCCACAACACGATCACAGTTTGCCGTCTTCGCCTGCTGACACAGCCTGCCTGTTCCAACCTACTGCTAGGAAGGCCACACTGTTCAAACGCTTTTCTTTCCATCAGTATTCACAGGCGAGCGTTCTGGGCACAGGACAAGCCTGTCTCTGGCATCCCCACAGGACGTCCACCTTTCGCCATCCTCCCCATGAACAATTACACCAGACTAACTCTTTAGAAACGTCGCCTAATCAGAACCTGCTCCAGAGAGCGAGCACTCACGGGCAAGAGCGCTGGGCATGACAAGCTTGTCTCTGGCAGTGCCACAAGACCAGCCCGTCTCGCCATCCTCCCTCGTCGACAATTACACCAGGCGTATTCACAACTTCTTCCTAAGCACGACAGACTGTTCAGTGGCCCATCCGAACAGCCAGAGCTCATAGGTTCGATCAGCTAAGGCAGCCCTACCAGAATTTTGCTGTTTGCCTGCCTCTCCTCGCCACAATTAGAGCAAGCAAAGGCCGCTGTAAGTGGCGCCAGGAGAGGAAGGCCCACCTCGTGAACATGCTGTGCGGTGGCCTTAGGGATGGGTTGCTTCGGAAGAGCACTTGCCTGTGAGCCCTCTCTGTTCGGACAGGTGTCTGAGTCTTCTAGCATTCTTAGGAGGAAGCTTTGAGTTGGCCTGGTCTTATTATCGATGGAGGAGGATGGCGAGAGGGGACTTTTTGCGAGGCTGTCGGAAGCCAATTTGGGGTGCCCAGAGCTCTTGCCTGTGAGTGCCGACAAGTGGGAGAGACATGTGCTACCTGTGCCTATCCCAGGAATGAGATGGGAAGAGCCTGCTGTAAGTGTCCACAGGGAAGGAAAGCGAGACCTGGACGTTTTTGGTCAGGCTGCCCGAGGCAAGCCTGTGGTGCCCAGAGCTCTCCCCTCTGAATCCACTTCTGCCACGACGGGTGTCGGAGCCGGCCGGCATTCTCAGGAATAAGGCTTGTGAGCAGCCGTGGTGTAAAGGGCCAAAAGGCGCGCACCTAGGAAGAGGGCAAGGGAATATTTTGTGGGCTGCCAAAGGGAAGCTTGGCATGCCCAGAGCTATTACTTCTCTGCACTTGTTGTTCGCTCAGGCATCTGAGCACGCTGACATTCTTAGGAGGAAGCTGTGAGTACGCATAGTGTATTTGTCGACGGCGGAGGAAGGTGAGATGGGTACGTCTTGCGGGGCTGCCCAAGGCTACCCGGGGGTCTTGCCTAGCAGCCCTTGCTCGTTGGACAGGCATCTGAGCATCGTGGCATTGCTAGGAGGAAGGCGGGAGTAGCGGTGCTGTTAATGTCGACAGGAGAAGGCAAGCCGTTATCCTGTTGTGGGACTGCCTTAGGCATGCAGGGGAAGCTTGGCTTGGACTAGCTCCCGCCTGTGAGCCCTGATTGTCGGTGGAGGCGCTTGAGCAGTGTGGCACTCCTAGGCGTCTGGAGGGAATAGCCCTGCTGTAAGTGTCGACAGGCGAGGAAGGCAGCTGTGAATGCATTGCGGGGCTGCCCTAAGCATGCAGAGCAATCCTGGGGGAGTCCAGCTTTCTTGCCTCTGAGACCTGTCGACAATTACACCAGGCTTACGCTTTAGAAAGCTCGCCTGATCAGACACCTGTCTGGCAGCCGGCACTCACGGGCAAGAGCGCTGGGCACGACAAGCTTGTCTCTGGGAGCACAACAAAATGAGCCCATCTCGCCATCCTCCCCCGTCGACAATTACACCAGGCGTACTCACAGCTTCTGCCTAAGAATGCCAGACTGCTCACACGACTGTCCGAAAACCCAGAGCTCACAGGCAAAAAAGATGCCCCAGCAAGCTTGCACTGCATGCTTAGGGCAGCTCCACAACACGTTCACGACTTGCCTTCTTCGCAAGGCGTGAGTACGCATCCTTTAAGTGTGGCCAGGAGAGGAAGGCAACCGTGAACGTGTTGTGGGCCTGCTGTGGCTTAGCAGGTTTTGTGTGGTGGGGATGAGCCCTTGCTTTTGAGCCCTGCTTGCTCGCAAAGGCGTCTGAGCATTTTGGCATTCTTAGGACTAAGTTGGGAGTAGCCGTGATGTAAAGGTCCAAAAGGCCCTCACCTAGAAGAGAGCAGGGAATATGCTGTGGGCTGGCAAAGGGAAGCTTGGCATGCCCAGAGCTCTTGCCTAGCGGCCCTTGCTGTTCGGACAGGCGTCTGAGCAGTTGGGCATTCTTAGGAGGAAGCTGTGAGTACGCCTGCTGTAATTGTTGACGGGGGAGGAAGGCGAGATGGGTACATCTTGTGGGGCTGCCCAAGGCTAGTTTCGCATACCCGCGCTCTTGCCCAGCAGCCCTTGCTCGTTGGACAGGCATTTGAGCAACGTGGCATTGCTAGGAGGAAGGCGGGAGTAGCGGTGCTGTTAATGTCGACAGGAAAGGAAGGCAAGCCGTTATCCTGTTGTGGGACTGCCTTAGGCATGCAGGGGAAGCTTGGCTGGGACTAGCTCCTGCCTGTGAGCCCTGACTGTCAGTGGAGGCATTGGAGCAGTGTGGCACTCCTAGGCGTTCGGAGGGAATAGCCCTGCTGTAAGTGTCAACCGGCGAGGAAGGCAGCTGTGAAAGTGCTATGGGGCTGCCCTGCGCATGCAGGTCAAGCTTGCTTGGCAACAGCTCTTGCCTGTCAGCGTCGGCTGTTCGGACAGGCAGCTGAGCAGGCGGGCATTCTTAGGAGGCAGCTGTGAGTGGACGTGGTGTAAGTGTCCACAGGGGAGGATGGCGAGATTGGGCATGTCTTGTGGGATTGCCCGAGGCAAGCCTGGTGTGCCCAGACCTCTGATCCATGTGAACTGTTAGGTGGGAGAGTTTGAGCAGTTTCACACTCTTAGGAGAAAGGTGGGAACAGGCCTGGTGTTATTGTCGACTAGGGGCGCGGGAGGCAATGTCATGGGGCTGCCCTAGCCTGACTCTGATTAACTCTAGATGGTGGCAGTCCAAGATTCCTTAACACTGAACTCCTTTGGAAGGAGTCCTGCTTTGCGAATTTCACTGGGTAGGAGCCCTTTCTCACCTGCCCGAGTTGTTGCAACTGGTCCGGATTGTGTCCATTTGGCTTGGATACAATGGACCGCCAAAGAAACATTAGTTTGAGCTCCTCCTGCTGCAACTAAGGAAGCTGATGAGCTTGCCTTCTTTGAGCTCCCACTGAGGTAGAAATCTGAGAGGAGCACCGTTGATTACGTCCAAGAGGTAACAGAGATGATCGTAATGGCTTTGCTTTGTCTAATCTAGACACATCTCTGTTTGTGGCACTTGCTTATTCACTAATGCCTCAGCATCGATGCTATTTAGAACTCCTAATCCTGGCCCTGTAACACCACTGACATCCTTTCTTTCTCGCCATTTGGCGCTTCAGGTCCGCTTGCGTAACCATTCCATCCATGTGGTGTAAGCTATATTTAAAAATGGCAGACAGGATGGCTTAATCATAGACATGTTCTCTTGCCTGAGTAACGCTACAGGTTTTAGAGACCACAAAGGGTTCAACAGTAACTTTTGTGTTCCGGTTGATTTAACTGCGTGGGAGCTCTGCGGAGATGGTCGGGCTGTTCCTGCAGTGACCGCAGGGAAAGTTAAAATGGAGAGCATTGGGGAAGTGGTTAAAGCAGGAGAGAGTGTTGAAAGCCTGCTCCTGAGAGTGCAGGGTAGAACTAATGGCGTAGACTTACAAGTTACACTCCCATTACAAGAGCGTTCGTTAGAACGCATCACCGGGGTCTGCCGGGACCCGGGCAATGGAAGGCGGAAGTTTTCAGCGCAATCGTCTCTCCGGCACCAGGCGAGAGTCACTACAATTTGTAGTTAGTGACACACTGGACTTCTCAGTTTGGGTAATGTCTTGGTCCCATTTCTAGCCGTATGGGATGCTCCTCCAGGGCTTTTGCCTCACCTTCAACGTGGTAGGCACTGCAACATGCTGTCAACTCTGTGGATGCGCTATTTGATACAAGTAGGAACAATAGCGTTCCTCATTTGCTTCCCAAATTGCTTCTCCTCGATTTTGGCTACAACACATTTTACTCGCAGGTTGGTTTTTTGCTAGGGCGGTTAAACAATACTCCAGTGCAAGCACAAATGTCATGACAACAACTAACAACACAAGCAAGTGTTACACGCCACACTTTGTAACATTTAATGTCCAGTACGGCTTAGCTCATGTGGTGCTTCCAAGAGCTTCCGGACCACTCAGCCGCTTTACATCTGACTAGAGCCAATTTTCTTTACCTGGAAGTTTAACAGTGAAATAAGAACTCAACAATACAGTGTAGGGGCCTCCCGAGATTTGGTTGCACTTCGGACTTTCAGGTGACTATCTGTACCAACCCCTTATGTCCAGGCTGGATAGCGTGTGCTTGCACGTCACCTGGTACTGAGTGGGCCCACTGAGCTTTTCCCCTGCCTTTTGTAAGTGTAATTCGCTCATCTCCACCCAAGCGGTTGCTTTTAGCCTGAGTTGCCCACTGTGGCTAAAGGTCTCCCCCAAAGAATTTCCACTGGCAATAGTCTTAGAGGCTGTCACGGAGGATTCTGAACATCCCATAGTGCTAAGTTTAGGGCTGCTGGTAAAAATGACCTCACTACCTCAGCAAGCAGCTATTGGCCTGCCACTTGCCAATCAGGCACTGAGGCAGAAGTGAGCTCAGAAGCGCAGGTAGGACTCATGGCGCTCTGAGTGCCTCATCAGGCACTGAGGTCAAAGGGACCTCACAAGCACAGCCAGCAGTGAAGGGCCTGCCATGGCGCATCAAGCATGGAGAAAGAAGGGAACACCCAAGCAGACCAGCAGCCATGGGCGTGGCAGTGCATGCCCATGCATGCAATGGCATGCAGGTCAAAGTGACATCATAAGGCACAACCAGCAACCATGGGCCTGCCACTGCCCTTTTTGGCATGGAGACACAAGTATCCTCACAAGCAAAGCCAGGAGGCATGGCCCTGCCACTGGCCTATCAAGCACAGAGGCAGAAGCAACCTCACAAGCAGAGCGAGGACTGATGGGCCTGACTGGCCTACCAGGCCGTGAGGCAGAAGTGACGTGACTATCTCATCCAGCAGTGGTGGGCCTGACAATATCATTTCAGGCAGTACAGGTAAATACAGGTTGAGTGCTAACACAGAACATTGAAGGACCATAACAGAAAAAAGGCACTTGGAGGCCTGAGCACTGGAAAAAAGGGCACTAGGAGGACATGCACTGCAAAAAATATGCACATGGAGGACACTATACTGGAAAAAAAGGCACTTTGGGAGCCTGCATCGCAAAAATAGGCACTTGGAGGCTGCTAGACTGGAAAAAAAGGCACTTAGATGCCCCTTCACTGCAAAAAAAGGCACTCAGACAGCAGTGCACCTCAAAAGGAGGCACTCGGAGGCCCCTGCACCACAAAAAAAGGCACCCGGACAACAGTGAATCACAAGAAAAGGCACTCGGAAGCCCCTACAGCACAAAAAAAGAGGCACTTGGAGGCTACTACACTGCAAAAAAATGCACCCTGAGGCCCCTGCACAGCAAAGAAAGGCACTCAGACAGCAGTGCACCTCAAAAGGAGGCACTCGGAGGCCCCTGCACCACAAAAAAAGGCACCCGGACAACAGTGAATCACAAGAAAAGGCACTCGGAAGCCCCTACATCACAAAAAAAGGCACTTGGAGGCTAGTACACTGCAAAAAAAAGGCACTCGGAGGACCATGCACGGCAAAAAAAGGCACTCGGTGGCCCCTACAGCACAAAAGAAGGCACTCGGGGGCTGCTACAATGTGAAACAAGGCACTCGGAGGCCCCTGAACCACAAGAAAAGGCACTTGGGGCCACTACACCACAAAAAAAGGTACATGGAGGACCACACACCCCAAAATAACAGCACTCGGAGGTCCCTGAACCACAAGAAAAGGCACTCGGTGGCTCCTACAGCACATAAAAAGGCACTCGGGGGCTGCTACAATGTGAAACAAGGCACTCGGAGGGCCCTGCACCACCAAAAAAGGCACTCGGAGGCTCCTGCACTGGAAAAAGAGGCACTTGCAGGCCTGTACACTGGAAATAAAGGCACTTGGAGGCCCCTGCACTGGAAAGAGAAAGGCACTCGGAGGCCTGTACACTGGAAATAAAGGCACTCGGAGTCCCCTGCACCACAAAAAAAGGCACTCGGAAGCCCCTACACCACCAAAAAATGCACTTGGAGGCTAGTACACTGCACAAGAATGCACCCTGTGGCTCCTACAGCACAAAAAAAGGCACTCAGTGGCCCCTACAGCACAAAAAAAGGCACTCGGAGGCTGCTACAATGCAAAAAAAGGCACTCGGATCCTGCTACACCGGAAAAATAAGGCACTCGGAGGGCCCTGCACCACAAAGAAAGGTACTCGGAGGCTGCTACACCGTAGAGAAAGGCACTCGGAGGCCCCTGCACTGGAAAAAAAAGGCACTCGGAGGCCAGTGCGCCCCAAAAAAGGCACTCGGAGGCTGCTACAATGCAAAAAAAGGCACTCGGAGGCCAGTGCACCCCAAAAAAAGGCACTCGGAGGCCTCTACACCACAATGAAAAGGCATTAGGAGGGCCTTACGCTGGCAAAAAAGGCACTAGGGGGCATCTACACTGCAAAAGAAGGCACTCGGAGGCCACTACACTGGAACAAAAGGCACTCGGAGGCCAGTGCACCACAAGAATAGGCACTTGGTGGCCTCTGAACCACAAGAAAAGGCACTCAGAGGCCTCCACACTGCAAAAAAAGGCACTCGGGGGCTGCTACAATGTGAAACAAGGCACTCGGAGGGCCCAGCACCACCACAAAAGGCACTCGGAGGCTCCTACACCGGAAAAAGAGGCACTTGCAGGCCTGTACACCGGAAAAAAAGGCACTCGGAGGCTCCTGCACCACAAAAGAAGGCACTCAGAGGCCCCTACACCACCAAGAAAGGCACTCGGTGGCCCCCACATTGCAAAAAAAGGCACTTGGAGGCTACTACACTGCAAATAAACGCACCCTGAGGCCCCTGCACCGCAAAAAAAGGCACTCGATGGCCCCTACGCTGGAAAGAAAGGCGCTCGGAGGGCCCTGCAGCACAAAAAAAGGCACTCGGCTGCCCCTACACTGGAAAAAAAGGCATTTGGTGGCCCCTACACCACTGAAAAAGGCACTCGGGGGCCGCTACAATGCAAAAAAAGGCACTCAGAGGCCCCTACACTGGAATAAAAGGTACTCGGAGGCCAGTGCACCACAAGAAAAGGCACTCGGTGGCCCCTGCACTGCCAAAAAAGTCAATCACAGGCCCCTGCACAGCAAAAAAAGGCACTCAGAGGCTGCTACAATGCAAAAAAAAGGCACTCGGAGGACCACACCACAAAAAAAGGTACTGGGTGGCCCCGACAGCACAAACAAAGGCACTCGGGGGCTGCTACAATGTGAAAAAAGGCACTTGGAGGGCCCTGCACCACCAAAAAAGGCACTCGGAGGCCCCCACATTGCAAAAAAAGGCACTTGGAGGCTACTACACTGCAAAAAATGCACCCTGAGGCCCCAGCACCTCAAAAAAAGGCACTCCAGTGCCCCTACACTGGAAAGAAAGGCACTCAGAGGGCCCTGCAGCACAAAAAAAGGCACTCAGCTGCCCTTACAGTGGAAAAACAGGCACTTGGAGGCCTCTACACCCCAGAAAAAGGCACTCGGTGGCCCCTACACTGCAAAAAAAGGCACTCGGCGGCTGCTACAATGTGAAACAAGGCACTCGGAGGGCCCAGCACCACCAAAAAAGGCACTCGGAGGCCCCTACAGCACAAAAAAAGAGGCACTTGGAGGCTACTACACTGCAAAAAAATGCACCCTGAGGCCCCTGCACAGCAAAAAAAGGCACTCAGACAGCAGTGCACCTCAAAAGGAGGCACTCGGAGGCCCCTGCACCACAAAAAAAGGCACCCGGACAACAGTGAATCACAAGAAAAGGCACTCGGAAGCCCCTACATCACAAAAAAAGGCACTTGGAGGCTAGTACACTGCAAAAAAAAGGCACTCGGAGGACCATGCACGGCAAAAAAAGGCACTCGGTGGCCCCTACAGCACAAAAGAAGGCACTCGGGGGCTGCTACAATGTGAAACAAGGCACTCGGAGGCCCCTGAACCACAAGAAAAGGCACTTGGGGCCACTACACCACAAAAAAAGGTACATGGAGGACCACACACCCCAAAATAACAGCACTCGGAGGTCCCTGAACCACAAGAAAAGGCACTCGGTGGCTCCTACAGCACATAAAAAGGCACTCGGGGGCTGCTACAATGTGAAACAAGGCACTCGGAGGGCCCTGCACCACCAAAAAAGGCACTCGGAGGCTCCTGCACTGGAAAAAGAGGCACTTGCAGGCCTGTACACTGGAAATAAAGGCACTTGGAGGCCCCTGCACTGGAAAGAGAAAGGCACTCGGAGGCCTGTACACTGGAAATAAAGGCACTCGGAGTCCCCTGCACCACAAAAAAAGGCACTCGGAAGCCCCTACACCACCAAAAAATGCACTTGGAGGCTAGTACACTGCACAAGAATGCACCCTGTGGCTCCTACAGCACAAAAAAAGGCACTCAGTGGCCCCTACAGCACAAAAAAAGGCACTCGGAGGCTGCTACAATGCAAAAAAAGGCACTCGGATCCTGCTACACCGGAAAAATAAGGCACTCGGAGGGCCCTGCACCACAAAGAAAGGTACTCGGAGGCTGCTACACCGTAGAGAAAGGCACTCGGAGGCCCCTGCACTGGAAAAAAAAGGCACTCGGAGGCCAGTGCACCCCAAAAAAGGCACTCGGAGGCTGCTACAATGCAAAAAAAGGCACTCGGAGGCCAGTGCACCCCAAAAAAAGGCACTCGGAGGCCTCTACACCACAATGAAAAGGCATTAGGAGGGCCTTACGCTGGCAAAAAAGGCACTAGGGGGCATCTACACTGCAAAAGAAGGCACTCAGAGGCCACTACACTGGAACAAAAGGCACTCGGAGGCCAGTGCACCACAAGAATAGGCACTTGGTGGCCTCTGAACCACAAGAAAAGGCACTCAGAGGCCTCCACACTGCAAAAAAAGGCACTCGGGGGCTGCTACAATGTGAAACAAGGCACTCGGAGGGCCCAGCACCACCACAAAAGGCACTCGGAGGCTCCTACACCGGAAAAAGAGGCACTTGCAGGCCTGTACACCGGAAAAAAAGGCACTCGGAGGCTCCTGCACCACAAAAGAAGGCACTCAGAGGCCCCTACACCACCAAGAAAGGCACTCGGTGGCCCCCACATTGCAAAAAAAGGCACTTGGAGGCTACTACACTGCAAATAAACGCACCCTGAGGCCCCTGCACCGCAAAAAAAGGCACTCGATGGCCCCTACGCTGGAAAGAAAGGCGCTCGGAGGGCCCTGCAGCACAAAAAAAGGCACTCGGCTGCCCCTACACTGGAAAAAAAGGCATTTGGTGGCCCCTACACCACTGAAAAAGGCACTCGGGGGCCGCTACAATGCAAAAAAAGGCACTCAGAGGCCCCTACACTGGAATAAAAGGTACTCGGAGGCCAGTGCACCACAAGAAAAGGCACTCGGTGGCCCCTGCACTGCCAAAAAAGTCAATCACAGGCCCCTGCACAGCAAAAAAAGGCACTCAGAGGCTGCTACAATGCAAAAAAAAGGCACTCGGAGGACCACACCACAAAAAAAGGTACTGGGTGGCCCCGACAGCACAAACAAAGGCACTCGGGGGCTGCTACAATGTGAAAAAAGGCACTTGGAGGGCCCTGCACCACCAAAAAAGGCACTCGGAGGCCCCTGCACCACCAAAAAAGGCACTCAGAGGCCCCCACATTGCAAAAAAAGGCACTTGGAGGCTACTACACTGCAAAAAATGCACCCTGAGGCCCCAGCACCTCAAAAAAAGGCACTCCAGTGCCCCTACACTGGAAAGAAAGGCACTCAGAGGGCCCTGCAGCACAAAAAAAGGCACTCAGCTGCCCTTACAGTGGAAAAACAGGCACTTGGAGGCCTCTACACCCCAGAAAAAGGCACTCGGTGGCCCCTACACTGCAAAAAAAGGCACTCGGCGGCTGCTACAATGTGAAACAAGGCACTCGGAGGGCCCAGCACCACCAAAAAAGGCACTCGGAGGCCCCTACAGCACAAAAAAAGAGGCACTTGGAGGCTACTACACTGCAAAAAAATGCACCCTGAGGCCCCTGCACAGCAAAAAAAGGCACTCAGACAGCAGTGCACCTCAAAAGGAGGCACTCGGAGGCCCCTGCACCACAAAAAAAGGCACCCGGACAACAGTGAATCACAAGAAAAGGCACTCGGAAGCCCCTACATCACAAAAAAAGGCACTTGGAGGCTAGTACACTGCAAAAAAAAGGCACTCGGAGGACCATGCACGGCAAAAAAAGGCACTCGGTGGCCCCTACAGCACAAAAGAAGGCACTCGGGGGCTGCTACAATGTGAAACAAGGCACTCGGAGGCCCCTGAACCACAAGAAAAGGCACTTGGGGCCACTACACCACAAAAAAAGGTACATGGAGGACCACACACCCCAAAATAACAGCACTCGGAGGTCCCTGAACCACAAGAAAAGGCACTCGGTGGCTCCTACAGCACATAAAAAGGCACTCGGGGGCTGCTACAATGTGAAACAAGGCACTCGGAGGGCCCTGCACCACCAAAAAAGGCACTCGGAGGCTCCTGCACTGGAAAAAGAGGCACTTGCAGGCCTGTACACTGGAAATAAAGGCACTTGGAGGCCCCTGCACTGGAAAGAGAAAGGCACTCGGAGGCCTGTACACTGGAAATAAAGGCACTCGGAGTCCCCTGCACCACAAAAAAAGGCACTCGGAAGCCCCTACACCACCAAAAAATGCACTTGGAGGCTAGTACACTGCACAAGAATGCACCCTGTGGCTCCTACAGCACAAAAAAAGGCACTCAGTGGCCCCTACAGCACAAAAAAAGGCACTCGGAGGCTGCTACAATGCAAAAAAAGGCACTCGGATCCTGCTACACCGGAAAAATAAGGCACTCGGAGGGCCCTGCACCACAAAGAAAGGTACTCGGAGGCTGCTACACCGTAGAGAAAGGCACTCGGAGGCCCCTGCACTGGAAAAAAAAGGCACTCGGAGGCCAGTGCGCCCCAAAAAAGGCACTCGGAGGCTGCTACAATGCAAAAAAAGGCACTCGGAGGCCAGTGCACCCCAAAAAAAGGCACTCGGAGGCCTCTACACCACAATGAAAAGGCATTAGGAGGGCCTTACGCTGGCAAAAAAGGCACTAGGGGGCATCTACACTGCAAAAGAAGGCACTCGGAGGCCACTACACTGGAACAAAAGGCACTCGGAGGCCAGTGCACCACAAGAATAGGCACTTGGTGGCCTCTGAACCACAAGAAAAGGCACTCAGAGGCCTCCACACTGCAAAAAAAGGCACTCGGGGGCTGCTACAATGTGAAACAAGGCACTCGGAGGGCCCAGCACCACCACAAAAGGCACTCGGAGGCTCCTACACCGGAAAAAGAGGCACTTGCAGGCCTGTACACCGGAAAAAAAGGCACTCGGAGGCTCCTGCACCACAAAAGAAGGCACTCAGAGGCCCCTACACCACCAAGAAAGGCACTCGGTGGCCCCCACATTGCAAAAAAAGGCACTTGGAGGCTACTACACTGCAAATAAACGCACCCTGAGGCCCCTGCACCGCAAAAAAAGGCACTCGATGGCCCCTACGCTGGAAAGAAAGGCGCTCGGAGGGCCCTGCAGCACAAAAAAAGGCACTCGGCTGCCCCTACACTGGAAAAAAAGGCATTTGGTGGCCCCTACACCACTGAAAAAGGCACTCGGGGGCCGCTACAATGCAAAAAAAGGCACTCAGAGGCCCCTACACTGGAATAAAAGGTACTCGGAGGCCAGTGCACCACAAGAAAAGGCACTCGGTGGCCCCTGCACTGCCAAAAAAGTCAATCACAGGCCCCTGCACAGCAAAAAAAGGCACTCAGAGGCTGCTACAATGCAAAAAAAAGGCACTCGGAGGACCACACCACAAAAAAAGGTACTGGGTGGCCCCGACAGCACAAACAAAGGCACTCGGGGGCTGCTACAATGTGAAAAAAGGCACTTGGAGGGCCCTGCACCACCAAAAAAGGCACTCGGAGGCCCCTGCACCACCAAAAAAGGCACTCAGAGGCCCCCACATTGCAAAAAAAGGCACTTGGAGGCTACTACACTGCAAAAAATGCACCCTGAGGCCCCAGCACCTCAAAAAAAGGCACTCCAGTGCCCCTACACTGGAAAGAAAGGCACTCAGAGGGCCCTGCAGCACAAAAAAAGGCACTCAGCTGCCCTTACAGTGGAAAAACAGGCACTTGGAGGCCTCTACACCCCAGAAAAAGGCACTCGGTGGCCCCTACACTGCAAAAAAAGGCACTCGGCGGCTGCTACAATGTGAAACAAGGCACTCGGAGGGCCCAGCACCACCAAAAAAGGCACTCGGAGGCCCCTACAGCACAAAAAAAGAGGCACTTGGAGGCTACTACACTGCAAAAAAATGCACCCTGAGGCCCCTGCACAGCAAAAAAAGGCACTCAGACAGCAGTGCACCTCAAAAGGAGGCACTCGGAGGCCCCTGCACCACAAAAAAAGGCACCCGGACAACAGTGAATCACAAGAAAAGGCACTCGGAAGCCCCTACATCACAAAAAAAGGCACTTGGAGGCTAGTACACTGCAAAAAAAAGGCACTCGGAGGACCATGCACAGCAAAAAAAGGCACTCGGTGGCCCCTACAGCACAAAAGAAGGCACTCGGGGGCTGCTACAATGTGAAACAAGGCACTCGGAGGCCCCTGAACCACAAGAAAAGGCACTTGGGGCCACTACACCACAAAAAAAGGTACATGGAGGACCACACACCCCAAAATAACAGCACTCGGAGGTCCCTGAACCACAAGAAAAGGCACTCGGTGGCTCCTACAGCACATAAAAAGGCACTCGGGGGCTGCTACAATGTGAAACAAGGCACTCGGAGGGCCCTGCACCACCAAAAAAGGCACTCGGAGGCTCCTGCACTGGAAAAAGAGGCACTTGCAGGCCTGTACACTGGAAATAAAGGCACTTGGAGGCCCCTGCACTGGAAAGAGAAAGGCACTCGGAGGCCTGTACACTGGAAATAAAGGCACTCGGAGTCCCCTGCACCACAAAAAAAGGCACTCGGAAGCCCCTACACCACCAAAAAATGCACTTGGAGGCTAGTACACTGCACAAGAATGCACCCTGTGGCTCCTACAGCACAAAAAAAGGCACTCAGTGGCCCCTACAGCACAAAAAAAGGCACTCGGAGGCTGCTACAATGCAAAAAAAGGCACTCGGATCCTGCTACACCGGAAAAATAAGGCACTCGGAGGGCCCTGCACCACAAAGAAAGGTACTCGGAGGCTGCTACACCGTAGAGAAAGGCACTCGGAGGCCCCTGCACTGGAAAAAAAAGGCACTCGGAGGCCAGTGCACCCCAAAAAAGGCACTCGGAGGCTGCTACAATGCAAAAAAAGGCACTCGGAGGCCAGTGCACCCCAAAAAAAGGCACTCGGAGGCCTCTACACCACAATGAAAAGGCATTAGGAGGGCCTTACGCTGGCAAAAAAGGCACTAGGGGGCATCTACACTGCAAAAGAAGGCACTCGGAGGCCACTACACTGGAACAAAAGGCACTCGGAGGCCAGTGCACCACAAGAATAGGCACTTGGTGGCCTCTGAACCACAAGAAAAGGCACTCAGAGGCCTCCACACTGCAAAAAAAGGCACTCGGGGGCTGCTACAATGTGAAACAAGGCACTCGGAGGGCCCAGCACCACCACAAAAGGCACTCGGAGGCTCCTACACCGGAAAAAGAGGCACTTGCAGGCCTGTACACCGGAAAAAAAGGCACTCGGAGGCTCCTGCACCACAAAAGAAGGCACTCAGAGGCCCCTACACCACCAAGAAAGGCACTCGGTGGCCCCCACATTGCAAAAAAAGGCACTTGGAGGCTACTACACTGCAAATAAACGCACCCTGAGGCCCCTGCACCGCAAAAAAAGGCACTCGATGGCCCCTACGCTGGAAAGAAAGGCGCTCGGAGGGCCCTGCAGCACAAAAAAAGGCACTCGGCTGCCCCTACACTGGAAAAAAAGGCATTTGGTGGCCCCTACACCACTGAAAAAGGCACTCGGGGGCCGCTACAATGCAAAAAAAGGCACTCAGAGGCCCCTACACTGGAATAAAAGGTACTCGGAGGCCAGTGCACCACAAGAAAAGGCACTCGGTGGCCCCTGCACTGCCAAAAAAGTCAATCACAGGCCCCTGCACAGCAAAAAAAGGCACTCAGAGGCTGCTACAATGCAAAAAAAAGGCACTCGGAGGACCACACCACAAAAAAAGGTACTGGGTGGCCCCGACAGCACAAACAAAGGCACTCGGGGGCTGCTACAATGTGAAAAAAGGCACTCGGAGGGCCCTGCACCACCAAAAAAGGCACTCGGAGGCCCCTGCACCACCAAAAAAGGCACTCAGAGGCCCCCACATTGCAAAAAAAGGCACTTGGAGGCTACTACACTGCAAAAAATGCACCCTGAGGCCCCAGCACCTCAAAAAAAGGCACTCCAGTGCCCCTACACTGGAAAGAAAGGCACTCAGAGGGCCCTGCAGCACAAAAAAAGGCACTCAGCTGCCCTTACAGTGGAAAAACAGGCACTTGGAGGCCTCTACACCCCAGAAAAAGGCACTCGGTGGCCCCTACACTGCAAAAAAAGGCACTCGGCGGCTGCTACAATGTGAAACAAGGCACTCGGAGGGCCCAGCACCACCAAAAAAGGCACTCGGAGGCCCCTACAGCACAAAAAAAGAGGCACTTGGAGGCTACTACACTGCAAAAAAATGCACCCTGAGGCCCCTGCACAGCAAAAAAAGGCACTCAGACAGCAGTGCACCTCAAAAGGAGGCACTCGGAGGCCCCTGCACCACAAAAAAAGGCACCCGGACAACAGTGAATCACAAGAAAAGGCACTCGGAAGCCCCTACATCACAAAAAAAGGCACTTGGAGGCTAGTACACTGCAAAAAAAAGGCACTCGGAGGACCATGCACGGCAAAAAAAGGCACTCGGTGGCCCCTACAGCACAAAAGAAGGCACTCGGGGGCTGCTACAATGTGAAACAAGGCTCTCGGAGGCCCCTGAACCACAAGAAAAGGCACTTGGGGCCACGACACCACAAAAAAGGTACATGGAGGACCACACACCCCAAAATAACAGCACTCGGAGGTCCCTGAACCACAAGAAAAGGCACTCGGTGGCTCCTACAGCACATAAAAAGGCACTCGGGGGCTGCTACAATGTGAAACAAGGCACTCGGAGGGCCCTGCACCACCAAAAAAGGCACTCGGAGGCTCCTGCATTGGAAAAAGAGGCACTTGCAGGCCTGTACACTGGAAATAAAGGCACTTGGAGGCCCCTGCACTGGAAAGAGAGGCACTCGGAGGCCTGTACACTGGAAATAAAGGCACTCGGAGTCCCCTGCACCACAAAAAAAGGCACTCGGAAGCCCCTACACCACCAAAAAATGCACTTGGAGGCTAGTACACTGCACAAGAATGCACCCTGTGGCTCCTACAGCACAAAAAAAGGCACTCAGTGGCCCCTACAGCACAAAAAAAGGCACTCGGAGGCTGCTACAATGCGAAAAAAAAGGCACTCGGATCCTGCTACACCGGAAAAATAAGGCACTCGGAGGGCCCTGCACCACAAAGAAAGGTACTCGGAGGCTGCTACACCGTAGAGAAAGGCACTCGGAGGCCCCTGCACTGGAAAAAAAAGGCACTCGGAGGCCAGTGCACCCCAAAAAAGGCACTCGGAGGCTGCTACAATGCAAAAAAAGGCACTCGGAGGCCAGTGCACCCCAAAAAAAGGCACTCGGAGGCCTCTACACCACAATGAAAAGGCATTAGGAGGGCCTTACGCTGGCAAAAAAGGCACTAGGGGGCATCTACACTGCAAAAGAAGGCACTCGGAGGCCACTACACTGGAACAAAAGGCACTCGGAGGCCAGTGCACCACAAGAATAGGCACTTGGTGGCCTCTGAACCACAAGAAAAGGCACTCAGAGGCCTCCACACTGCAAAAAAAGGCACTCGGGGGCTGCTACAATGTGAAACAAGGCACTCGGAGGGCCCAGCACCACCACAAAAGGCACTCGGAGGCTCCTACACCGGAAAAAGAGGCACTTGCAGGCCTGTACACCGGAAAAAAAGGCACTCGGAGGCTCCTGCACCACAAAAGAAGGCACTCAGAGGCCCCTACACCACCAAGAAAGGCACTCGGTGGCCCCCACATTGCAAAAAAAGGCACTTGGAGGCTACTACACTGCAAATAAACGCACCCTGAGGCCCCTGCACCGCAAAAAAAGGCACTCGATGGCCCCTACGCTGGAAAGAAAGGCGCTCGGAGGGCCCTGCAGCACAAAAAAAGGCACTCGGCTGCCCCTACACTGGAAAAAAAGGCATTTGGTGGCCCCTACACCACTGAAAAAGGCACTCGGGGGCCGCTACAATGCAAAAAAAGGCACTCAGAGGCCCCTACACTGGAATAAAAGGTACTCGGAGGCCAGTGCACCACAAGAAAAGGCACTCGGTGGCCCCTGCACTGCCAAAAAAGTCAATCACAGGCCCCTGCACAGCAAAAAAAGGCACTCAGAGGCTGCTACAATGCAAAAAAAAGGCACTCGGAGGACCACACCACAAAAAAAGGTACTGGGTGGCCCCGACAGCACAAACAAAGGCACTCGGGGGCTGCTACAATGTGAAACAAGGCACTCCGTGGCCCTGCACCACCAAAAAAGGCACTCGGAGGCCCCTACAGCACAAAAAAAGAGGCACTTGGAGGCTACTACACTGCAAAAAAATGCACCCTGAGGCCCCTGCACAGCAAAGAAAGGCACTCAGACAGCAGTGCACCTCAAAAGGAGGCACTCGGAGGCCCCTGCACCACAAAAAAAGGCACCCGGACAACAGTGAATCACAAGAAAAGGCACTCGGAAGCCCCTACATCACAAAAAAAGGCACTTGGAGGCTAGTACACTGCAAAAAAAAGGCACTCGGAGGACCATGCACGGCAAAAAAAGGCACTCGGTGGCCCCTACAGCACAAAAGAAGGCACTCGGGGGCTGCTACAATGTGAAACAAGGCACTCGGAGGCCCCTGAACCACAAGAAAAGGCACTTGGGGCCACTACACCACAAAAAAAGGTACATGGAGGACCACACACCCCAAAATAACAGCACTCGGAGGTCCCTGAACCACAAGAAAAGGCACTCGGTGGCTCCTACAGCACATAAAAAGGCACTCGGGGGCTGCTACAATGTGAAACAAGGCACTCGGAGGGCCCTGCACCACCAAAAAAGGCACTCGGAGGCTCCTGCACTGGAAAAAGAGGCACTTGCAGGCCTGTACACTGGAAATAAAGGCACTTGGAGGCCCCTGCACTGGAAAGAGAAAGGCACTCGGAGGCCTGTACACTGGAAATAAAGGCACTCGGAGTCCCCTGCACCACAAAAAAAGGCACTCGGAAGCCCCTACACCACCAAAAAATGCACTTGGAGGCTAGTACACTGCACAAGAATGCACCCTGTGGCTCCTACAGCACAAAAAAAGGCACTCAGTGGCCCCTACAGCACAAAAAAAGGCACTCGGAGGCTGCTACAATGCAAAAAAAGGCACTCGGATCCTGCTACACCGGAAAAATAAGGCACTCGGAGGGCCCTGCACCACAAAGAAAGGTAC
Source organism: Dromaius novaehollandiae (assembly GCF_036370855.1). Taxonomy (NCBI): domain Eukaryota; kingdom Metazoa; phylum Chordata; class Aves; order Casuariiformes; family Dromaiidae; genus Dromaius; species Dromaius novaehollandiae. Next base: position 616,566 of record NC_088113.1, on the reverse strand, counting down.
TCGGAGGCTGCTACACCGTAGAGAAAGGCACTCGGAGGCCCCTGCACTGGAAAAAAAAAGGCACTCGGAGGCCAGTGCACCCCAAAAAAGGCACTCGGAGGCTGCTACAATGCAAAAAAAGGCACTCGGAGGCCAGTGCACCCCAAAAAAAGGCACTCGGAGGCCTCTACACCACAATGAAAAGGCATTAGGAGGGCCTTACGCTGGCAAAAAAGGCACTAGGGGGCATCTACACTGCAAAAGAAGGCACTCGGAGGCCACTACACTGGAACAAAAGGCACTCGGAGGCCAGTGCACCACAAGAATAGGCACTTGGTGGCCTCTGAACCACAAGAAAAGGCACTCAGAGGCCTCCACACTGCAAAAAAAGGCACTCGGGGGCTGCTACAATGTGAAACAAGGCACTCGGAGGGCCCAGCACCACCACAAAAGGCACTCGGAGGCTCCTACACCGGAAAAAGAGGCACTTGCAGGCCTGTACACCGGAAAAAAAGGCACTCGGAGGCTCCTGCACCACAAAAGAAGGCACTCAGAGGCCCCTACACCACCAAGAAAGGCACTCGGTGGCCCCCACATTGCAAAAAAAGGCACTTGGAGGCTACTACACTGCAAATAAACGCACCCTGAGGCCCCTGCACCGCAAAAAAAGGCACTCGATGGCCCCTACGCTGGAAAGAAAGGCGCTCGGAGGGCCCTGCAGCACAAAAAAAGGCACTCGGCTGCCCCTACACTGGAAAAAAAGGCATTTGGTGGCCCCTACACCACTGAAAAAGGCACTCGGGGGCCGCTACAATGCAAAAAAAGGCACTCAGAGGCCCCTACACTGGAATAAAAGGTACTCGGAGGCCAGTGCACCACAAGAAAAGGCACTCGGTGGCCCCTGCACTGCCAAAAAAGTCAATCACAGGCCCCTGCACAGCAAAAAAAGGCACTCAGAGGCTGCTACAATGCAAAAAAAAGGCACTCGGAGGACCACACCACAAAAAAAGGTACTGGGTGGCCCCGACAGCACAAACAAAGGCACTCGGGGGCTGCTACAATGTGAAAAAAGGCACTTGGAGGGCCCTGCACCACCAAAAAAGGCACTCGGAGGCCCCTGCACCACCAAAAAAGGCACTCAGAGGCCCCCACATTGCAAAAAAAGGCACTTGGAGGCTACTACACTGCAAAAAATGCACCCTGAGGCCCCAGCACCTCAAAAAAAGGCACTCCGGTGCCCCTACACTGGAAAGAAAGGCACTCAGAGGGCCCTGCAGCACAAAAAAAGGCACTCAGCTGCCCTTACAGTGGAAAAACAGGCACTTGGAGGCCTCTACACCCCAGAAAAAGGCACTCGGTGGCCCCTACACTGCAAAAAAAGGCACTCGGCGGCTGCTACAATGTGAAACAAGGCACTCGGAGGGCCCAGCACCACCAAAAAAGGCACTCGGAGGCCCCTACAGCACAAAAAAAGAGGCACTTGGAGGCTACTACACTGCAAAAAAATGCACCCTGAGGCCCCTGCACAGCAAAGAAAGGCACTCAGACAGCAGTGCACCTCAAAAGGAGGCACTCGGAGGCCCCTGCACCACAAAAAAAGGCACCCGGACAACAGTGAATCACAAGAAAAGGCACTCGGAAGCCCCTACATCACAAAAAAAGGCACTTGGAGGCTAGTACACTGCAAAAAAAAGGCACTCGGAGGACCATGCACGGCAAAAAAAGGCACTCGGTGGCCCCTACAGCACAAAAGAAGGCACTCGGGGGCTGCTACAATGTGAAACAAGGCACTCGGAGGCCCCTGAACCACAAGAAAAGGCACTTGGGGCCACTACACCACAAAAAAAGGTACATGGAGGACCACACACCCCAAAATAACAGCACTCGGAGGTCCCTGAACCACAAGAAAAGGCACTCGGTGGCTCCTACAGCACATAAAAAGGCACTCGGGGGCTGCTACAATGTGAAACAAGGCACTCGGAGGGCCCTGCACCACCAAAAAAGGCACTCGGAGGCTCCTGCACTGGAAAAAGAGGCACTTGCAGGCCTGTACACTGGAAATAAAGGCACTTGGAGGCCCCTGCACTGGAAAGAGAAAGGCACTCGGAGGCCTGTACACTGGAAATAAAGGCACTCGGAGTCCCCTGCACCACAAAAAAAGGCACTCGGAAGCCCCTACACCACCAAAAAATGCACTTGGAGGCTAGTACACTGCACAAGAATGCACCCTGTGGCTCCTACAGCACAAAAAAAGGCACTCAGTGGCCCCTACAGCACAAAAAAAGGCACTCGGAGGCTGCTACAATGCAAAAAAAGGCACTCGGATCCTGCTACACCGGAAAAATAAGGCACTCGGAGGGCCCTGCACCACAAAGAAAGGTACTCGGAGGCTGCTACACCGTAGAGAAAGGCACTCGGAGGCCCCTGCACTGGAAAAAAAAGGCACTCGGAGGCCAGTGCACCCCAAAAAAGGCACTCGGAGGCTGCTACAATGCAAAAAAAGGCACTCGGAGGCCAGTGCACCCCAAAAAAAGGCACTCGGAGGCCTCTACACCACAATGAAAAGGCATTAGGAGGGCCTTACGCTGGCAAAAAAGGCACTAGGGGGCATCTACACTGCAAAAGAAGGCACTCGGAGGCCACTACACTGGAACAAAAGGCACTCGGAGGCCAGTGCACCACAAGAATAGGCACTTGGTGGCCTCTGAACCACAAGAAAAGGCACTCAGAGGCCTCCACACTGCAAAAAAAGGCACTCGGGGGCTGCTACAATGTGAAACAAGGCACTCGGAGGGCCCAGCACCACCACAAAAGGCACTCGGAGGCTCCTACACCGGAAAAAGAGGCACTTGCAGGCCTGTACACCGGAAAAAAAGGCACTCGGAGGCTCCTGCACCACAAAAGAAGGCACTCAGAGGCCCCTACACCACCAAGAAAGGCACTCGGTGGCCCCCACATTGCAAAAAAAGGCACTTGGAGGCTACTACACTGCAAATAAACGCACCCTGAGGCCCCTGCACCGCAAAAAAAGGCACTCGATGGCCCCTACGCTGGAAAGAAAGGCGCTCGGAGGGCCCTGCAGCACAAAAAAAGGCACTCGGCTGCCCCTACACTGGAAAAAAAGGCATTTGGTGGCCCCTACACCACTGAAAAAGGCACTCGGGGGCCGCTACAATGCAAAAAAAGGCACTCAGAGGCCCCTACACTGGAATAAAAGGTACTCGGAGGCCAGTGCACCACAAGAAAAGGCACTCGGTGGCCCCTGCACTGCCAAAAAAGTCAATCACAGGCCCCTGCACAGCAAAAAAAGGCACTCAGAGGCTGCTACAATGCAAAAAAAAGGCACTCGGAGGACCACACCACAAAAAAAGGTACTGGGTGGCCCCGACAGCACAAACAAAGGCACTCGGGGGCTGCTACAATGTGAAAAAAGGCACTTGGAGGGCCCTGCACCACCAAAAAAGGCACTCGGAGGCCCCTGCACCACCAAAAAAGGCACTCAGAGGCCCCCACATTGCAAAAAAAGGCACTTGGAGGCTACTACACTGCAAAAAATGCACCCTGAGGCCCCAGCACCTCAAAAAAAGGCACTCCAGTGCCCCTACACTGGAAAGAAAGGCACTCAGAGGGCCCTGCAGCACAAAAAAAGGCACTCAGCTGCCCTTACAGTGGAAAAACAGGCACTTGGAGGCCTCTACACCCCAGAAAAAGGCACTCGGTGGCCCCTACACTGCAAAAAAAGGCACTCGGCGGCTGCTACAATGTGAAACAAGGCACTCGGAGGGCCCAGCACCACCAAAAAAGGCACTCGGAGGCCCCTACAGCACAAAAAAAGAGGCACTTGGAGGCTACTACACTGCAAAAAAATGCACCCTGAGGCCCCTGCACAGCAAAAAAAGGCACTCAGACAGCAGTGCACCTCAAAAGGAGGCACTCGGAGGCCCCTGCACCACAAAAAAAGGCACCCGGACAACAGTGAATCACAAGAAAAGGCACTCGGAAGCCCCTACATCACAAAAAAAGGCACTTGGAGGCTAGTACACTGCAAAAAAAAGGCACTCGGAGGACCATGCACGGCAAAAAAAGGCACTCGGTGGCCCCTACAGCACAAAAGAAGGCACTCGGGGGCTGCTACAATGTGAAACAAGGCACTCGGAGGCCCCTGAACCACAAGAAAAGGCACTTGGGGCCACTACACCACAAAAAAAGGTACATGGAGGACCACACACCCCAAAATAACAGCACTCGGAGGTCCCTGAACCACAAGAAAAGGCACTCGGTGGCTCCTACAGCACATAAAAAGGCACTCGGGGGCTGCTACAATGTGAAACAAGGCACTCGGAGGGCCCTGCACCACCAAAAAAGGCACTCGGAGGCTCCTGCACTGGAAAAAGAGGCACTTGCAGGCCTGTACACTGGAAATAAAGGCACTTGGAGGCCCCTGCACTGGAAAGAGAAAGGCACTCGGAGGCCTGTACACTGGAAATAAAGGCACTCGGAGTCCCCTGCACCACAAAAAAAGGCACTCGGAAGCCCCTACACCACCAAAAAATGCACTTGGAGGCTAGTACACTGCACAAGAATGCACCCTGTGGCTCCTACAGCACAAAAAAAGGCACTCAGTGGCCCCTACAGCACAAAAAAAGGCACTCGGAGGCTGCTACAATGCAAAAAAAGGCACTCGGATCCTGCTACACCGGAAAAATAAGGCACTCGGAGGGCCCTGCACCACAAAGAAAGGTACTCGGAGGCTGCTACACCGTAGAGAAAGGCACTCGGAGGCCCCTGCACTGGAAAAAAAAGGCACTCGGAGGCCAGTGCACCCCAAAAAAGGCACTCGGAGGCTGCTACAATGCAAAAAAAGGCACTCGGAGGCCAGTGCACCCCAAAAAAAGGCACTCGGAGGCCTCTACACCACAATGAAAAGGCATTAGGAGGGCCTTACGCTGGCAAAAAAGGCACTAGGGGGCATCTACACTGCAAAAGAAGGCACTCGGAGGCCACTACACTGGAACAAAAGGCACTCGGAGGCCAGTGCACCACAAGAATAGGCACTTGGTGGCCTCTGAACCACAAGAAAAGGCACTCAGAGGCCTCCACACTGCAAAAAAAGGCACTCGGGGGCTGCTACAATGTGAAACAAGGCACTCGGAGGGCCCAGCACCACCACAAAAGGCACTCGGAGGCTCCTACACCGGAAAAAGAGGCACTTGCAGGCCTGTACACCGGAAAAAAAGGCACTCGGAGGCTCCTGCACCACAAAAGAAGGCACTCAGAGGCCCCTACACCACCAAGAAAGGCACTCGGTGGCCCCCACATTGCAAAAAAAGGCACTTGGAGGCTACTACACTGCAAATAAACGCACCCTGAGGCCCCTGCACCGCAAAAAAAGGCACTCGATGGCCCCTACGCTGGAAAGAAAGGCGCTCGGAGGGCCCTGCAGCACAAAAAAAGGCACTCGGCTGCCCCTACACTGGAAAAAAAGGCATTTGGTGGCCCCTACACCACAGAAAAAGGCACTCGGGGGCCGCTACAATGCAAAAAAAGGCACTCAGAGGCCCCTACACTGGAATAAAAGGTACTCGGAGGCCAGTGCACCACAAGAAAAGGCACTCGGTGGCCCCTGCACTGCCAAAAAAGTCAATCACAGGCCCCTGCACAGCAAAAAAAGGCACTCAGAGGCTGCTACAATGCAAAAAAAAGGCACTCGGAGGACCACACCACAAAAAAAGGTACTGGGTGGCCCCGACAGCACAAACAAAGGCACTCGGGGGCTGCTACAATGTGAAAAAAGGCACTTGGAGGGCCCTGCACCACCAAAAAAGGCACTCAGAGGCCCCCACATTGCAAAAAAAGGCACTTGGAGGCTACTACACTGCAAAAAATGCACCCTGAGGCCCCAGCACCTCAAAAAAAGGCACTCCGGTGCCCCTACACTGGAAAGAAAGGCACTCAGAGGGCCCTGCAGCACAAAAAAAGGCACTCAGCTGCCCTTACAGTGGAAAAACAGGCACTTGGAGGCCTCTACACCCCAGAAAAAGGCACTCGGTGGCCCCTACACTGCAAAAAAAGGCACTCGGCGGCTGCTACAATGTGAAACAAGGCACTCGGAGGGCCCAGCACCACCAAAAGAGGCACTCGGAGGCTCCTGCACTGCAAAAAGAGGCACTTGCAGGCCTGTACACCAGAAAAAATGGCACTCAGAGGCCGCTACACCACAGAGAAACGCACTCGGAGGCACATGCAACAGAAAAAAAATGCACTCAGAGGCCCCTACACCTCAAGAAAAAGCACTCGGCTGCCCCTACACTGGAAAAAAAGGCACTCGGAGGCCCGTACAGCACAAAAAAAGGCATTTGGGGGCTGCTACAATGCAAAAAAAGGCACTCGGCTGCCCCTACACTGGAAAAAAAAGGCACTCGGAGGCCCCTACAGCACAAAAAAAGGCACTTGGGGGCTGCTACAATGCAAAAAAAGGCACTCGGAGGCCCCTGCAGCAGAAAGAAAGGCACTCGGCGTGCCCTGCACCAGAAGAAAAGGCACTCGGGGCCACTACACCACAAAAAAAAGATACATGGAGGACCACACACCCCAAAATAACAGCGCTCGGAGGCCCCTACACCACAAGAAAAGGCACTTCGGGGCTGCTACAATGTGAAACAAGGCACTTGGAGGCCCCTGCACCACAAAAAAGGCACTTGGAGGCCCCTGCACCACAAAAAAAGGCACTCAGAGGCCTCTACAACACCTTCCACTTCCCTATCAGACACAGAGGCTGATGTGACCTGACAAGGACAGGAAGCCGCCTGGGGCCTGCCAGTGGCCTATCAGGCACTGGTACTTCTGTGAGCTCACAAGCAGAGTCAGCAGCCATGGGCATCCCACTGCCTGATGAGGCACTGAGACCAAGGTGACCTCAAAATGCAGCCAGCACGCAGAGGCCTGCCACTAGCCTATCAGTCACTCAGACTGCTGTGACCTCAAAAGGACAGCCAGCAGCCAATGGCCTCGCACTGGCCTATCGGGCAATGGGACTGCTGTGACCTCACGAGCACAGCCAGCAGCTGTGGGTCTGCCAATGGCTATCAGGCACTCAGACTGCTGTGAGCTTAAAAGGACAGCCAGCAGCCAATGGCCTCGCACTGGCCTATCAGGCAATGGGACTGCTGTGAGCTCACAAGCACAGCAAACAGCCATGAGCCTGCCACTGCCCTATAGGGCACAGAGGCTGCTGTGACCTCACGAGCACAGCCAGCAGCCAGGGGCCTCCCACTGCACTATAAGGTACAGAGACAAATGTGACCTCAAAAGGCAGCCAGCAGACAGAGGCCTCCCACGGGCCTATCAGGAATAGGACTGCTGTGACCTGACAAGCACAGCCAGCAGCCATGGGCCTGCCACTGGCCTCGGAGGCACTGAGGCTGCTGTGACCTCACAAGCACAGTCAGCAGCCAGTGGACTGCTGCTGGCCTATCGGGAACGGAGGCTGCTGTGACCTGACAAGCACAGCCAGCAGCTATGGGCCTGCCACTGGCCTATCGGGCCATGGGACTGCTGTGACCTCACAAGCACAGGCAGCAGCCAGGGGCCTCCCACTGCCCGATGAGGCGCTGACACTGCTGTCAACTCAGAAGCACAGTAAACAGTCAGGGGCCTGCCACTGCCCTGTAGGGCACTGAGGCTTCTCTGACCTCACAAGCCCACCCAGCAGTCATTGGCCTCGAACTGGCCTATCAGGCACTGAGGCTGCTGTGACCTCACAAGCACGGCCAGCAGGCATGGGCATCCAACTGCCCTATAAGACACTGAGGCTGCTGTGACATCACAAGCACAGCCAGCAGCAGTGGGTCTGCCACTGACCTGTCAGGCAATAAGACTGCTGTGACCTGACAAGCACAGCCAGCAGCTATGGGCCTGCCACTGGCCTATAGGGCACTGAGGCTGCTGTGACCTCACAAGCACAGCGAGGAGCCAGAGGCCTGCCATTGCCCTATAAGGTACAGAGACAAATGTGACCTCAAAAGGCAGCCAGCAGATGGGGCCTCCCACGGGCCTATCAGGAAATAGGACTGCTGTGACCTCACAAGCACAGCCAGCAGCTATGGGCCTGCCACTGGCCTATGAGGCACTGAGGCTGCTGTGACCTCACAAGCACAGCCAGCAGCCAGGAGCCTGCTGCTGGCCTATCAGGCTGTAGGAGTGTTCTGACCTCACAAGCACAGCCAGCAGCTATGGGCCTGCCACTGGCCTATACAGCACAGAGGCTGCTGTGACCTCACAAGCACAGGCAGCCGCCATTAGCCTCCCACTGCCCTAGGAGACGCTGACGCTGCTGTCAACTCAGAAGCACAGCCAGCAGGGGGCCCTGTAGACTAACTTATGAGGCACTGAGGCTGCTGTGACGTCACAAGCACAGCCAGCAGGGGGCGCTGGACACTAACCTATGAGGCACTGAGGGTGCTGTGACCTCACAAGCACAGCCAGCAGTCATGAGCATGCCACTGCCATAGGAGGCACTGAGGCTGCTGTGACCTCACAAGCACAGCCAGCAACCATGAGCCTGCCACTGGCCTAGGAGCCACTCAGGCTGATGTGACCTCACAAGCACAGCCAGCAGCAATGAGCCTGCCACTGGCCTAGGAGGCACTGAGGCTGCTGTGACCTCACAAGCACAGCCAGCAGCCAGCCACTGGCCTCAGAGGCACTCAGGCTGCTGTGACCTCAGCAGCACAGCCAGCAGCCATGAGCCTGACACTGGCCTCGGAGGCACTGAGGCTGCTGTGACCTCACAAGCACAGCCAGCAGGCACTGGCCTGCCCCTCGTATATCAGGCACTGAGGCTGCTGCTGTTGTCCGAAAAGCGGATTCGTTGCCCGGTGTGCAATAAGCCAATAATTACACACTCAGGAGAGACATTTGCTTATTTATTTCAGAGTTGCGCAAGCCTGGGTGCTCGGTCGTTTCCCACAAATCAAGCACACCCCCCCCCCCCAACTTTTCAAGTAGCATTTATACAAGCAAATTGCCAGATTTGCAATTTTCCCTTTTACACTGATTGGTTAGTGATTTCTTCATTCCCCGGGTCCCACCCCTGTCTCCCAAGGTCCTGATGAGGGGAGATCAATTAACACTGCCCCAGCAGGGACAGTAGGTGTTATCTCCCAAAGTCCTGACAAGGGGGAGATAGTCCAGACCCCTTAATTAACATTGTTTCAGCAGTGAGAGGAGGTTTTGCTTCCCAAGGTCCTGGTGCCCAAGCAGGCCTTATTTCAAAGCCTTGACATCCTCCCTTTCGGAGTGTGGGGCACAGGAATGCAGACTGCTTGTAACTCCCTTATCTTTCCAGCCTGCACCAGCTCTGGGGCCCTTTCTTACTGAACTAGGAGTGCGGCCTAAGGCTTCAGCAAATTTAGCTACTCATGAAGCAAGTTTTATCTAAGTGGCTACCTCTAGACCACTTCAGACTTAATGTTAGAAGTTATCTTAATCTACCTAGTTCAAACATTGCTTCTGAGCTTCCCAGGGTTGTCCCCCCTTTGAGACTTATATGATCATTTTCATATTAGTCTCACTCTTTTAAAATCTTTCCCATATTAATTTTGTACAACATCTACAAATGCATTGAATCACTACATAAACGCATACAAAAACTACTAACACCATTCCCAAAATTGTTAAACACTTTCTAACCCATGAGCTCACGTCAGGGAACCAGGAAGTCAACCATTTCCATGTTTCTTCAAATCCAAAAGAGGTATCCTCTTTCTGAACCCCATGTAAGATTTCAGTCTGCTTCCAGATTTCATTTAGATCGGTAGAAATTCTCCCGCTTTGATCCACATATACACAGCAACTAGTATTTATTACTGTACATACTCCTCCCTGAGATGCCAATAACATCTCTAGAGCCATCCTGTTTTGGGTAGTTATTTTAGCAATTTCTGAAACCTCCTCTTGTAAAGCTGCAGTGGCATCAGAGGTTTTATTCCCTATTTTTTTCAATAACTGCTGAAATATTTACTATTGCTTTTTCAAGTTCACTCACTCCCAGTTGTGGAAACAGCCACCTTACGAATGACTGCAACCTAGTAGGTCGATCTATTAAAGGATTATTGACCCTCTTTTGTCTCCTTATGAATGTTCTTAGCCAGGATTTTTGGTATTTATTACTCAATTCTTTTCTTATAGTAACATTAGGGATTATTGCCCCTAAAGTACATGTCCCTGACCAATTAGGAGGTAGCACTTTTCGTGCCTTGTTTCCACACAACCAATACCATCCACTACCTTTTGGAACACGCCACCCATTTAGTTCCTTACTTGGCCACTTATAACCTATTCAGGTATCCGAGAGCAATCTTTATAACCTCCTACCTTAATGGCTCCAGTACAGTTGATCGGTTGCTTTCCATAAAGTATAGTTTTCTCCCACCATTTATTACTATTATTACATCTTTGGATACATTGATAATAATCTCCTGTCACCCTCTGGACTTCCCATTCCTGTTTGGTTGTTTCATAGGCACT